>NW_028270146.1:89677453-89983010 GCF_037043375.1 Chiloscyllium plagiosum | reverse complement strand
TGGAAAAAGAATGACATGAAAGGAGACTGCATATCTCAATGAACAAGAATGAACAAGGTGATTCTAGAAGTTAGGGAGATGGTAATGTCAATGGACTAATAATCAAGGTTAATGCTCCTGGGACCCGAGTTCACATCTCACTACTGGCAACTGGTAGACTAAATTCAACTAATAATTCTGGAATTGTTACTAGTCATAGCAACGGTGATCTTCAAATTACCTCCAATTGTTTATAAACCCACTTTGTTCATTAATGTCCTTTAGAAAAGGTAAGCTGTCATCCCCACCACCAGAGATATACTTCCCTCTCCACCCCTTTCCACCTTCCGCAAAGACCGTTCCTTCAGTGACTACCTGGTCAGGTCCAAGTCTCCCCTACGACCCACCCTCCCATCCTGGCACCTTCCCCTGCCACCGCAGGAATTGCAAAGCCTGCGCCCACACCTCCTCCCTCACCTCCATCCAAGGCCCTAAAGGAGCCTTCCACATCCATCAAAGTTTTACCTGCACATCCACCAATATCATTTATTGTATCCGTTGCTCCCGATGCGGTCTCCTCTACATTGGGGAGACTGGAGTCTACTAGCAGAGCGCTTTAGGGAACATCTCCAGGACACCCCCACCAATCAATCACACCACCCTGTGGCCCAACATTTCAACTCCCCCTCCCACTCTGCCGAGGACATGGAGATCCTGGGCCTCCTTCACCGCTGCTCCCTCACCACCAGACACCTGGAGGAAGAACGCCTCATCTTCCGCCTCGGAACACTTCAACCCCAGAGCATCAATGTGGACTTCAACAGTTTCCTCATTTCCCCTTCCTCGACCTCACCCCAGTTCAAACTTCCAGCTCAGTACTATCCCCATGACTTGTCCTACCGGCCTATCTTCTTTTCCACCTATCCACTCCCCCCTCCTCCCCCAACCTATCACCTTCATCCCCTCCACCACTCACCCATTGTACTCTATGCTACTTTCTCCACACCCCCACTCTCCTCTCACTTATCTCTCCACGCTTCAGGCACTCTGCCTTTATTCCTGATGAAGGGCTTTTGCCCGAAACGTCGATTTCGCTGCTCTTCGGATGCTGTCTGAACTGCTGTGCTCTTCCAGCACCACTAATCCAGAATCTGGTTTCCAGCATCTGGAGTCACTGTTTTTACCAAGCTGTCATCCTTGTGTGGTCTGGTTGGCATGTGACTAAAGACACTCAAAATAGTTGACTCTTAACTGCCTTCAAAAATGGCTCCAGGAAGCCACTCAGTTTAAGGACAATTCGTAATGAGCAACAAATGTTGGCCTTGCCAGCAACACCCGACTTCCAGAAAGGATTACAGCAAAATGTGAAAGTGTTATATTGATGGAGCAAGGAAAGAAACAAGGGACTGAATCTCATTAAAGATCAGCAATCTGACATTTTTGTCGAGGTTCTCTCCATGAGGCAGAATGAGTTTTCTTGTGCTATCATTCCAAACTTGCCTTGTTGACTACATCCCACACCCCAAGCTTGCCTGATGCTAGTCCCATTCTCCTTTTCCCTGTAGGCAGAAATATCCCAGCATCCCTGGCTCTGTAGAGCCAGGAAGGAGCCTGACATGCTCACTGCCTATGAGGGCAGGATCTTGGTCATCACAGGCAAGGCAGCAGTCCTGTGGAGACACAGATACAACCAACAAAGTCAGAAGTATTGTCTGCTGTTATGTTACTCTCCCATTACCCTGACTGGGAACATATCGTTAACATGCTCTAACTTCTACCCCTTTGCTCATGACGCTTTCTCTCTTCAGTCCCCTGCAGGCACGAGCAGCATTACCACAGTCTCCGCAGTCAAGAAGGTGGTGCCACAAGAAGACAGCACAGATGCCTCAGAGGTAGCACTGGTCAGGAACCAGCCAACTCTCCCTCTCACTCCAGTGCTCCAACAATTGGCACCAAGAGCACAAGGAAAATGTCCCAAATGAAGCCTGGTCTAAGCGATGAGCTAGATTCCTGTTCCTGCCCACAAAGTAGCCTCGCATCAATATAGCAACGAGGGACACCAGAGTGCCCCAAAGTGAAGCAGTGTACTGCAAGTGGATTGAGGGTGTGCCATGATGGTGGAGCGAGACTGGTACATGTCAGATGCTCACATCTGTGGAAGTGGGGTTTGCTGCCCACGAAGTGTGCCCAGGAAATGCTGGTGCCAGGAGTCTAAGATGGAGATCTGGAGAATGAATGGGCAAGCTGGAGTCACTAGGGACCTGCTCAAGTCAGGAATTCCTAGTGTTTAGTTTCTAAGCTGCCAGAGCGTGAGGTGAAATTAAATAAGAACGAGACTGTCCCTGAGTGAAAACAGGCCTCTCTCAGCTCATGAGTAAGAAATCCGTCCCAACTTCCAAAGCTCAGTTGGAAAAGACGACCTTTTGCTCTCAATGTCAGGAAGATCCTTATAGGCGCCCTGCCTCATTTTCCCAACTTTCTCACTATTTTGCGTGTCATTCAGGAATTGGGAAGATTTCACTCAGAGAACTAACAGAAGTTCCTACTGCAGGTGTGTTGTTGGTGACCAACTGAGGAAAAGAACAGTAACAATGAATCATACAATGAGAAGGAAATAAAACAGGGGAAAGGTATCTATGAGGAATTCAATGTTGAGTCTGGAAGGCTGTAAAGCACCTCATCAAAAGATGGATTGTTGCTCAAGTTTCCATTGAGGGTAACTGCAACAATACAGTGGGCCAAGGAGAGAGAGAGGTCAGTGTGGGAGCAACATGGTGAATTAAAACAACAAGCCACGAGAAGCTTGGGATTAAGCTTGCAAACTGAATGGAGGTGTGCTACAAAGTGTTTGATGACCCCAGTACAGAGCAGTGAACATGAGCAGAAAAAGCAGAACATTGACATGGAGATAGTGTGTGAGGCCTGGGCGAGTGAGGAGAGAGAAGGTACGAGTCTCGATATTGGACAAGCAGTCTGACGAACCAAAGACAGCAGCAAGGTCAGACAACTGGGGGGTACTGGCAGTGTTGTACATCGTCAATGAACATGTTGATGATGATCACTGGTCTGCAAAAGAAGTTATCAAAGTTCATAGGTAAATGAAAAAGAGGCCACTTTTAGGTTTCTGGTGGACCCAGAGGTAGTGGTGAGAAGATAAAGCATTTATAAAGGTATGAATGCAGAGCAAAAGTGAAGCTAAGTGAGGACAGTCTCATAGAACTTTGGTCATTGGCTTTGGTCAAGGATGGTAGTTAACTATGTCTGAGGCCGCTAAAAGGATAAGTTGTAATGCATACAGAGCTAGAGAGAATACCACCTTTGACTTTGTACCCTGTTATTTGAATTTTCTGGTCAAGAAAGAGACCTGATTAGAGACTCCAAATAAAGAGGAATTATCTGAAAAGGAAAGATTTGCAGAATTACAAAGAAAAGGCAGGACAGTAGGACCACTCAGCTGGTCCTACAGAGACGTGGCATTGATGGCTGGCTGAATGGGCTCCTTCTGCGCTGTATCCAATTTATGTTTCTATTACAACCTGGCCCTTCTCTCTTCAGATATTAAAAGACTCACTGTGCATCCTCAGAATTTTCTGTCCTTATTTTAAATTTGAGAAGTGATCTCACTGTTTTTAGACGAGTCAATGCTGCTTGAAGATTCTCACCCATTGGGAGAATCAATATCTGATCAGTAGATGCTCCATAATGCAGGATTATGTTATATTTATAAACTATTGATCATCCTGGCAAGTCTCCCATCACTGCGTCACTGCATTGTGCCAAAATACGTTTTTACATTTAAAGCAAACCATCCCATTCCTCATTCAAACTGACATTTGAAGTGCATTTAAAGGTTAAGTTCACACTGGACAGTAACAATATTACCAACTGTAGGATGGGGTAAAGAACTGCCACCAATTCTCTGTTTTACCTTATTATTGACCAGAAACTCAACTGGACTCACCACATAAACCCCATACAATGTCAAGTAACTCATCTCCTGACTCCCCAAAGCCTGTCCACCATCTACAAGGCACAAGTCAGGAGTCTGATGGACTACGCCCACTTGCCTGGATGAGTGCAGCCCCAAGAACACTCAAGAAGTTTGACACCATCCAGGACAAAGCAGCCCGCTTGATTGGTACCACATCCACAAGTATCCACTCCCTCCACCACCAACACCCAGTAGCAGCAGTGTGTGCTATCTACAAGATGCATTGCAGAAATTCACCAAAGATCCTTAGACAGCACCTTCAAAACTCACTACCACTTCCATTTAGAAGGATAAGGGCAGCAGATATTTGAGAACACCATCACCTTCAAATTCCCCTCCAAGCCACTCACCATCCTGACTTGGAAATACTACATTGTTCCTTCCCAGGTGCTTGGTCAAAATCCTGGAAGTCTCTCCCTAATGGCAATGTGGGTCTGCAACAGTTCAAGCAGCTCACCATCACCTTCTCAAGGGCAAGTTAGGGATGGGCAATAAATGCTGGCCATCCAGAGATGCCCACATCCCACAAATAAATAAAAACAATCTTTCATGGGTTAAACAGACTTTGGTGGAGCACTGGAACAGATGCTGCCTGTAGTTAATGCAAACTGATAGAAGAGACACTTATCAAATCAGTATAACACTGTAAGATGATGTAGCCAAGCTCCTGCAGTCCCCACTGATCTCAAAAGGCCTCTATCATCCCATCGGACATCACATGCTTCCTCTCGATGGACACCCGAGAGCAGATGTAACCACAGAGGAGAGGCAGACAGTTGGGTACGTCAACCCCCTCCATGGCACAGTGAGTGGACCTCATCATAGACACTTTAGTCAGGCCCATGAGGAGGCCCTCCAAACTGCTCACCCCTCCCCACCCAAGTGAGAAGGACACAAAGTAAGGCAGAGGGATGTACACAGGTTAAGCAGTAGGCAAAAACTGAGCTGTCAAGGGGGTGGGGGGGCGGGGGAGGTATTTAGTATCAATGGAACCTCCCCTCAGACAATGTATCACATCTCAAGTGGGTCTATCCTGCTTGCGTGTGAGATACCTGGGACATGAGTTGTGATAGGATTCTGTGAGTATGACTATGCCAGACATTGGCCTGTCTAGGCTGTGGGATGCCTCTCCATGTTTGGCACAGGTCCCCAGATATCAGGGAATAAGGATACACTTGGTCAATTGAGCAGGGAATCCCCATTTTCACATCCAAATACAATGCCCAGGGCAATGCTGGGAGTTCCATCTGGTTTCACTCATTTCAAACTTTGATGAAACCAGTTGGCTTGCCAAATCTTTACAGGAGGTTTTTAAGAGTTGACTGCATCACTGAGAGTCTTGGGTAATATATTGGCCATTGAGGCAGCAGATTTCCTACCCTGTTGGACATCAGTGAAATGGTTTATACTTTCCTCTAATAGTTCTTGGTTACCATGACTAATAATAGCTTTTTTACTCCAGACTTATTTAATTAGCTGTATTTGAATTCCCCCAGCTATCATGGTAGATCTGTCTGAACTCATGTCTTTGAATCATTCAAGTCTGGGGATTACTCGCCCAGCAACATAACCACAATACTACCATTCCCAATTATTATTCCTGTTAAAATTAATCTAATCATAGGACTCCTCGGGAGAATAGCACATGTGATGCAAAAGCACTCCACAAGAAACAGACCTAAAAATAGCAAAAAATAAATGATAATCCTTGTGCAATCAAAACAAATCCACTATGTGAGGAACTGCACATCTTTAAATACTAAGCTGCAGTTTATCGGAGGATAATTAATGATAATATTGAGTATTTTACACACGGATTTAAAAAAAAAAACAGCATTTCGACTGGGACAACACATCTATCCTGGAGGAGAAAGTGAGGTCTGCAGATGCTGGAGATCAAAGTTGAATCTTTATTGCTGGAACAGCACAGCAGGTCAGGCAGCATCCAGGGAACAGGAGATTCGACGTTTCGGGCACAGGCCCTTCTTCAGGAATGAGCAGAGAGTGTTCAGCAGGAGAAGATAAAAGGTAGGGAGGAGGGACTTGGAGGAGGGGCGTTGGAAATGTGATAGGTGGAAAGAGGTCAAGGTGAGGGTGATAGGTCGGAGTAGGATGGAGGCGGAGAGGTCAAGAAGAAGACTGCAGGTCAGGAAGGCGGTGCCGGGCTGGAGGGATCCGGCTGAGACAAGGTGGGGGGAGGGGGGATGAAGAAACTGGTGAAGTCCAAGTTCATCCCCTGCGGTTGGAGGGTTCCCAGTCGGAAGATAAGACGCTCCTCCTCCGACCGTCGGGTTGTTGTGGTTTGGCGGTGGATGAGTCCAATGACCTGCATATCCTCGGTGGAGTGGGAGGGGGAGTTGAAATGCTGTGCTACAGGTTGGTTGGGTTGGTTCGTCCGGGTGGCCCAGAGGTGCTCTCTGAATCGCTCCGCAAGTAGGCGGCCTGTCTCCCCAATACAGAGGAGGCCACACCGGCTGCAGCGGATGCAGTAGATGATGTGGGTGGAGGTGCAGGTGAATCTGGGACAGGCTAAGCAAAGACATGCCAGAGAATTCCTAGAGGCCTGGCACTCCAACCACAACGCCATAAACAAGCACATAGATCTAGATGCCATCTGTCAACCCCTCAGAAAACGAACAGGAAATGACATCACCATAAACCCCAGGAACCCCATCCAGGAGAAAGATATAAATAGAAAGCAGGAGACAACAGCTTCACTTCACTTGGAGGTCACCACTGATGATGTTACCTAGCCAGGTAATGAAATGTCTGGATATCAAACCTACAGCTCAGCGAGCAAACCTACACCCTGAGGATTTTCTGTTGAACATCGATGCCTGACCTTTGGTAAAGGATCTAAGAAGTCAGCATGCGTGCTCCTTTTCAAGAGATTGTCTTCTGAGTGCCGTGTCTGGCACCTGATCCCCTCAGTCCACTACCACGAGCCCTCCACTCCACTCTATCGCTAGCTTGAACCCTCTGTCTGATACTGGCGATGACCTTGCCCATCTGCTCCTCAGCCCTCACCTCCTGTTGCTGCCACCTTCAGTTGTTGGCAAGCCTTGGTCGATCAGGCAGTGGTGGTGATCAGTTATTTCGGGATACCTGAGCAGAAACTGGATTTCACTGTGCCCGTGGCAATCTCCTTGCCAGCACAACCCGGATTTGCAAATTCCTCATGTGGGAATTTACACAGCACATGCTCACGTGAATGCGGTTGTCGTCTGTGAGGTACTGTGCAACTCGGTGTAACCTCACTGGCTAACATGCGGACTGTTCCTCGCAGGGTTAACTTGGCACGCTAATCCAGAGAGAATTCCAGAAATCTGCCTCAGGTTGACGACAAGTCTGTCACAATTTGAATGATTGGAGCTCTTCAGTTGCTGGCTTTGGTAGCTTTTAGATTTACCTGAAAGCCAGGGCAAGGCTGAGGGGGATGGGACGGGGGGGCTCAGTTTAATGTCCGATTTGATAAAGAACACCCTGACAAAGTTGCACTCCTTAGTATCACAATTGGCCTTGATTAATATATGAAAAAGCAGTGTTTTTTTCTCCCCTCTGATTCATTACTTATTAAATTTCATTCCAACATGTGCTGATAACATGCTTTTCATTCACCATTAATTATTTAAGTGTTCAAGCAGAGACTTTCACAGAATGGGTCCTTTAAGTAGAAAGATAAATATTCTGCACATGGGTGAGCACAATATGAGAGATGCAATCGTGTTCCAAGTGGGGTTAACTCTTGATCTGAACTGTTCTTATTGCTATAATGATGTGTGGATTCAATGAGCACAAGGCCGCGAGTCAGGTCAAGGGTGCAATATGAACACAATAAAGTTGAGTCATTGAAGCCTGGTTCCCATTCATGTGGCAACAGGTAGCCATGTGAGGCAAGGTAGAAGATTCAACAATCCAGAGCACGGGACCCTGCACCTTGCAGTGATTATTGTGTTGCTTCCTGCCTTCAGCGATGGGAGCTCTTTCAGCAGAATGCTGATGAATAATACATTAAAACGCTTGCTTCTTTCTGGAGAGTTCTGATGACAAACAGGTCTTCTATCATTTCATGCCTCACCAACAGTGAAGTTGTAATCTTTGTCAAAAAGCCTCTTTTAACATCTGTGAAGATTTAGAAACTGATCTAATAAAGCAGCTTGACAACGTTATTGGATTCCCAGTACAAACAAAAATGGAGCTGAGGTCCCCAAGACTGTTCCAAGATCTTCCCTTCGCTGTTTAGAGATACCCAGCCACTTCACCATTTTTCATAGAATTCCTACAGTGCAGGTAAGATGCCATTTGGCCCATTGGGTCTGCACTGACCCTCTGAGGAGCATCCAATCCAGGCCTCAATCCCCATCACCCCGCATTTCCCATGGCTAACCCATACAGCTGCACATCCCGGGACACCATGGCATAATTTAGCACGGCCAATCCACTCAATCTGCACATCTTTGGACTATGGGAGGAAACTGGAGCACCTGGAGGAAATCCACACAGACACTGGGAGAATGTGCAAACTCCACACAGACAGTTACCCGAGTGTGGAACCAAACCCAGGTCCTCTGAATGTTAGCTTGATAAAGCATTTTTCCTAAGTTTTGGCAAACTGACCAAGGGGGATTTTTACCCCCAAAACAAATAGATTTGACTTCTGTCAATTGTAAAAATGCTTTAAATCTTGAATCCAAAACCTAACCCACCTTGAACCTGTCCAGTTTCAGGTTTAATGGCAACTGACCAAACAATCCACTTTCAAAAGTTAAACTGTTCATTTCAACATCACAATAAAGCCAGAGAAATGGCAGCGATTTGGTAACTTCACTGGAGAGTTATCCAAAGACCTCAGCCAATATTACTCAGGCACGGGTTCAAATCCTACCAGAGCAGTTGGTGATTTATAGGACCCACGACTCAAAACTAGCTAATTTTGAACTAGTTAATGATGACCATGATCAATTGTCATGAAATCCCATTTGTTTCTCTAATGTCCTTCAGGGAAGGAAATCTGCCATCCTTACCTGATCTAATCTACCTGTGACTCCAGACCCATAGC
Organism: Chiloscyllium plagiosum; assembly: GCF_037043375.1. Taxonomy (NCBI): domain Eukaryota; kingdom Metazoa; phylum Chordata; class Chondrichthyes; order Orectolobiformes; family Hemiscylliidae; genus Chiloscyllium; species Chiloscyllium plagiosum. Next base: position 89,973,981 of record NW_028270146.1, on the reverse strand, counting down.
AAGGTGGTGAACTCTTAGCTACCCATTGAAATGCCCTAGTCCACCATTCAGTTCAAGCCCAATTAACAAACGCTGGCTTTGCCAGTGATGCCCAGATTCCATGAGAGAATAAGCTTTGATTTAATTTTAAATAGCGTAGGAGCAGGTTCCTCAGGTCTTTGTAAATAGGTAGTCCAGTTCTCTTTACGTATATTGTGTGTCCTCAGGGCCCACACACACAGGAAACCTTGCCACAAAGCTGTAACCAAGGTCCCATTATTGACAACGCATTTTTATCATTCTATAGAACGCAAGACCTAAAATGCTGTTATAAGTATCACTTGGCTGGTCTTATGAGTGGACGATTTTAACTAGACAGGCAGTAGTGATTGTCAAAACAGAGGACTGCATTAATACCTAAGCAAATTTCCTGGTTGCAGAAAACCCAGCAGTTGAAGATAGACGTGACCTGTTGCACAAAATACATATGTGCCTTTCCCATGTGTCTTGTGGACTGGGGGAAGCAAGGAACAAGTTAACCTGCTTTCATTGGCACACTGGTCTCTCAATTGGACCACCCCAATTGGATCATGTGCTATCATGATCCCCACCACACCACTGAATATCAAGAGACAATGGTGAGATTATCTCCTTTTGGACATGGGGCATTGTCTGGCATTCGTGCAGCATGAATGTGACTTGCCAGTTTTCAGGCCACAACCTGGATATTGTCCAGGTCTTGCTGCATTTGAACATGGACTGCTTCAGCACCTGAGGAGTCACGAATGGTGTTAAACATTGTGTAATCATCTGCAAATTTCCCTATGCCTTGTCATGGAGGGAAGATCACTGATGATGTCCTAGGCCCTGGGACACTACCCTGAGGAACTCCATGCAGAGATGTCCTGGAGCTGGGAGGACTGACCTGCAAAACCACGACCCATCTTCTCATGACTCCAACCAGCAGCGAGCTCACCCTGTGATTCCCACTGATTTCAGTTTTGCTATGGCTCCTTGATGCCACACTTTGTCTAAAGATGGCTTTGATGATTAGAGTACCTCAACTCTGGAATTTTAGTCTTTGGTCCATGATTGAAACAAGACTAATATGATTTCAGGAGCAGAGTGGTCCTGGCAGAACCTAAACTGGGAGTCTGCCTTACTGGGAACTGTCTCCTTAGAATGAAAGAGAAGCAGGGATTTAAGGAGACCGCTGCTGGTGCAAGTGGATAGGTGTCCTGAGTGAGGGAGCAGGCAGTGCACAGGGCATAGCTCAGAGATTGGGTCAGATGACAGCAATGAAGGAAAGATGTTGCAGGCATTCATTAAAACAATTGAGCACGAGCCTTGGTGGGAAGGGGAAACAGTTGCTGAGAGAGAGTGGGTATATGGTACTAGGAAAGAAGATGGTGGCACTTATGATGGCAGAGTGTAGCAGGTCTTTTACCTTCTTCCTACAATGTTGTGCATTCCTCTAGGTGTGACTGCTCTAACCTGGATGGTTACGGGCACAGTTTGGTGTGCTGGTCTCCACTTCATGTCCTGGACGAAGGGCAAGTCTAGTCTGTGCCCCATCCTGTCCAGCCGAGCCTTCAGGACCATGCCCACAAAGCAAGTGCCATTTTCTCTCTGTCTGCCATGTCTGAGGCAATTGTCAACAACCATGCAGCGAAGCTCCAGACTGCTCCTCCAGGTGCACAATGAGACTTTAAAGTTGGCGGACATGCAAGGGATGCCAGTGAATGCTCAGAAATCTGAGTGGTGAGTTGTTATGAGAATAGCACATGGTAAGGTAGGGTTAAATTTGGCCATGAGAGACACCGTGGAGCAGGTTAGACGATTAATGCAGCAAGTTTGGTAAGATTGAGCAAACTTCATGGCAAAATAACCCTTCAAAAAATTGCAATGCAAACGCAACCAAATCTTACCCTACAGGTACCGCAAGATAACCTTTGGCAACATGAGACCAAGAGTGGGAAACAAGTTATATATGAAGGCGCTTCAGTAGAAAATGACCATAAGCTTTGGTTAGAGTCAAAGGATCCTCCAGCACGAGGACAGGCCCTTTGGCCCAAGCTAACCAAAACATCCGTCCACGCTAACCCATTTCCCAGCACTTGGCCCATATCCTTCTAAACCTTTCCTATCCATGTATTTGTCCAAATGCCTTTTAAATGTTGTTAATGTACCCGCCTCAACCACTTCCGCTGGCAGCTCATTCCATTGGCGTACCACTCCCTGTATAGAAATGTCAATCCCAGGTTCCGTCTAGTCCCATACGACACCAAATGTAGTTGATTGTCCAATTCGTGCTAAAGTATTGTAGAAAGGTGCAGTTTTCACCTTCAGTAGCTAAGAATGGCCAATCAGTGGCCAGCCCTCATACTAAGAACAAAATCATGGAATGCCCACAGTGTGGAAGCAGGCCATTTGGCCCATCGGGTCCACATGGCCCTCCGAAGACCATCCCAACCAGATCTATTACATCCCCATAACCCTGCATTCCCCATGACTAATCTGCCTAGCCTTCACATCCCTGGACAGTATGGGCAATTTAGCATGGCCAATCCACCTAATACATCTTTGGACTGCAGGAGGAAACCACAGCAGACACGGGGAGAATGTGCAAACGGCACCCAGACAGTCGCCCAAAGCTGGAATCGAACCCTGGACTGTGAGGCAGCAGTGCTAACCACTGAGCTACCCCGTATCACCCCATGAAAGCTGTTAAACTATGCCTTTTGAATGCATTCCTGTCAGTAACCCAGACCCTTAGTTTGAAGTGATGAAGCTGCCTGGTCCCTGCAGAAACTCCAAAATCCTGTAACATTCCAGTTTTCATGTTTTCTGAGCCACAAGCTGAAAAGAAACTCACGTGAATTAAGTTGTCTATCAGCAACTTAATGCAGAAATTCAGCTGGAGCAGTAAAACATCTTTTCAAGCCAGAACAGTGAATACACATATCCATCTGTAGGAAAGACAGATCTGGATGAAAGTCAACCAGTACTTCTGTATGTAAAATAAACCAGAACCTCAAGGGAACAATGCTACCAATCTGAAAAGAACAAAGTAGGCTTAACAGAAAACCCCAAAATACAATTTACCGTTCATGTCACACAACTCTCACCGACACATTGCAGAAAAATATAACAAAATTGATCTGGAAGAACGTTTAAACAATTCAACATTAAGACCAAGGCTTTTCACTTTATACCAAAACAGGCAGAAACCTGGCAGATGAGATTCATTGCACTCGAGTGGAAAGCACATAATTCTGGACAAATGAGGAAAGCCAGCATCAGTTAAATGTGACATGGTGAAATAGTTAATGGAAGGTGAGAAGGTGCAGAAAGCATTTGAAACTAAATAGAAACAGGGATGTTGCTGAGGAGAGGGGATATATAGACTGACAAAGCAAAAGGATATGGCAGCATCGCAGGTAGCTATGTACATCATGACACTCAAGAGTGCAGCAGGGTGCACAAACATTAAAAATAATACCAGTTGGGTCAGAGGAGGAGAAACTGTTAAACACCAAAATTATTGGTTCTTTATGTAATATTCAAAACAAAGTAAATAACTTAACGGCATAAAATTACAGAAATTATAGCCATTACAGAGATCTGGGGCAATGTGATGATTTGTTCAAGCCTTGTTGCAGTTTAATTTATTATGTTTATAGTGATATGGTCACAAAGCGATCAAAGTTGAGAAGTAAACACTCTGAGGTATGTGAAATTTTGAAAAAAATAGACAAGAAGGGAGGAGGGATAGTTTTGCCAGTACGAGATGGAATAAGTACACTAGAAGAAAAGATCTCAGATTGGAAGATGTGGAATCCATTTGAATGGTGGTAATAAATAACAAAAGCAAGTTGATTCTGGTTAAAACAGCCTCTATACCACCTAACTGTAGCTGTACTGTAGAACAGAGATTATATCAGGAGATAACGAGGACATGGTAAAAAAAAAGTATATTAATTATGGGTGATTTTAATCTTCAAGTAGATTGGAAAAATCAAATTGGTAGAGGTAGCCACAAGGAAGAATTCGTGGAATGTATTCAAGGTAGTTTTGTAGAACAACATATGGGTAGCATGCTGCCTCAGTGATTAGCACTGCTGCCTCACAGCACCAGGAAGCCAGGTTCAATTCCAGCCATGGCCGACTGTCTGTGTGGAGTTTGCACATTCTCCCCGTGTCTGTGTGGGTTTCCTCCGGGTGCTCTGGTTTCCTCTCACAATCCAAACATGTGCAGATTAGGTGAATTGGCTGTGCTAAGTTGCCCATTGTGTTTCAGGGATGTGGAGGTCAGGTGCATTAGTCAGGGGTAAACGTAGAGCAATAGGGTAGGGGAATGGGTCTGGGTGGGATACTCTTTGGAGAGTCAGTGTGGACTTGGTGGGCCAAAGGGCCTCGTTCCGTGCTGGGAGTCTATGACTGCAAAGATTAATGGTAAGCTAAAGGATTAGGAAAGTTTTAAAAACCAATAAGAGTTAACCAAAACAAAAAGGAGAGTAAACTGGCAAGTAATATAAAAATGATATTGAGAGCTTCTTTGAATAAATAAAACTTAAGGGAGAGGCCAAAACATAGGACCCTTAAACAATGAGGGTGGGCTAATATAAATGGGGAGCCAGAAGAGAAACTGAGTAAGTGCCTTCACGGTGAAAGACATGAATAGTATTCCAGAAATACTAAATAATCCAAGAGGAAATTAATATAATATGAGGGAAGGTAACGGAGCTAAAAGTCAATATGCTTCCTGGAATTAATGAGTTGTATCCTAGAATATTAAAGGAAATAGCTACAGAGATAATAAATTCACCGTTAGTAATCTTTGAACAATCGTTAGATTCTGGAAAAGACCCAGAGCATTGGAAAGGAAAGATTACTGGGATTGGAGGCAATCTAGAGTAAGTTCACTAGGAAGATAGCACACATAGTTGAGTAGGTTGGGCATAAGCATTTATGTTGAGGAGAATGAGTGGCAATTTATTGAAACGTGTAAGATGCTTAGGGGGACTTGACAGGGCAGATGCAGAGAAGTTGTTTCTCCTTGTGGGAGAGTACGGGACCAGAGGGCATTATCTTAGAGTGAGGAGTTATATATTTAAGACCGTGATGAGAAAGAATTTCTCCTGTTAAGATATAGAGAGTCTGTGGAGTTCTTTACCGCGGAGGGCTGAGCAGGTTGTGTCATTACATACATTCAATGCTGAGATTGACAGGTTTTTAATGAGTAAGGGAATCAAGGATTATAAGGAAAAGGCAGAAATGTGGTATTGAGGATTATGAGATCAGCAACAATTGCATGAAATGGTGAAGCAGACTTGAATGGCCTATTTCTGCACCTACTTCTTACATCTAAATAGTACTATAACAGAAATCACTGCTGTTGATGATTTACAAAAATTATTTATATTCAGGAACTGGAATCATGAAAATGTTAAATTTGTGGACTACACTAAATTGTGTGGAGGGGTTGGAGTGATTTGGATAATACTGAAGAAGACAGTGAGAAGAAAAATATGCATTAACAAATTGTACAGAGCGTAAGTGGCTACCAAATGTCTTTATAGGTATGTAGAAGCTGGTACCTTTTAATAAAGGACACAATGGGATGTAAGAGAATAGGCAAACAAACCACTACAGTAGAAGTACAGGTTAATAAAATCATAAATTGCAAATTAAGCAGGAAAGCTTGTTTCTACAGGAACAGAATTCAAAAGAAAATGAATTAAGTTGAAGTCATTTAGAATCTTAGTCAGACTGCATTTAGGATCCTATTCTGATCTGCATATTACAAAAATAATTCAGAAACACCAGAGAGAAAACTAGGACTATTTAAAAGCATAATACCAGGGGTGACAGGATACAACCATCAGGAAAATCTGAATAGTGCAGACATGTTTATTCAAAAAAAAAGAGAAGGCTGATGATCTTTAAGATTAGTGAGGGTTAACAAAGTTGATAAAGAGAAGTTGTTTTAATTTGTCGGGGAGTTGAAAACTATGGTGCCAAGAAGAACAGGATTAGACGGATAGTTGGTGAGCTGGAGGAGGCTCCAATGGAGCACAAATAGTTGCTAGGCGGAATAGTTCAATATTGAATTGAAACTTTGACATAAAGGGGTTGCAGGAACAAAGACATTAAAGCTCATATAGACTTTATGCTCATGGGATTCATATGACTTTGTTATCTTGGGGGAAAATGTGACCTGTTTAACTTGCTTCAAAGCAGTATTATACTGACTATGTACTGTGGCTTTCTTCAATGAAATCAATGGGGAAAGCTGCAGAAGTAAGAATGGCTTCTGCTGCTATTTGCCCCTGGTAAATCCACATAGTGTGCTTAGCGTTTCTCTGATGTGAACAGATTTTTCCTCTTCTACAAAGGAATGGAAGTAATGTTAAACCTTGATAGATCACTTGTTCGGCATCAGCTAAAGTAGAGTTCAATTCTGAGTAACAGAGTTTACAATACGTATTGGGAAGGTGCAAAGGGAGATACACTAGAATTTTGCAGAGAAGATAGGCTTCAGTAACGCGGAGAGATCAGAGAAGCAATGAACACTTTCCTCAGAGCAGGGAAGACTGATAGGATGTTTAATACAACCGCTCAAAGTTTTGAGGACTTTTTTTATCAGACTGAGTAGTGAAAAATGGGCTTCCTCAGTGGAGACTAGATCAGGGAATACAAAGTCAAGGGCAGACAATGCCACAGAGCTAGCAATAGTGTGATTTGCCCCATCACTAATGTGCATTCATTTTTACTGTGAATGATGCCTGGTGGTTGGGGAATCTGCCCTGGTTGGACTGTACATTACGGCCACAATTCTAGGGGTTGTGTCTCTGGTAGAGGGGTTGGGGTGCTGTTGCATACCTACCCTTCCCCACCAGGGTCGACATGAAATATAGTATGATGTTTAGTAATCACAAGACTGTAAGAGATGGAAACACAATCCTAGTGAAGAAATTATTCCTCATCTCAATTCTAAAGGGTCTTTCCTTCCCTCTGAGGCTGTGCCCTCAGGTTCTAGTCTTTCCAACCAATGGAAAATTCTTTTCAACTTCTGCTCTATCCAAGACTCACAGTATTCCATAAGTTTCAGTCAGATCCCTCCTCATCCTTCTCCAATTACCAGAGAAGGATGTAATTACCAGACCCAGAGTTCTCAACCCATCATCATCTCACCAACCTCTGACAAGGTGGAAGGTGTCAGGTGCTCACAAGATCTTCCGTAAAAGAAATTAATGAACTTACTAATTTGTGAAAATCCAAATGACTTATTTATTGTTGCACATTTCATTTCTTTGTCAGTGGCATGGAAACATTATCGGGAATGAGCCATGTCAGTCTTGGGGAGGGGGCAGTACATGAGATAGACTGTAAATGGGGTAAAAACAATGACTGCAGATGCTGGAAACCAGATTCTGGATTAGTGGTGCTGGAAGAGCACAGCAGTTCAGGCTGCATCCAAGGAGCAGTGAAATTGACGTTTCGGGCAAAAGCCCTTCATCAGGAATAAAGGCAGAGAGCCTGAAGCGTGGAGAGATAAGCTAGAGGGTGGGGGTGGGGAGAAAGTAGCATAGAATACAATATATGGGGATGGGGATGAAGGTGATAGGTCAGGGAGGAGAGGGTGGAATGGATAGGTGGAAAAGGAGATAGGCAGGTAGGACAAGTCCGAACAAGTCATGGGGACAGTGCTGAGCTGGAAGTTTGGAACTAGGGTGAGGTGGGGGAAGGGGAAATGAGGAAACTGTTGAAGTCCACATTGATGCCCTGGGGTTGAAGTGTTCCAAGGGCGGAAGATGAGGCGTTCTTCCTCCAGGCGTCTGGTGGTGGGGGAGCGGCGGTGAAGGAGGCCCAGGACCTCCATGTCCTCGGCAGAGTGGGAGGGGGAGTTGAAATGTTGGGCCACAGGGTGTGTGGTTGATTGGTGCGGGTGTCCTGGAGATGTTCCCTAAAGTGCTCTGCTAGGAGACGCCCAGTCTCCCCAATGTAGAGGAGACCGTATCGGGAGCAACGGATACAATAAATTATATTAGTGGATGTGCAGGTAAAATTTTGATGGATGTGGAAGGCTCCTTTAGGGCCTTGGATAGAGGTGAGGGGGGGAGGTGTGGGTGCAGGTTTTACAACTCCTGCGGTGGCAGGGGAAGGTGCCAGGATGGGAGGGTGAATTGTAGGGGGGCGTGGACCTGACCAGGTAGTCACGGAGAGAACGGTCTTTGCAGAAGGCGGAAAGGGGTGGGGAGGGAAATATATCCCTGGTGGTGGGGTCTTTTTGAAGGTGGCGGAAATGTCGGCGGATGATTTGGTTTATACGAAGGTTTGTAGGGTGGAAGGTGAGCACCAGGGGCGTTCTGTCCTTGTTACGGTTGGAAGGATGGGGTCTGAGGGCGGAGGTGCGGGATGTGGACGAGATGCGTTGGAGGGCATCTTTAACCACGTGGGAAGGGAAATTGCGGTCTCTAAAGAAGGAGGCCATCTGGTGTGTTCTGTGGTGGAACTGGTCCTCCTGGGAGCAGATCCGGCGGAGGCGGAGGATACGGGACCATAGCTACATGCAACGACATCAACTCCAACTCCAGGTGGTGGTACTTGGCTGTCTGTAAAATGTATGGGCTCCATTTTTGCAGGCTGACCAAATAGTTCAGGATGAGAGTGAGTGAGAGGGAAGGGAGCATTCAAATTGGCGACCGGAACTCATCAGGTTCACAGCCTGACCTATCTCCCACTGGATGTCCTGCCCTCGGTGCCCAGTGGTGTTGCTGTCTCTCCTTCACAATGCTAACTAGCCCAGAATTCTCACTGACGACCCATTAGTTGGCAGACTGGTAATTTATTTGCTGAACTATGACTTCCTGTTCAACCCTGAATACAGTGCCAGAAAGTGCAAAATACAGCCTGTATATATTGAAGTAATGAATCCAATATACTGAATATCTGTCTCTCAAACAAATAGCATTGAGTCCAGTCATGGGTTGAATCAATATGACCAGCATTATTTAACCCTGCACTTTCACATAGTATATAGAACATTGGAATGGCACAGTAGCTTGGGGTGGCACAGTGGCTCAGTGGTTAGCACTGCTGCTTCACAGCACCAGGGACCCGGGTTCAATTCCCACCTTGGGTGACTGGCTGTGTGGAGTTTGCACATTCTCACTGTGTCTGCATGGGTTTCCTCCGGGTGCTCTGGTTTCCTCTCACAGTCCAAAGATGTGCAGGTCAGGTGACTTGGCCATGCTAAATTGCCCATAGTGTTGGGTGCATTAGTTAGGGGTAAATATGGGGAATGGGTCTGGGTGGGTTACTCTTTGGAGGGTTGGTATGGACTTGCTGGGCTGAAGGGCCTGTTTCCATACTGTAGAGAATCTAATCTAATTACAGCGCAGTACAGGCCCTTCGGCCCTCGATGTTACGCCAACCTGTGAAGCCCATCTAACCGACACTACTCCATTTTCATCCATATGTCTATCCAATGACCATTTAAATTCCCTTAAAGTTGGCGAGTCCACTACTGTTGCAGGCAGTGTGTTCCATGCCCCAACTACTCTCTGAGTAAAGAAACTACCTCTGACCTCTGTCCTATATCTATCACCCCTCAATTTAAAGCTATGTCCCCTTGTGCTAGCTGTTGCTATTCGAGGAAAAAGGCTCTCGCTGTCCAACCTATCTAACCTTCTGATTATCTTATGTCTCAATTAAGTCACCTCTCAACCTTCTTCTCTCTAATGAAAACCGCCTCAAGTCCCTCAGCCCTTCCTTGTAAGACCTTCCCTCCATACCAGGCAACATTCCAGTAAATGTCCTCTGAACTCCTTCCATAGCTTCCACATTCTTCCTAAAATGCAGTGAACAGAACTGTACGCAATACTCCAAATGTGGTTGCACCAGAGTTTTGTACAGCCTCAGAATGATCTCATGGTTCCGAAACTCAATCCCTTGACCAATAAAAGCTAACACACCGTATGCCTTCTTAACAACCCTATCAAGCTGGGTGGCAACTTTCGGGGATCTATGTACATGGACACCGAGATCCCTCTGCTCATCTACACTACCAAGAATCTTACCATTAGCCCAGTACTCTGTGTTCCTGTTACTCCTTCCAAAGTGAACCACTTCACACTTTTCTGCATTAAACTCCATTTTCCACCTCTGCAGCTTATCTATGTCCCTCAGTAACCTACAACATCATTCATCACTATCCACAACTCCACCGACCTTAGTGTCATTCGCAAATTTACTAACACATCCTTCTATGCCTTCATCCAGGTCATTTATAAAAATGACAAACAGCAGTGGACCCAAAACAGATCCTAGGGGTATACCACTAGTAACTGAACTGCAAGGTGAACATTTCCCATCAACCACAACCCTCTGTCTTCTTTCAGCTAGCCAATTTCTAATCCAAACCACTAAATCACCCTCAATCCCATGCCTCTGTATTTTGTGCAATAGCCTACCATGGGGAACCTTATCAAACGCCTTATTGAAATCCATATACACCACGTCAACCACTTTACCCTCATCCACCTGTTTGGTCACCTTCTAAAAGAACTCAATAAGGTTTGTGAGGCATGACCTACCCTTCACAAAACCGTGTTGACTATCCCTAATCAACTTATTCCTTTCTAGATGATTATAAATTCTATCTCCTGTATCCTTTTACAATTTTTTACCCACAATTGAAAGAACGCTCACTGGTCTATAATTTCCAAGGCTGTCTCTACTCCCCTTCTTGAGCAAGGGAACAACATTTGCTATCCTCCAGTTTTCTGGCACTATTCCTGTAGACAATGACGACAATAAGATCAAAGCCAAAGACTCAGCAATCTCCTCCTTGGCTTTCCAGAAAATCCTAGGATAAATCCCATCTGGCCCAGGGGACTTATCTATTTTTTAGCTTTCCAGAATTGCTAACACCTCCTCCTTGTGAACCTCAGTCCTATCTAGTCTAGTAGCCTGTATCTCAGTATCCCCCTTGACAACATTGTCTTTTTTTAGTATGACTACTGATGAAAAATATTCATTTAATACTTCCCTTATCTCCTCTGACTCCATACACAACTTCCCACTCCTATCCTTGATTGGCCCTAATCTTCCTCTCATCATTCTTTTATTCCTGATATACCTATAGAAAGCCTTAGGGTTTTCCTTGCTCCGATCCGTCAATGACTTCTCGTGTCCTCTCTTGGCTCTTCTTAATTCTTCCTTTAGGCTTTTCCTGGCTAATTTGTAACTCTTAAACACCTTAACTGAGCCTGCACATCTCATCCTATCATAAGCCTTCTTCTTCCTCTTGACAAGACATGGAATAAAATCATATAAAGCAGTTCTGAAATTACACTGGGACCGGCATCTTTATTGCAACATGATCATTAAATCGGTCACAGCAACAAAAATAATTTTTCAGTATTTTACAACAAGTCACATCGGTCACAGCAACAAAACTATTTTTTCTGTATTTTACAACAAATCTCCCCTGTGCTAAGGATCAGAACTCATTCACAAAATGAATTTACATTTTCTTGGCACTTTATTTGATACCAACATCTTGTAATGTGCAAATTCAATATCACCTTGTGCTTTAAATCGTGATGCATTATCGTGGACAGGGTGCCAGAGGGCCAGAAAGGAAAAGGGAATTATGGGATATGGTGACAGGACAAGGAGGAAGCAGCAGACTGGAGATTAAAAAGGGTCAGGAAACAAAAAGGACAGGAATGGAACCAGCTTAACATTTAAACGGATCTTGAAAGAACCCCAGATGTCTACCACACAGAAAAAGACCCTTTGGCCCATTGAATCTGTACCGGTCAAAGCTAACCACCTAACTATTCTAATTCCATCTTCCAGCACGTAGCTTGTCGTCATATATGCCTTCGAGGAGAAAGTGAGGACTGCAGATGCTGGAGATCAGAGCTGAAAATGTGTTGCTGGAAAAGCGCAGCAGGTCAGGCAGCATCCAAGGAGCAGGAGAATCGATGTTTCGGGCATAAGCTCTTCTTCAGGAATTCCTGAAGAATTCCTGAAGAAGGGCTTATGCCCGAAATGTCGATTCTCCTGTTCCCTGGATGCTGCCTGACCTGCTGTGCTTTTCCAGTCATACATGCCTTGCTTTGCAAGTGTATGTCTAAATATCTCGTAAATGCTATGAGGGTTTCTGTCTCCATCACCCTTACAGGTAGTGAGTCCCAAATTCCCACCACCCCCTGAGTGAAAAAGAAAATTCCTTATGTTCCCTCTAAACCTTCTGTCCCTTTCCTTTTTTTCTCTATTTATTCACGGGATGAGGGCGTCACTGGCTGGGCCAGCATTTATTGCCCATCCCTAATTGCCCAGAGGGCGATTAAGAGTCAACTACATTGCTGTAGGTCTGGAGTCACATGTAGGCCAGACCAGGTAAGGATGGCAGTTTCCTTCCCTAACGGACATTAGTGAACTAGATGGGTTTTTCTGACAACCGACAATGGATTCATTAGACTTTTAATTCCAGGTTTTTAAAAAATAAAATTGGCTTCAAATGTCACCATCTGCTATGGCGGGGTTTCCTTAAACCTATACCCCTGCTCATTGATCCCTATACCAAGAGGAAATGTTTTATCTTGTCTGTGCCCCATAAAATTTTACACATCTCAATCACATCATCCCTCAATCTTCTCTGCTTCAAAGAAAACAAACCCAGTTAATGCAATAATAAACAATACAACACAGCACAGCAGAAGAACAGGCCCTTCTGCTCACCAAGCCTGCCCTGATTCCTAATACTTATTTAGACCCACTACTTGTTGCCTGTCTACAGTTTCTATCCCTCTGTTCACCTCCCATTCATGTGTCTATCAAGATAAGCCTTAAACGTTGCTAACGTGACTGCTCCCACCACGTCCACTGCAGTGCATTCCATGTACCCAGCATCCTCTGTGTGAAACATTTTCCCTGCACTTCTCCTCTTAAACTTTCCCACTCTCACCTTGAACGACCCTCTTGTGGTTGGCTTTTCCACCCTGGGAAAATCCCTCTGACTATCTGCCTTACCTACGCCTCTCAATTTTGTAGACCTCTGTCAGCTGGCACCTCAGCCTCTGACTTTCCAGTGAAAAAGATCAGAGTTTATCCAACCTCTCCTCAAAACTAAAACCCTCCAGACCAGGCAACATGGTGTGTCCAATCTCTCTTCATAATTAAAACTCTCCAATGGAATTCAGGTCATGTGAGCACAATGGTGATTACGAATATGTTAATTCTTACAAATAATTATAATATTAGTTTATATATCTTGTAAGCAGATAACAGAGGAGATGCGAAAGAGGTCCACTAATTCGCTGTCACTGTGTTAGAATTGTGGAGCTCCTTTCCCTCAGCACTAGGGGTGTGCCTATACCACAAGGACCTCAGCAGTTGAAGAAGGCAACTTATCATTGTCATCTCAAAAGCAAATTACAAAAGGGCAAAAAAAAAATGCTGGCTTCGTCAGTGATGCCGACACCCCATGAATGAATGAAAATAAAAGCGATAGGATACAGTTGTCTCATCAATAGGATGCAGTCAAATTGTAGCATCAGCAAGTCAGCGTCCATCTTCTCAGAGAGTTTTGGAGATGGATTGAACCCAGGAGATGTTCAAGGGCTGTGAGGCAGATACATTGTCCAGTGGGAATTAAGGCATCAAGGAGGCATGTGGAGTCCATGTGTGATCAGAGGCTGGCCCAGGACATCAGCTGGTGGCCAGAGATACTAGCAGTGGTTACAAGTGAATCTGCTAGTGAACGAGCCTGGAGCAGTGAAGCTATGAGTCTGTGACAGTGACAGGAAGATACGCAGAATATGTGTCAATGCAGAAGGAGGCGGCAAGATGCAGAGCATTGACAGATGCCAGCAGAAAAGTGTGAAAAGACTTAGTTGGAGTGTACCACACTTTAAAAAAATCTATTCAGCCCAGGTTGGCATATCCTACAGGAGTGTCCTCCCTGCTCACTTCACTGCCTCTTATTAACATGTCCGTTCATAGAATCCCTACAGTGCTCATTCAACCACTCAGCCTCATGGGAAACTGGCGGCAGATAAACCTCAGTCCAGTCAAGGGAGGGGCAGGTGGTTCCATCATGAGCATAGTCCGTACACAGTGCGGGGGCCCCATCACAGCCTGTCATCCACTCAGGGATATTGGCTGTCAGTGGATCTGTCCCAGTACAATCCAAGGAGTGGACAGCCATCAATCCTGACAGTCCTGGAGGGTCAGAGGCAACAGTTGGAGGAGCCACCTATCATCGGGCAGGGAGTTGCAAAGACAGTGGTCAGTCATGTCCAGCGACTGCTCACTGAAGTCAGTCAGAGATCTGGAGTGGACACTGTACAGAGGAACCTCGATTATCTGAAGGACATGGGCAGGGAATATTCATTCAGTTAATCAAATGCCAGATAATTGATGCCGTATAACATAGTGTAGCCAAGCACCGGGACCTTGCAAGCTTGTTCAGACCATTCAAAATTCGCTTGAATGCCGGATAATCAAGGTTCCTCTTGTACTGGGGTCTGTGCATCAATCATTGAGGAGAGTGTGGAGACAGGGTGGGAATGAAATGAGGGCAGTAGACACATCTGGGGGAACACTGCAAAAAGTGCTGGGGCGTCAAGGCTGTGATGGGGGAAGTAGAGATATGGAGAGAGGGTAATGATGGGTGTGGAAAGTCAAGGTAAGTGAGGGATAGACAGGACAGCAGATGGAAATGTGTTGCTGGAAAAGCGCAGCAGGTCAGGCAGCATCTAGGGAACAGGAGAAACGACGTTTCGGGCAAACTGTAAAGGACCTCTACTGTTCTTCATCCACAGAAGGATCCATAAACTAAACAAACAGTTCTTCCTAGCCATATCGGAAATTAAAGACAGTAAGTACCAAAAAAAACTGCAACCCCCATAGACAGGACAGCATCCAAGGACATGGCAGGCTATGGAAGAAGAGGTTATTGGCAGTTCCTATTAACAAGGCCTGCTCAGAAGGAGCATAGAGAATCAATTATTAAGGTGTAATGTTAGATGTCAGTGGAAAGAAATGACAGTGGAGGCAAAGTTCAATATTGAGAGTATAGGTTGGAAAGGACTTTCTGGGCAGAGGAAAGTAAAAGGGGCATGGAAACTCTTGGACAGGAACCTGGTGACCATGTGTGATAGTGTTCACCACGAACTGTGTTCTCTATTGTTACTTAATGTTCTTCAGACGTGAAATGTAACTGGAAAACAGCAGTGACAATGTCCAGGGTGGGCGGGGTTAGTGTTATTTCAATGGGCGAACATCCTCTACTGGGTTTAGAGCACTGAAGCAAGTACACTAAGCTGCCATCTGCAAACCCCACCTATGTTTAATTCCCTATAGATTCTTCACCTATTTGTGGGGGGGAACGTGTTTAGAGTTCAAATGCTGGTCTAAGGCAAATTGTACCATGCTACTGGTACTTGCAAATCTAACACTGGCGTTTCAGTGATGCAGAGCCTAACAGCAATGGCTTCAAAGAAAGTGAATGC
The DNA here is from genome assembly GCF_037043375.1 of Chiloscyllium plagiosum. NCBI lineage: Eukaryota > Metazoa > Chordata > Chondrichthyes > Orectolobiformes > Hemiscylliidae > Chiloscyllium > Chiloscyllium plagiosum. The sequence continues at coordinate 89,958,469 of NW_028270146.1, read as the reverse complement.
TGTCTCAAAGCGCCCCAATACTTAACCATTCCAGGGGTGTTCTGGGAGGAGGGAACAATGTTACATCATCTGTTATGTAAGCTTGACAACGGGCACTCAGAATGCAATGGAAATTTGAAAGATTGATGTGGGTCTGGGATGGGAAGGCATTTGGAATACAGTGGAATACATACCCGCTGTACTCCAAACCCCTTCCCATCCCAGACCCACATCAATCATTCAACTTTCCGTTGCATTCATTATGATGTGGAGGTCCCTCGCTGGCACAGCACCTTCACCAAGTTGGCATTCATGCTGCAAACAGGGCCACAGTGGAGCAGCCAAAAACCAGCCTTGAAGATACGGTTCCACTGCATTGATTGGTTCGAGGACCCTCCAGTATTGCCAGGCCGAGCTGTGCTCTGCACAGCTGGAGCAGGCAATGGGGGAAATGTGCTGGAAACTCAGAAACTGGGAGAAAGGGAGCAACCTTCCGAGGAGGAGGACACGGATTTCAGGAAGGAGAAAGTTCAATTTGTCCATGATAGAGCTCAGCTGCATCGAGTGCCACAAGGAAGTCAGGTCCTGACTGACACCCGGTTCCTGCAGAGGAAGGATATTATTAACCTGGACAGGGTTCAGAAAAGATATACCAGGATGTTGCTGAGTGTGGAAGGATTGAGGTATAAAGAAAGTTTGGATATGCTAGGACTTTTTCTTCACTGGAGTTAGATGGTTGAGAAATGACATTATAGAGGTGTAGACTTAATCATGATGGGTATAGCTAGGTGTTGTTTCCCTAGAATGGGGGTATTTCAAGATAAGGGGGTATATTTTTTAAGGTGAGAGGAGAGAGAATTAAAAAATACACAAGGGCCTTTTTTGTACACAGAGGGTGTTCACACATGGAGGAAGTGGTGGTTGTGGGCACAATTAAACAGTTTAAAAAGATGCTAAGGTAAGAACATGAATAGGAAATGTTTGGAGAGATATGGGAAAGGAGCAAGGAAATGAGGCTAGTTTAGTTTGGGATTCTGTTCAGCATGGACTGTTTGGACCAAAGGGTGAGTTTCTGTGCTGTACGAGAGCTGGGTGTAGAAAGCCTTCACGGAACTTCAACAGACATTGGTCGTCATGCCAACATCTGGTTTGCATTGTGTGAGTAAACTGCAGCCTCTATTTGCTATGTTTGTCGTCACTTCTGTTGTCTGTTGATAAAAGATAATGTAAGGAATTGTCCAATCGCTTGCCAGTATGTGACGTTCTCTTACTGGACAGTGATAGGCTGCGGGTTTACAGTGGGCACTGGCGACTGTGTGGCGGTGACCTTGAGTAGATATTCAGATAGGATGTAGCTAAGGAAAGGTAAAATGCGTGGGCTGATGGTTAAAAAGCAACTAGGGAGAGAGAATGGGGTTGTATGTATGAAGGAGTGGCAGGCAATCCCAGCAAAATGTCATAAGCAGGGTGCCATTACCTTGCAGGTGAAGGGCAATGTAGGACTTCCAACACTCACTGGGTGCAGAGCTGCCTTTGAAAAATGGCACAGGAGCCAGGATGGCAGTCTTTTGGCGGATATCTGCTGTATGGCAAGTTGTTCTGGGATTGCACATGGTAAAATGAGGATAGTATCAGACAAGGGGGACACCACAGAGATGGGGTAGAGAGTTAAAGAGGTGAAAAATCTCACTCAGCCTCATGGCAAAATCTCCCTGAAAAATGTCACACATTTACTTCTGATAATCCTGAGGTTCTGCTGAATGATCCAAGAAACATTTTCTACAATCACAAGAGTTCACTGTAACTGTTTTAAAATCACTCCAATATTTATAGGTGCGTTAAAATTCATTTTGATTCACTTCAGAATCATTCTGAACTTCATGAGTCTCACACTCTCAAGAATTCCGATAACCTTACTGTCATATTTTATGATTTTCTACCGAGCTTTGAAAATTTTGTACCTGTTGTAAGTTTTTAGAATTTAGGGCAGTACCCTTTTCTTGCAAAAATTTATTTTGTTTCGTGATTTTGGCTTTTTACAAAAACACTGAATTGCATGATTTTCATGATAATAAATTGTGAACGATTGAAAATTAAAATGTTTCGTTCAGGCTATTGTATTCAAAAGCACAGGGAACCCAACCTCTAATCATTTCTGTTGGGCAATATTTACAGAGGAGTTTCATCTGCCCTTATAATATTTGGGAGACATACAATTTAAAAAATAATTAAAATTTGGACAATCAGGTAGAGGCAAGTTCCTTTGTTCTGGTGGATCCACTGGACTTGAGAAATTATGTACTGGCACTGGAGGGGTGCAAAGGAGGTTCATTAGATAGATTCCAGAGTTGAGTGGGTTGGCTTATGGGGAGAGATTGAGTAGACTGGGACTACACTCATTGCAATTTAGAAGAATGAGGGCGATCCTATAGAAACATTTAAAATTAGGAAGGGAATAAATATGATAGAAGGGAGGTTGAGGCTACCTTATCGAATGTATTCAAGGCAAAGATAGATTTTCGAACAATAACGCAGGGGTGTATACTCAGCCCCCGACTGTACTCACTGTATACCCATGACTGTGTCACCAAATACCAGACTAATGCCATTTACAAGTTCGCTGATGACACCACCATAGTCGGTCGAATCACAGATGGCGACGACACAGACTACAGACAGAAGGTGGAAGACCTGGAAAAATGGTGCACGGAGAACAACCTAGCTCTCAATACCAGCAAAACCAAGGAACTCATTATTGACTTTTGGCCGGATGTTACTCATGCACCCCCTAGGCATTAACAGCACAGAGGTGGAATGAGCAGAGAGTGTCAAGCTCCTGGGAGTGGTCAACCACAACAAGCTTTCTTGGACTTTTCATGTAGACGAACTGGTTACAAAGGCCCAACAACGTCTCTTCTTCCTCAGGCAGCTGGGGAAATTTGGTATGACGGCGAATACCCTTGCCAACTTTTATAGGTGCTCCATCGAGAGCATTCTGTCTGGATGTATCACTACCTGGTAGGGCAACTGTACCATTCAAGATCGGAGACAGTTACAGAGAGTGGTGAACTCGGCCCAGACAATCACAAAGGCCAACCTCCCATCTAAAGAATCCATTTACCAGGCCCACTGTCAAGGAAAGGCCACCAGCATTCTTAAAGATCCATTCCACCCTGGCAATGTTTTTCTACAACCTCTACCATCGGGGAGAAGGTACAGAAGCCTGAACACGCGCCAGCTGGTTTCGAAACAGTTTCTACCCTGCTGTTATTAGAATACTGCATGGACTTAGAAACTCTTAACATTTGCCTGTACCTGTGTTTTTGTTTTTGCTGCTGTTTACCTATTATTTACTACTTATACTACTTAACTCTGTGATCTGCCTGTATTGCTCACAAGACAAAGCTTTTCACCGTGCCTCGGTACACGTGACAATAAATTCAATTTAATTCAATTCAGTAAAAGAATTTAGGGTTACGGAGAGTGGCAGGTAAGTGGAGCTGAATCCACAAAAAGATCAGCCATGATCTTATGGAACAGCAGAGCAGGCTCGAGGGGCCAAATGGCCTACTCCTGCTCCTAGTTCTAATGTTCTTTTGTTCTTATCCCTCTAGCTGAAGATGAGGGGAGTTAATCAGGAGATTCATACTGTTTTCAATAGGTTCAGGTAAGGAATTAACATTGTGATGCACCACACCATAGGCTGATTGGATCAATGCTTCAAGAGCCCTCGTAAAATGTAAGTCAATGGGACTTGAGGTTAAGTCTCTGGTAGCTGGAGTCATATCCAGCACAAAGGATGATGATCATGGTTTTTGGAGCCACTCATTAGGCATGGTCACAGAGTCTCCTCAAGGAAATGCACGCACCCATAATCATAGTCTCCTTCATCATTCACTTTACCTCCAAACACAAGGTTATGAGTGGGAATGCTTGCTCAATATTGCACAGTGCTCAATTCCATTTGCATCTCCTCAGACAATGATACAAGGCACGTGACAAGACCTGAGCAAAGTTCAGGAACAAGACATCACACAGATGTCAAAGAATGACTGTTTTCTAAAAGAGACAAATGCTTAACATTCGATGACATTCCCATCATTGAAGAGCCCACCATCAACACTCTGGGTGTCACCATTGACAGCAAACCTGACTGAACTGGTCATGTATATCTGTAGCTACAATGCAGTTCAGAGAGTGGGAATTTAGTGATCAATGTGTCAGTGAGTTAGTTTGGTCATTTGCCTCTTGACTACTTAAAACAGCATAAAGGGGCATTGTCCCCGATTAGGACACCTGTCTGGGAAACCCTGACCCCTATGTCAAATAAAAACTGGGTGCCTGACCCATTAACATGTATTTTTACAGGGCTAGCTGTGTTAACATTATCTGAGCATTTTCTCTTACAAATGTAGAAAACCACAACAGAGGGCAAGAATTATTAACTGCCTCTAAACCTGAATCATTGGGGAACACTATTACACTGACTGCCTCCATTTTATCGTCCAGCTCCTGCTCTGGAGAGGAAGATTTGATTGATGTCGAGATTAACTGCAGCAGTCACAATGTTCATGTCAGAGGTTGTTTCGCTCACGAGGAATTTTAAGGCACCAAGCCTAAGCTCAGCAAGAGCAGGAGTAATGGAAAACACAGTTTCCAGTGTCAACCAAAGAGACACAAGTCTCAAAGAACTGCAGTCCCAATGAGGTTAGGTCAATCCAACGCTGAGCCTGTCTGATTATCCCCGAATTGTAATTCCAGTCAGAAATAGAATGAAAACAATGACTTGCATCAATACCAAACCGCGATGATCTCTGAATGTGCCAAACTGTTCCACAGCCGATATAATGGCCCCGTATCTTTGAAGGGCAGTTCAGGATGTGTGATCGCCACTGACCATAATTAAAACTGCCAGTTAGATTTCTTGCACTGGAACTTGAGAGAGTTGCTGTTCCAGCTGTAGGGCATGGTCATCAGTTATGACAGCCATGCTGGACAGCTGAGATGTGCATTAGTGCTGAAATCAGGTCCCCTTTGATCAGAGGATTTACAGTATTATGTTGATATTTTTAAAATAATCAATGTTTTTTTAATTATTTTTAATTGCTTTTATGAGTATGCCTAAGCTTTAACCAAATGCAAGTGAAATCCTACAATCACTGAAGTATGGAAGCAGGCCATTCAGCCCATGAAGTCTATATTGATCCTCGGAAGAATATCGCACCCAGACCCACCTTATCTCTGAAACCCTGTAATTCCCATGGTTAATCCACCTAGCCTGCACATCCCTGGATACTGTGGGCAATTTAGCATTCACCTAACCTGCACAGCTTTGGACTGTGGGAGGAAAACTGAACACCTAGAGGAAACACACGCAGACACGGGGAGAATATGCAAACTGCACACGGTTGCCCATGGGTGAAATCGAACCTGGGTCCCTGGCGCTGCGAGGCAAGAGTGCTAACCACTGAGCCAATGTGCCAACCAAGTAAACATGGAAAATTGTTGACATGAATTGAAAAAGTACTTTGAATGAAATAAATAGTAAAATGTGCGAGGTCTCTGACAACATTGTATTTATTAGTATATATTTATTCAATGGACTGCAACTAGATATAGCTGCCTCTAAATGTGGTAAAAACAATGACTGCAGATGCTGGAAACCAGAGTCTAGATTAGACTGCTCCTTGGATGCTGCCTGAACTGCTGCGCTTTTCCAGCACCACTCTAATCCTGACTCTAAATGTGTTTAGGTGCATTGATTTGGCTTATTACAGAAGGGATTAGCAGTGGACAGAGTTGTTAACAAGTGGATTAGTAGGTGGAACTTGGGATTGGGGATGTCTGTGGTGGGTTGGAGGTGGATTGAAGAGTTGGGGTAGGGTGGAGGCTGAGGGAATTCATGACAGTAAAGAGGACATTGCTGAAAACAACTGCACAAGATCAATGGGTAAATTCTGGCCTTGATGTCAGTTGTTAAAGAGGGATTGTAAGGTCCTCAGGTATAGGACTGGGCAAGGGAATCAAAAAGTGATTAGGATGTTAGAATCATAGAGCCATAGAGATGTACAGCATGGAAACAGACCCTACCATCCAACCTGCCCATGCCGACCAGATATCCCAACTCAATCTAGTCCCACCTGCCAGCACCCGGCCCATATCCCTCCAAACTCTTCCTATTCATATATCCATCCAAATACCTCTTCAATGTTGCAATTGTACCAGCCTCAATCACATCCTCTAGCAGCTTATTCCATACACATACCACCCACTGTGTGAAAATGTTGCCCCTTAGGTCTCTTTTATATCTTTCCCCTCTCACCCTAAACCTATGCCCTCTGGTTCTGGACTCCCCGACCCCAGGGAAACGACTTTGTATATTTATCCTATCCATGCCCCTCAGCCTCCGACGCTCCAGGGAAAACAGCCCCAGCATGTTCAGCCTCTCCCTGTAGCTCAGATCCTCCAACCCTGGCAACATCCTTGTAAATCATTCAAGTTTCACAACATCTTTCCAATAGGCGGGAGACCAGAATTGCACGCAATATTCCAAAAGTGGCCTAACCAATGTCCTGTACAGCCGCAACATGACCTCCCAACTCCTGTACTCAATACTCTGACCAATAAAGGAAAGCATACCAAACGCCTTCTTCACTATCCTATCTACCTGCAACTCCACATTCAAGGAGCTATGAACCTGCACTCCAAGGTCTCTTTGTTCAGCAACACTCCCTAGGACCTTACCATTAAGTGTATAAGTCCTGCTAAGATTTGCTTTCCCAAAATACAGCACCTTGCATTTATCTGAATTAAACTCCATCTGCCACTTCTCAGCCCCACTGGCTCATCTGATCCAGATCCTGTTGTAATCTGAGGTAACTCTCTTCGCTGTCCACTACACCTCCAATTTTGGTGTCATCTGCAAACTTACTAACTGTACCTCTTATGCTCACATCCAAATCATTTATGTAAATGACAAAAAGTAGAGGGCCCAGCACCGATCCTTGTGGCACTCCACTGGTCACAGGCCTTCAGTCTGAAAAACAACCCTCCACCACCACCCTCTGTCTTCTACCTTTGAGCCAGTTCTGTATCCATATGGCTAGTTCTCCCTGTATTCCATGAGATCTAACCTTGCTAATCAGTCTCCCATGGGGAACCTTGTCGAATGTTGGAAATGGTCAGGAAATGCTAGGAAAGTCAAGGAACATTTGGGGACAATTAGGATGTCAAGGAGTAGGGCAAGGTCAGGGATTGATTCTGAGAAGGGGAGTTTGGAAGGGACTGCTGGATCAGAATTGGGATCCAAGGGCTGGTGTTCTAGGAGGGACGGAAAGCGATCAGTTGTTCAAGGGAAATGATTGGGATTGGTGAGCTTCAGAGAGAGGAACTGGGGGGTAATGTAGGGATTGGGGAATTGGAGAAAGATCAGGTCATGAAAAGATTTTTGTTTTGGGATCAGGTAGTCGAGGGCAATCAGAAGTAGGGATTAATTGTCAAGGTATTGGATAGATTGGGAGGGACCAAGCATGAGGGAACAGTCATGGATCTTTGCAACTGATAATTGCAAAGGGATTATTGATTCAGAAAGAGATCAGAGGTCCACTAGTAACTAGAAATGATAAGGACAGGGACACAAGGAGGAAGTAGAGGCCTCAGATTTAGGCTGAGGGATGTTTGCGATAATTTCAGTGAGTCTGAGAAGAACTGTTGGCGTTAGAGAAAGAATTGGGTATCTGGGGCTTGGAATAAGAGTATGGGTATTATTCAATTGGGAGGTTAAGTTTAGGGTCGAGCGGCAGAGCCTTTGGGAAATCTTGAAATTGTGACTAAAGAATGCAAGCTGCTGACTAGAGATGCTTGAACCAGTAGCAGTGCCAATCACAATGGTAATAATGATATTTAACTTGTTTTCATGTATGTTATGTTTAGGGTTTGTTTATCCTAGGGCTTTGGCTGCCTAGTGAGGGAGTCTTAAGTAGGCATTTGGCATACATAGAAAGGATGTAGGTTTGCCCGGTGAGCTGGAAGATTCGTTTTCAGATGTTTCGTCATCATACTAGGTAACATCTTCAGTGAGCCTCCAGATGAAGGACTGGTGGTTTAGCCCACTTTCTATTTAAGTGTTTGGGCTTCCTTGGGTTGGTGATGTCCTGTGATGATGTCTGAAAATGAACTTTCCAGTTCAGTGAGCAAACCTACATCCAGAACCTCAACCTAAGCTACAAATCTTCTCAAAACTCACATACATAGTAAGGCCTAATACTGACCAAAGGATGCCTCTTGGTTGTCATCACTCAATATAATGAATAACCCACGCACATTAACATATATGCGCATGAATCCTGCCTATTTCAGGTCCTTGACGAACTGCACAGTGGTTGAGAACTGGGAGCCAATTCCAGCTGCTGATTCTTTCCATCTCTCTAATATGCATTCCTGATTTAAGTTTTTTTAAATCTCATCCAATTAAAATTGTAATGGCTAGAGGACTAGCTATTTCTGGTGTGCCAGTCTTCAGCATAGCAACCCGGATGTTTGCCAATGCCCTTCTTCTCTCAGATTGAGTCCTGCAACACCCTTGGAGCTAAGATCAGTTGCTCCTGATCCTTACCATATGACCCCCCCCCCCCCCACTGCAAAGTGCAGAGTGCCTGCTACAGCCTGATCTAAACCTTTGCCAGAACATAACAGGAAATCATTGGCATGGTGCCCATACTTTTAATCATTGGCATCATGTCTACCATCTCCATGGCCTGTGGGTGATGCTTTGTGCTGGTAACAATATTTTAAGGTGAAAGGATAAAGATTTTAAAAGAACATGAAGGGCAATTTGTTTTTTTTTAAAGACACAGAGAGTGATTTGTGTATGGAATGAACTTTCAGAGAAAGTGGTCGATACGGGTGCAGTTATAACGTTGAAAAGATATTTGGATAAGGACATAGTAAGAAATGTTTGGAGGCATTTGAACCAAGAGCAGGCCAGCGGGACTAGTTTGGGATTATGGTCAGCATGGACCCTGGTTGGACCATAGGGTCTGTTTCTGTGCTGTATGACTCTATAACTCCAAGTAGTGAAACAATCAGCACTCCGTTTCACAGTCCCTTCTCCAAAACCTGCAGTTCTTCTCTGACCCACTGAAACCATCACAAACAACCCTCCACCTAAATCTGAGGCCTCTAATCCCTCCTTGAGCCCCGATCCCTTATCATTCCACAGTTACCTAACGGACCTTTATGGTCACAAAGTGAACGGCAAATCTGATGAAGTGCCAGAACATCCAGATAACCAGTACCCGTGGAACGGTGCCAGTAAAAACAGCAGTGCTGGCAAAGGAGGAAGATATTTGTTGGAAAATGCTTTCACATTCAGAAAGACCTCAGAATAAACGTTTGCATGCTATTTAACCAGGAAGCTTACATCAGAGCATTAAAACATCTGTGGAGTGTCACAAAACAGATGGAGAGAACTATGAAAGATAATTATACCTTAATTACTATATCTTCAAATTTTACTGTAGTGCTTACGAAATAAGACTAGCACAAATGTCTGTTGTGCATTTGGCTTCAACAGGGTGGTTTACAGCACGTTCCTGTGAGGATGGAAAGATTCAGGAATGTTGGATGATGAGAGATAATGGAAGTTTATTTAAAAAGGACCAATAGGTTTAGGAAACTGAAATCAAACAGGACCCTTCAGAAATATAAAGGAAGCAGAAACAAACTTCAAAAAAAATTAGGAGCGCTAGAAGGGGCCATGAAATTTCCTCATTAACTGTAAAAAAGAAAATCCCAAGGCATTTTAAATGCAAATCATGAGCAAGAGGGGAACTAGGGAAAGTTAAGTCCACCCAAAGACAAAGGAGGAAATTTGTATGTGGAGCCAAAGGAAGTAGGTGAGGTCTTTAATGAGCAATTTGCACTGGTATTCACCAAGGAGAAGGACATAGATAATGATATGGTCAAAGAGGGGTATGCTGATAATTCAGGGCATGTTGATGTGAAGGAGGAGGAGGTTGGTGGGTGTCTTAAAAAACATGTGTCCCGAGGGTGTGATGGGATCTATCCCAGGACAGTGAGGGAGGCAAGGGAAGCGATTGTTGGAGCCTTGATAGAGATCTTTGAATCCTTTAAAGCCACAGGCGAAGCCCCAGAAAACTGGAGAATAGCCAATTTTGTTTAAGAAGGGCAAAAGGGATGACCTAAGAAATTACAGGCTGGTGAACCTTTCATTAGAGATAGGGAAACTACAGAAGGTTCTTAGGAACAGGATTTACTCTCATTTGGAAAAGTATGGACTTGTTAGGGTTAGGCAGCATGGCTTTGTACTGGGAGGTCCTGTTTCACAGATTTGATTGAGTTTTTTTAAGGAAGTGATAAAATGATTGATGATGATAAGGGCAATAATATTGTCTGCATTGACTTCAGTCACGCATTTCACAAGGTCCCTCATGGCCGGCTGGTCCAGAAGATAAAGGCACAAGGGATCCACAGTGAGTTGCTAAACTTGGCTTAGACATAGAAGACACAGGTTAGTTGTAGAGGGGTGTTTTTACAACTGGAGGTATGCGACCTGTCGTATTTCACAAGGATCAGTGCTGGGGCCTGTGTTGTATGTAATTTATACAAATGATTTGGATCAAAACATAGGTGCTCTGATTCGTACGTTTGCAGATGATACCAAAATTGTTGGGAGTTGTGGATAGTGAGGAAAGTGCCAACGGATACAGTAGGGTATATATCAGTTGGAAAACTGGGCAAAGAAATGGCAGATTGTTTAATCTGGAAAAATGTGAGGTAATGCATTTTGGGAGGTCAAACGCAAGAGTAAAACACACAGGATTGTTGGGAGCATTGAGATACTGAGCGATCCTAGGGTGTTGTGCGTAGTTTTATAAAAATGGCAACATGCTTCCCTTTATTGGTTGGAGCATTGAATATAAAAGTTAGCAAGACATGTGACAGCTGTAGAAGTTTGGCCACCTTTGGAGTATTGTGGGCAGTTCTGCTCGCCACACTGTAGCAAGGATATGCAGCCTTTGGAGTGGGTGCAAAAGAGGTTTACCAGGATGTTGTTTGGATTAGAGTGCATTTAGTTGTAAGGACAAAATCGGATTGGTTTTGCTAGTGCACTGAAAGCTATGGGGTGACATGATAGAATTATGTAAAATAATAGGGTGGATAGTCAGAGTCTTTTTCCCAGGGTGGAAATGTCAAAACTAGGGAGCATAGGTTTAAGGGAAAGTTTAAAGGAGATATGCAGGACAAGTTTTTTTTTACATGGTTGGTGGTAGGTGCCTGGAACTCACTGACACGGAAGGTGGTAGAAGCAGATACAATAGCAACGTTTAAGAGGCATTTAGACATACGCATGAACAGGCAGGGAATAGAGGGATACGAAATGCAGACAGATGGGGTTAGTTTAAAATAGCATCAAGATCAGCACAGATATTGTGGGCCAAGGGCCTGTTCCTGTGCTGTACTGTTCTATTTCTATGTTCCAATGTCTGGAAACAATTATCATTACAGCAAAGTTGCTTAATAGTGAAACTGCTATTTCAGCTAAAATGGCAGTCATATATCAAGACATCACACCAGTAAAATTAGTTTGAAATAGATTTTAAAATTCTGTGACAAAGTGGATAGGACTCTCCCTTCTGAGTTAAAAGATTTTGGGTTCAATTCCTACATGGAGACTTAAATTTGGGCTGACATTCTCCTGTGGTACTGAGGGGGCTCTGAAGTGCTGTTTGTTCAGATGGGGTGGTAAATGGACACCACCCCATGTTTCCAAAGCATTATTTTGAAGAGGAGTGAGTTATCACCAGGTCAACATTTCCTCATTAATGAACATTGCCAAAAGCGGACGGTTATCACATTGCTGTTCGGAGGAGACACTGAGTGCAAATTGGCTGCAGCACTTCAGGGACTGCAGACCTATTTCTTTGGTTGTGAAGAGCTTTGGGACATCATAAGGTCATGAATGGCGCTATATAAATGCATGTCATCTATTTCGGAAAGTTGTTGTAAAAACAAACATTGTGCCTTTCCATCAAGAGTAGTTTCTTTTAGTTGTGTTTTTTTATGTTGTACTATTTTCAACAGCTCCAATAACCTTGCAATTTGGTTCTCCATTTTCAAATTGTTCCTCTCCCTACGGCAGATCCATGAGATTTGTTGCTGAATCTACCTTGTAATGACAAGCCCAGAAGAAATGGCAGAGCAGTTGGTTGTGCTCCCATCCATGATTTGAGCCATAGGGAGAGGTTGAACAGGCTGGGGTTGTTTTCCCTGGAGCGTCAGAGGCTGAGGGGTGACCTTATAGAGGTTTACAAAATCATGAGGGGCATGGATAGGGAAAATAGACAAAGTCTTTTCCCTGGGGTGGGGGAGTCCAGAACTAGAGGGCATAGGTTTAGGGTGAGGGGAAAGATATAAAAGAGACCTATGGGGCAACTTTTTCACACAGTGGTGGTACGTGTATGGAATGAGCTGCCAGAGAATGTGGTGGAGGCTGGTACAATTGCAACACTTAAGAGGCATTTGGATGGGTATATGAATAGGAAGGGTTTGGAGGGATATGGGCCGGGTGCTGGCAGGTGGGACTAGATTGAGTTGGGATATCTGGTCGGCATGGATGGGTTGGACTGAAGGGTCTGTTTCCATGCTGTACATCTCTATGACTCTATGTCTCCTTGTGCTGAGACAGACCATAGCTCCATCATCTGTCCATGTTTCCCAGTGCTGCCCAAAAGCAACATTCCCAGTGCTTGATCATTGTGAATTATGGACCAACTTTTATTTAAAAAAAGTATTGTGCGTGGCTGGCCGGCCTAGTGCTTACTGCCCATCCCTAATTACTCTTGAGAAGGAGGCAGTGAACTGCCTAACATGAAGCCATAAAATTGGCAAATTGGCTCAGTGCACTCAATCACTCTAGATTCAGTACAGAGGTTGGAGGCTACTTAAATAATCATCCATGCCACCTCTCCAATCCTTCCCATTTCTATAACAACAGGGGACACAATGGCTAATTTCTAATGCTCCACATTCTGAGACAGTTAGTGAAGAAGATCGACTAATGACCTCTTTAACGTGTATTTTTTACCAAGCCCAACTTTCGGGAATTTCCTGTATCCAACATCAGACTGTGCTGTGCAATAACACATTTAATGGGTGGGTATGAAATTTCTCTGTGTGCCATTGTACACAGAAGTTCAACACTGCACAACATCGGGGAGCTCCAAACCTCAGGAGTTCAGAGCCATTCTTGCTGCTATTTCCTTTATACATTTAAATTATAGAACCTTATCTTCGATTAAAGGATCGCGAATCACTAGTCCACTGTGTACAATGCTTAAAAAGTGGCCTGCTCTACAATGGGGAGACCAAATGCTGACTGGATGACCCCCTTTGGGGAACACCCCAAATCAGTCTGCAAGGGTGACCCTGTCATGTCAATGGGGTCTGCCTTACATCCACCCTGACCTTGCTGTGCTCTGCCTCCTGCAGTGTTCCTAACATATGATGATCGGCTGAGGATCCTGGGATTGTGCCTAACATATGATGGCCGGCTGAGAAGCCTGGGATTGTATTCATTAGAGTTGAGTAGGTTGAGGGGATATCTAATAGAAACTTACAAGATAATGCATGACTTAGAAAGGGTGGATGCTGGGAAATTGTTTCCGTTAGGCGGGGAGACTAGGACCCGTGGGCATTGCCTTAAAATTAGAGAGAGTCAATTTAGAACGGAAATGAAGAGACATTTCTTCAGCCAGACAGTGGTGGGCCTATGGAATTCGTTGCCCCGGAGAGCACTGGAGGTTGGGGTGTTGGGTTTCTTCAAGGCAGAGATTGATAAATTCTTGATTGCGCAAGGAATTAAGGGCTACGGGGAGAGTGCGGGTAAGTGGAGTTAAAAAAACCCATCAGCCATGATTAAATGGCGGAGTGGACTCGATGGACCGAATGGCCTTGCTTCCACACCTATGTCTTATGGTCTTGTGTTTCAGTGAAGCTGAACCAACTTTGAGGAACAGCACCTTACCTTTGCATATCGCATTGGTCAGTCCTCCTGATTCAACACCGAGATCCCTGTTTTGTGTCCTTGCTTTTGCAGATTTTTGTCCTGTTTTTTTCTTCATTTTTACTTTTGTTCTCAAGCTGCTCAGCACTCTGCCGCTCACACTTCTCCCAGATTTATCTTTTGGCTTTTGTTTGCCCCTCATTTGCCCCGTCATCAGTCTTGCATTATCAAATCTCACTGAACTTTTCCAATTTTCGATCCAATCCTATTCTATCTCCCTTGGGTTCTTTCAAGTTCCACTTGCTTTAAAAAACTATTTTTTTTCCCAACCTGCTCCAATGATAGATCACACACCTGAAAAATCAGCTCGATTTCTCCCTCTGTGATACTGCCAAGTCTGCTGAGAATTTCGGTGTTGTCTTTTTTTTATTTTTACCCGAGTCTCTGCGACTTGATGATTGAATGGAAAATGGTCGAACAAAGTGACAGATCTCTAAAAGAAATCCTAGTGTTTTATCTATTGGCTTTCATAGAGCCCTTCCTGTGGCCTTTATATCTAGGCAACATCTATCTATTTATTTACTTATGAGTTTTTAAATCTTTTCTGGAGGGAAGTTCTATTTGCGTTCCTTTTTTCTTTACTTTGGTCAATCACGTCCTCTCCGCATCAATGGATGGGCACATTTCTATTACATCAGTGTTGCCATTTTAATGACAGGTCACGTCTCTTTATGCCTGAGCTGGCTTGGGTGACTCATCACTGCAGTCGCTGCTGGCTGCTTTCTAAAAAGCCGATCAATACAACTGAATGCAAAACTTTGCCTACAGAATAATCAGCCATTAAAAGCATATGCTGACAGCCAGCAAGTATTTCCTAAATGACACAAGCCTATCTTTCTCTTGTCAGAACCCATGCAAATAGGGCTACTCAAATATATGTAACCTAAGACAGGATTCCTTTCAGTTCAGTAGCAATTACCCTTTAATGTTCTGATGGCAAACTGAAGTGAGTTCTTGGTCATATGGACATTATGAATGCTGTATTGCCTCCTTGCTCCTTGGAAAGATTTAAAGACAAAAAAAAAAACTGCAGCAGCTGGAATCCAAAAGTAGACAAGCAGGAGGCTGGAAGAACACAGCAAGCCAGGTAGCGTCAGGAGATGAAGAACATTTTGGGTATAACCCTTCTTTGGAAGGATGTGAAGAGTTCTGGGACATCATGAGGTCATGAAGGGCACTACATACATGCATGTCAGCTGTTTCGGAATGTTGTCTTAAAAACAAACATTGTGTTTTTCCATCAAGGGTAGTTGCTTTTATTTGGGATTTTTTTTGATGTTGTACAACTTTCATCAGCTCCAATAACCTTGCAATTGGTTTTCTGTTCTCAGCCTCTGTCTTTCCAGCCTTGTACAGATTTACAAACAGATGTTAGTGGAATAATCGGTGCTCTACATTTCAAAACTAAATATAGCACAACGTTTGCCCACTGTGCAGAAATCAGGTTTTGCTTAAGTGTTAATGCTAATTGTGGTGATTTTCTGTCTTTGTTGCCAATTTAGAAACAATACTTGCCTGAATATGAGAAATTCCTATTCTATTTAGAAATGCATTTTTCATTTCCTTGAACTGCTCTAGATGAGGGGTGCCAAATTTATGCTCATTATGCATTTGTTTGAAGAATGGAAATTATTTGCATTTCCCTTTTATCTCGCCCCTTTATTATCTGATCTCCTGCTGTGAGGATCTTCACTCAATAGGCTTACTACAGGGATGGCAGATGGCCAGTACCTTTCCCAACTCTCTATTCACATGAATAAGTCTACATGTTTAGTGTCACCACTCCAGCTCTTTGACTGGATTTGAACCCAGATTCATGAGGTCTTTCAGATCAGAATCATAGAATCCATACAGTGTGGAAGCAGACAATTCGGACCAGTGAGCCTGCAGTGACCCTCCAAAGAGCGTTCCAACCCAGACCCACCCTCTACCCCTGCATTTCCCATGGCTAACCCACCTAGCCTATACATCCCTGGACACTATGGTCAATGCACCTGACCTGCACATCTTTGGTTTGTGGGAGGAAACTGGAGCTTCAAGGGAAACCCACGCAGACATGGGGAGAATGTGCAAACTTCACACAGACAGCCGCCCTAGGGTGGATTTGAACCCAGGTCACTGGAGCTGTGAGGCAGCAGTGCTAACCACTGAATTACTGTGCTGCCCCATTCTGTCATTGCTGAAATATTCTGGCTTGTCAAGAAACTGCATTTGGATACAATACCATATTAAAAAGGCAGATGGGCAAATGAAAGACATTGAGTGATTGAGTTCTTAAGCACATATAAAGAAAGACTTGGCTATGATAGGGGAATGGGTATGATATTGGACGAGCCAATCTTAGAGGTTTGGAATGGTGACCCAGCAACACACAATGCATGAACAAAGACCTGTGTACTGGGTCTGGCACAGCTGCTACCACACTTGCAAAACTAAATGCTTAGGATGCAGTACTGAAGGAGTACTGCACTGTTAAAGTTTCTATTTTAACTTAAACGTGTCTCTTCATCTATTTGATTTCCCGAACAATTGTTAAAAAAGCCTCCTGGGAGGTTATAGGGAGTTGGAGACAGACATGCTTCAAGTTGTATTCTGGAAATCAAGCAGCTATCAAGAAAAAAGGAGTCTAGTTTCCTACTTTGTCATTGGTCCTTGAATCCAATCATAGAATGCTTAGGTTAAACCAAAGTTAAAAATCACACAACACTAGGTTATAGTCTAACAGGTTTAATTGGAAGCACACTAACTTTCGGAGCGTCGCTCCTTCATCAGGTGATAGGTCAAACCATCATAAGATCCATCAGAAACCTATTCCAAACTGGAATTAGCTGTTGAATTTCTAAATTTGAGCATTTAACTTACAAATCTTGCTTGAGTCTTTACTAAATTACTGATCTTCTAAGGAATTCCTATAGATGGAACGCTTTCTCATTGTCAGTTCCTCTGATGTGGGAACTGATAATGGTTTAATGATCAATCGCTTATCAAGGTTTGATTGACTCCATGGATTAGTTTATTTGAAACAGTAAAATACTTTATAGGCTATGAAGCAGACATTATAGCAAATCACCTGATGTAAGTGTGTGCACCTACAGCAAACTGACCGCCAGGCAGAGTCACAACAATGCATACATAAAACATGGAGACTGTACATACAGGTGAACTCTATTTAAGGCAATACATCCATATAATGGGAGATTAGCTATTACTGTCATTGAAGGTTGTCAGTTGACAGACTGTTTTAAGCCCCTAAAGAATGGCTTGTGCCCGAAACGTCGATTCTCCTGTTCCCTGGATGCTGCCTGACCT
This sequence comes from Chiloscyllium plagiosum, assembly GCF_037043375.1. Classification (NCBI taxonomy): domain Eukaryota; kingdom Metazoa; phylum Chordata; class Chondrichthyes; order Orectolobiformes; family Hemiscylliidae; genus Chiloscyllium; species Chiloscyllium plagiosum. The sequence goes on along the minus strand of NW_028270146.1, from coordinate 89,941,095 downwards.
GCTGCGCTTTTCCAGCAACACATTTTCAGACTGTTTTAACAGTCAGCTCCTCAGTTGCGAGTGAGCATGCAGCTTTTTCAGTATTCAGCTCAAAGCAAAGCTTTCCAGGAACATTCTCAAATGTTCCATAATTTGTGCTATCCAAAATGTGATAAATTAATGTTATCCAAGCATGCACATCACTCTGCAACTTCCAATTTATATAAATTGCCTTTGAAAAAAAAATCAAAAGGCATTCAATAAACAACAATACAGTAAAAGACAGTAATTTACTTTAAATAAAACCTTTTGAGTTATTCTGACAGATCCACTTAGTGCTTCATTTTGTGCAAACTATCAGGCCCCTTTATAGGTACAGAATATTTAGTGGGCGGCACGGTGGCACAGTGGTTAGCACTGCTGCCTCGCAGCGCCAGAGACCCGGGTTCAATTCCCGCCTCAGGCGATTGACTGTGTGGAGTTTGCACATTCTCCCCGTGTCTGCGTGGGTTTCCTCCGGGTGCTCCGGTTTCCTCCCACAGTCCAAAGATGTGCAGGTTAGGTGAATTGGCCATGTTAAATTGTCCGTAGTGTTAGGTAAGGGGTAAATGTAGGGGTATGGGTGGGTTGCGCTTCGGCGGGTCGGTGTGGACTTGTTGGGCCGAAGGGCCTGTTTCCACACTGTAAAGTAATCTAATCTAATCTAATCTAATTTGATTTCTATTTTACCGGCACTCTTATGAAATGTTACTTTACGTTTCTGTTTCTTTCAAGCTTTAGCCTTTATTGTTCATGAAAATATTTGTCAATTACACCGTCACTCAGCATTACTGATAATTACAATATTTGTGGAGTTCTACAAAAGGTGCCACATGAACGACAATATGATTGTTTTCACAGTAATATTTAAAGCCCTGAAAAAAGCCCCAAACCTTACAGACATTTAACAGCTGACAAGTAAGTCCAACACTACATAGGCTTTGCTGGGCCTTATCCCATAGCATTTCACAACAATGCACGATAACCATTAATATACAAAGTAAACCTATCCATATTCCACAAAAGACCAAAAAGAAATGGATATGTACACCTGTAATTATACTTCCAGTGGTAATAAAAACAGGAATTGATTTTTAAAAACTCAGCAGGTCTGGCAGCCTCTGTAGAGCCTTCCCGTGTCCATCTCGGTTAAGTTCTGGTCATAGTGTCCTATGGTTGACTTTCCTGCCTCACTGCCAATTGAGGTCCCTTAAGTTGTCAACTCATGACCAATCAAGGGCCTCACGGCATCAACCTAGACAAAGATCAGAGTTGTGGACAGCAATGCCTGTGGCGGATCAAGAGATGCTGGCTTCAGGACTGCAATTAGGTGAAAAATCTGTTCTGCTCTGCCATTGTCTATTGACCTTATGAGTCTGAGTGGGCATTGAAGGTTGCCATTGCAGAGGACTGTCACATAGGAGGTTAGGAGCCAGGCAGCTCCAGGCAGCTACATGTTTCCCGTGTAATCAGCGCCTGTTGCTTAATTGCAGCTACCAATGTAGCATTGCCATGGGACTGCCCCTCACACATCTGCCAGGGTTCAGAAGAACATGCACATCTGATAGTTTCTCACCAAACGGTTGCATGGGTCAAAGACACAATAATCATAGAATCCCTACAGTGTGGAAACAGGCCCTTCGGCCCAGCAAGTCCACACCGACCCTCCAAAGAGTATCCCACCCAGATCCATTCCCCTATTACTGTACATTTACCCCTGATTAATTCACCTAACCTACACATTCCTGAACACTATGGACAATTAAGCATGGCCAATTCACCTGACCTGCCCATCTTTAGATTGTGGGAGGAAACTAGAGCACTCGGAGGAATCCCGCGCAGACACAGGGAGAATGTGCAAACTCCACACAGACAGTCACCCGAGGCTGGAATCGAACCTGGGTCCCGGGCGGTGTGGGGCAGCAGTGCAAACCACTGAACCACTGTGCTGCCCCATAATAAAACATGACTCTGGATGACCACCTCTCAGATATTAGAGTCACATATCATACAGTGCTTTACTGCTTTATATCTCTCATTCAGAATCCTTCAACTCTTAAATTGCCTTCCATGACATTCTTCTGACAAGTAATGCACATGGGCAATCACAGCTCTGGGGAATGACGTATACATCAGTATCTATCAAGGCAGGTGCAGTGTTGATATCTCTCTAAGTCTGGGTAGAAATCCAACCGGTCTCAACAGATTGATTAAAAACATTTCATACCCATGCGCATGCAGGAGGGGAACATGGACAAACAGGAGCAAGTCGTGGAGGGGGAATCCTGCACCAAAATATTATTGTATTTGCTGTGAACATACAATCAGTACAATAACTTTAGAATATACAAGCAAGAAAGCACTACAAACTGCTGGTTTGGGCTGGGAACAATGAATTGGGTGACTAACCACGAAAAGGACCTTGCAGAACATCCAATGACTACCCTCAGCCTGATGCCTGGATTGGAGCTTGTTAGCTTTAGAATAAAGGGAAGACCTCTTAGAACAGAGGTAAGGTGAAACTTCTTCCGCCAGACAGTGGTGAGTCAATGGAAATCATTGTCACAGAAGGCTATGGAGGCCAGGTCATTGAGTATATTTAAGACTGAGATAGATGGGTTCTCGAGTATCAAGGGGATCAAGGGTTACTGGGAGAAAGCAGGAGAATGGGGTTGAGAAACTTATCAGCCATAATTGAATGCCGGAGTAGATGTGATGGGCTGAATGGCCTGATTTCTGCTCCTATTTCTAATTACTAAAAAAACTGAGAATTAAAATCTAGTCTCAGTAATAAAACTAACATTAATTCCTGTAAAATCTCAGCTGGTATACTATTGCACTTTCGGGAAGGAAATCTGCTGCCCTGCTCTTCTGTTAGGCAGAAGATACAAAAGCTTAAACACATGTTCAACAGATTGAAGAACAGCTTTTTCCCTGCTGTTATTAGACTTCTGAATGGACCTCAGTCAAAGAGTGTGGCGCTGGAAAAGCACAGCCGGTCAGACAGCATCTGAGGAGCAGGAGAATCGATGTTTTGAGCATAAGCCTTTCATCAGAGTGGACTTCTCTAGTTTCAAATTTAATATTCATCTCATTCTTTGTGCACTTTCTTTGCAGCTGTTACATTGTATTCTTTGTTCTGTCCTATTCCTCCAATGCACTTCATATGATATGATCCGCCTGGATTGCTCTCAAAATAAAACTTCTTACTATACCTTTGTGCATGGGAAATCATGTCTCTATTTGATTCAGATTTTTGAAGAAGTAATAAAGAGGATTGAGGAGGCTAGATCAGTGGATGTGATCTATATGGCCTTCAGTAAGGCTTTCAACAAGGTTTCTCATGGGAGACTGGTTAGCAAGGTTAGATCACATGGAATATGGGGAGAACTAGCCATTTGGATACAGAACTGCTTTGAAGGTAGAAGACAGAGGGTGGTGGTGGAGGGTTGTTTTTCATACTGGAGACCTGTGACCAACGGTGTGCAGCAATGATCGATGCTAGGCCCACTGCTTTTTGCAATTTATATAAATGATTTGGATGTGAATGTGAAAGATATGGTTAGTAAGTTTGTAAATGAAACTGACATTGGAGGTATAGTGGGCAGCGAAGAAGGTTACCTCAGAGTAAAATGTGATCTTGATCAGATGGGCCAAAGGGCTGAGGAGTGGCAGATGGGGTTTAATTGGTAAGGTCCCAGACAGTGTTCTGAACAAAGAGATCTTGCAGTGCAGGTTCATAATTTTTTGAAAGTGGAGTTGCAGGTGGATAGGATAGCAAAGGTGATGTTTGGGCTGCTTGCCTTTATTGGTCAGTGCATTGGGGATTGGAGTTGGGAGGACATGTTGCAGTTGTACAGGACATTGGTTCAGCCACTTTTGGAATACAGTGTGCAATTCTAATCTCTCTCCTTTCAGAAGGATGTTGTGAAATTTGAAAGGGTTCAGAAAAGATTTACAAGGATGTTGTCATGGTTGGAGGATTTGAGCTTCAGGGAGAGGCTGAATAGAGCGTCAGAGGCTGAGGGGCAAAATTATAGAGGCATTGATAGGGTAAATAGCCCTATCTTTTTCTTGAGGTAGGCGAACCCAGAACTAGAGGGCATAGGTTTAAGGTGAAAGCAGAAAGATTTAAAGGGACCTAAGGAATAACTTTTTCACACAGAGGGTGGTGAGCGCATGGAATGAGCTACCAGAGGAAGTGGTGGAGGCTGGTACAATTACAGCATTTAAAAGGCATCTGGATGGGTATATGAATAGGAAGGGTTTAGAGGGATATGGGCCAAACGCTGGCAAATGGGACTAGATTATTTTAGGATACCTAGTCGGCACGGGCGTGTTGGACAACACGGTCTGTTTCTGTGCCGTATGACTCTATGACTTGATGTGCCTAGTGACATGTGAAAATAATAAATCAAATCAAATCAAATCATGCAGCAATCTGCTTGACTCTTAACTACCCTTTGAAGTTAATCCACTGAGGGCAATTAGGGAACGGCAACAAATGCCAGCCTTGCTAGTGATCCTACATCCCATGAAAGAATTACAAAATTGGCGATGACTACTTTGTGGTACATTTTTGGTAAAGATATGGAAACATGTGAAAAGAGCTCAACGTACTGGATCAACTCTAAATAACCCACCCAACGTAATATTTCCAATCAGTACTTCTATGTTTAATCTGGACTACCTGGGTAACATATTGCAGGATGAAAGGTTCATTGCTGGGAGCAAACAGTAGTTTTCATTTTGGATGCATAAGGACACATTTTTGCCAAATCCTGGATGCATATTATTAATGTAACTACATTCCTAACCTTATCCTCTGTCAGTGCGGAATGTATATGTTAATCAGAGAGGTTCATCTATAATTCTGCAGCATTTGTCTCTGCTCTGGAGATTGGAAGCACGGTTTTCCTGCTCCACGGATGCTGCTTGACCTGCTGTGCTTTCCCAGCACCACACTCTCGACTCGAATCTCCAGCCTTTGCAGCCCTCACTTTCGCCTAGATTGGAAGCTAAGCCCAGTGAATAGGGAGATTTCATTAAGGATGAACACCTATTTTCAGGGGATTTTATGACAAAATCCAAGATCGGTATGAATCTAAAAGAGAAGTTGATTGAGGGAAAGGCTTTGAAGAGATCACTTTAACGTCCTGGCTCTAATACAAGTTCTGGCTCTCAATTCAAAGAGAGATATTCGGGTCATCATGTTGACTCTTTGCAATGCTTATCCCTAGTAAATCAGTGGGCTTTTCTACAATTATTCACATCTAAAACACATTGAGAAGAAGAAGCTTGAACATAGAAACTGATTTCAATTGGAAACTAATCCAAATCAAAGGGAACTCCACAAATTGCACACTTGCAAACCAGCTCATCCCACTCACTGAGATAAGCATGAGTCATCAAGGTTTCATTTATGAACAAGTTTATTTGGTTGCATAATTCAGTGCTGGTTAGATTTCACGTTGTCTTATATAAAACAAAATTTAATGGTTGTGCTGAGAAAATAAAATCTTGTTCAGTGCAAAATTACAGTCAGGATGGTGGGAAGGGGGAGGAAGGCAGAGTAGTGAAACCGGTCTTTGCCAATGGTGCAAGAAGGTAGGTTTAATATACATTTTATTTACTGCATTATTTTAGGAAGAGGCAATACTTGGTGAATGATGGCAGTCTTAAGTATGCTGCAGTTGAATTCTTATTTTTAAAGCAAAGGATTTGTCTTTATATCATGCTTTTCACAGCCATCGGATATTCCGAAGCACCTTAGCGAGGTGGAATCATTGACTGCCACATACCCTACATCATAACCACGATTGTACAGCAAACTTCAACAGGCATCAATGTGTGATAATTATATTCTATAATTTGCATTTTTATGCTGTCAGAGTCAGCACTCTCTGAACATTGTAACACTGTGGGGGCAGGCTATTCCAAGTAGTTGCTACATACAGCAATTGACTGTTGCAAAATATTAATTGCACACAATTTTTCTGAGGAATAAGGGCAGGGCTTGTTGCAATGTTTTCACTAGTTCAATCTAAACAGTTTAGGGTCGCTAAACAGCAGTAACCATGTCATAGCTAGTTGCAGATGATGACAGAGAGAGATCGAAGCAAGCTTTCTGCAGAACAGAACCGATTAGCTGATTGTGGTAAAGTTGCCATTTCAGCAATGTGAGGTGGGGACTCAATGAGGTGTCAATAGTGACTGGGGTACCTTGGGAAGAAGTTAGAACTCAAGAAGTTCGATGAATTAGTCAGCTGCGAAGTGTATGTCGATGGTGGGCAAGATGTTGGAGGTATCCTGAGGGACAGGATGTACATGCATTTGGAAAGGCAAGGACTGATTAGGGATAGTCAGCATGGCTTTGTGCTTGGGAAATCATGTCTCACAAACTTGATTGAGTTTTTTGAAGAAGTAACAAAGAAGATTGATGAGGGCAGAGCAGTAGATGTGATCTATATGGACTTCAGTAAGGTGTTCGATAAGGTTCCTTATGGGAAACTGGTGAGCAAGGTTAGATCTCATGGAATACAGGGAGAACTCATCATTTGGATGCAGAACTGGCTCAAAGGTAGAAGACAGAGGGTGGTGGTGGAGAGTTGTTTTTCAGACTGGGGGCCTGTGACCAGTGGAATGCCACAAGGATCGGTGCTGGATCCACTACTTATCATCATTTATATAAATGATTTGGATGCGAGCATAAGAGGGAGAATTAGTAAGCTTGCAGATGACAACAAAATATGAGGTGTAGTGGACAGCGAAGATTACCTCAGATTACAGTGGGATGTTGATCAGATGGGCCAATGGGCTGAGGAGTGCCAGATAGAGTTTAATTCAGATAAATGTGAGGTGCTGCTTTTTGGGAAAGCAGGACTTATACACTTAATGGTAAGGTCCTAGGGAGTGTTGCTGAACAAAGAGATCTTGGAATGCAGGTTCATAGCTCCCTAAAAGTGGAGTCGCAAATAGATAGGATAGTAACGAACACGTTCGGTATGCTTTCCTTTATTGGTCAGAGTATTGAGTACAGGAGTTGGGAGGTCATGTTGCGACTGTACAGGACATTGGTTAGGCCACTGTTGGAATATTGCGTGCAATTATGGTCTCCTTTCTATCGGAAAGATGTTGTGAAACTTGAAAGGGTTCAGAAAAGATTTATAAGATGTTGCCAGGGTTGGAGGATTTGAGCTATAGGGAGAGGTTGAACAGGCTGGGGCCGTTTTCCCTGGAGCCTTGGAGGCTGAGGAGTGACCTTATAGAGGTTGATAAAATCATAAGGGTCTTAGCTAGGGTAAATAGAAAAGGTCTTTTCTTGGGGGTAGGTGAGTCCAGAACTAGAGGGCATAGTTTTAGGGTGAGAGGGAATAGATATAAAAGAGACCTAAGGGGCAACGTTTTCATGCAGAGGCTGGTGCATGTACGGAATGAGCCACCAGAGGAAGTGGTGGAGGCTGGTACAATTACAACATTTAAAAGGCTTCTGAATGGGTATATGAATAGGAAGGGTTTGGAGGGATATGGGCCGGATGCTAGATTAGGTTGCGATATCTGGTCGGCATGGAAGAGTTGGACCAAAGGGTCTGTTTCCATGCTGTACATCTCTCTGACTCTATGACATCTTGGGGTGGAGGTCAGGAGGAGCAGCATTAGGAATTGCTGAAAAATCCTTGCAATCTGCCTTGATCTCAGTTAGAGTCATAGAGAAACAAACCCTTCAGTCCAACTCGTCCATGCTGACCAAATATCATGAGTAAAGCGAGCATGCTTCTTTGATAAAATGCCACAAAACATCTTATGTCTTGTAAAGACAATAGGTTGAATCTTTGGTTAAGTGTGATTGTATCGAGTCTGTTGGAGTAATTCCTGCCAGAACACTGAGCGAGTTTCCCACCACATTTTACCAAATGTATCCCATACATTAGGAGAAAGTGAGAGCTGCAGATGTTGGAGAGTCAGAGTCGAAAAGTGTGATGCTGGAAAAGCGCAGCTGGTCAGGCGGCACCCGAGGAGCCAGAGAGTCGACGTTTCAGGCAAAAGCCCTCCACTCAAATGTGAATTCAGCCCACGGGGTGAGTATTCGGTCCAATTTCCACCCCATCTCACCTTGTGCTGTTCCCAGAGCAACCCACCACTTGGCGGATATCCTGGAATTGACTGGCATCGTTGAACCTGCACCAGCTTTAGAAAGTTGTTGTGTGCCCAGACAAGCAATGTCGGTTCAGATCTTCCTTGCATGGTTCCTGACATTTGTCCCGGACATGGTAGATAGAGAAAATCAGCACCCCTCTGCTTTTCAGGCATAAACTTCTCTATCTCCTCAGGATCAGCAGTGGAGGCCACGACCATGCCAGCCTAGTCCAAGGTTGCCACCTTGGTTAAAGCTGTATGAGCCGTCAGGCAGAATGCCCAACTCTGTAGTACGAAGGTCAATGTCCTTCTCCACTCCTCCAGGGTAAATGCCATCATTTTTTCTCCATTACCTCTCATTCAAACTCTCTCTGCTACTGCACCCACCCCTCACTGCACCACCTTCCCCACTCAACCTCACCCAGTCCAATCGACAACACCATTAACCCTGTGTACCCTCTGCACAGGCTACTCATAGAATCATACTCACAGAAGAGTCCCTTTGGCCCATTAAATCTGTACAGCCAAAAATACACTCCACTTATATTAGTCCCATTTTTTCCACATCAGGTCCCTAGTTTGAATGTTATGACACTTCAAGTGTTCATCCAAGTACTTTTGTTTCAAAATGGTTGTGTCACTTCCGCACTCAACGATCTTCCCTGGTAGTGCATTCCGGCCCACACCAGCCTCTGAGTGAAATATTGTTTCCTTAAACTCCTTTAAACCTGCAGCCTTTCATTTCTTGTTGATGTCATTTCCCTTAGATAGTAGCGAAAGTCAGGCAGTACAACTATCCTGCAGGTTAAATTGGTCATTTATACATTTATAACAGCACATGGAACAATGGGACTAGACTTCCAACAAATTCTTCCTGTCAAGGTTATGACAGTCCATCTGAGAGAGAAGACAGGATGTCAGTTCTACTGCTTCATCCCTAACACTCTATACTGCACTGAAGCGTCAGCCTGGACTGTGCACTCAGTTTCTGTACTGGGAGTTGATCCCACAACTGTCTGATTCAGAGTCAAGTAGGATCCCAACAAGTTCATCCAGTTTCCAATACATTAGACAGTAAAATGTAGCGATATTTGCATTAAGCAATGGTATAGTAGAAACGTAACTTGGTAAAATGAATGAATTTAATCTCAGATAACAGCCAACGGGCATGATTTTCCCACTATCAATGACAGGATGTTAAATCTGGATGTCCTGCTGGCTTTGTGGTGGATCCAAATTGTAAATTGTACATCTTATCGGTCAGCTAAGTGTGCAGCATTTTACTTAAAATGATAAAGTGATAAAACAAAAGATAGGTGACACTGTGGCTCAGTGGTTAGCACTGCTGCCTGACAGCGCCAGGGTCCCAGGTTCGATTCCAGCCTTGGGCAACTGTGTGGAGTTTGTACGTTCTCCCCGTGTCTGCGTGGGTTTCCTCCCACAATCCAAAGATGTGCAGGTCAGGTGAATTGGCCAAGCTAGATTGCCCATAGTGTTAGGTGCATTAGTCAGGGGTAAATGAAGGGGAATGGGTCCAGGTGGGTTGCTCTTTGGAGGGTCGGTGTGGACTTGTTGGGCCGAAGGGCCTGTTTCTACACTCTGGTAATCTAATCATTCTTTGCTCATTACCCTCTTGATTCAGGTAAATTGATCTGTTTGGGCATTCTGCCCATATGGGAATTTTAAGATTGTCTAGCTTGAAGAAATTATTTCCCTAGAGATTAAAAAGAATTAACTCAAAACCATTGATCAAGAAACCAAGTAAATCTGAACCAATCGTAGTTCAAATTAAAGTGAATGAAATAGACCTTGTCTTATTTGAGGTGATACAAATATGAGAAAATATTTGTTGTTTCAAGGGTTTTATAAATCTAAGAACTATGAACAACGGAAGCACACCCCTATGACACCATTATAGCTGCTAATCCAACCATAGCACTCAGAATTCACACATTGTGCTCTTATTGGTTAGAAAGTGCATGTACAAATCTTCTCAGGTGTAAAATATCTAGAAATCCCTACAGACCACTTTACATTCATTTGTTTGAAATACCATTACCAGAAGGAAATGTCAGGAACATGAGTCAGCTTTAAACACATGCACAAAAAGAAAACATAGTTATACTTACACAACTTCCAAAGATTCGTTCTGAAGCATGCAATCCTCTTAAAATATTGGCAAGCACTGCATTTAGGAGTTATTGTTAAAAATGTTTGAAAACAGGTTTGATTTATTTTGAGCCAAGGATTGGTCCCATGTGAATAATGTGTCACTGAATATACTGATTGTCTAGTCCATGTAATAGAAGTAGGAACTAGTTAATGGTGATGTGGAACCAATACTCTCAAAACCGATTTTACACATTACAGTTGCACAGTTAACATCAGGGCTGCAAATCCTTTGTAAATGGAAATGGACTGCAACAACTACTAACTGATGGAGAACAATAAAGTGTGAGTCTACCAAGTTTGCATCTTCAGTACATTCCTCATGCTAGATAGCAGAAAAAGCCTGAGCAGTTTCCACCTTCGCTGTAACAAACACATCCTTGGTATCATTTAGCAGGACATGGTAACCAACTTAGACCTAATGCCAATGCCATCAGCATACCATAATTACTAACCCAATGATGCCCACAATTACCCGGCTATGGTCCACTTGATAGAAGATGGGCATTTACAAAAGACTCGCGGTATGGTGAACTGACTCCTGGGTCACAAACTACTAGACCCCCTATCTCTGTTAAAAAGGACCAAAGTGGGTTATGAAGATACTAGATGCAAACAACAGGGGGACGGCCACCAGCAACAAGGCTCTTTGGAGTCTGAAATCTTGGAGGGACATCAGAAGATGTTGAGGAGAAAAAAGACAACAAGGTTGGCCAAAGTGCATATAATCACCTCAGAGCTCCATGATTGTCGTAAGAACTACCTTCAAGGTAGCTTCATGATTGTGAAAGTGAGGACTGCCGATGCTGGAGATCAGAGCAGAAAATGTGTTGCTGGAAAATCGCAGGTCAGGCAGCATCCAAGGAACAGGAGAATCAACGTTTCGGGCATGAGCCCTTCTTCAGGAATTAGGAAGGTGTGCCAAGCAGTCAAAGATAAAAGGTAGGGAGGAGGGACTTGGGGGAGGGGTGTTGGAAATGCGATAGGTGGAAGGAGATTAAGGTGAGGGTGATAAGGTGAGGGTGATAGGCCGGAGTGGGGGTGGGGGCAGAGAGGTCAGGAAGAAGATTGCAGGTTAGGAAGGTGGTGCTGAGTTCGAGGGTTGGGACTGAGACAAGGTGGGAGGAGGGGAAATGAGGAAACTGGAGAAATCTGAGTTCATTTTCCACCTAGGAACCCTCCAACCACAAGGGATCCCTACCTTTTATCTTAGCCTGCTTGGAACACCTTCCTCATTCCTGAAGAAGGGCTCATGCCCGAAACGTTGATTCTCCTGCTCCATGGATGCTGCCTGACCTGTTGCACTTTTCCAGCAACACATTTTCAGCTTCATGATTGTGTCATGCCATATCTTTAATGATCCCAAGAACCTTTGGGATATAGCAGTGGGAGTAAGCTATCTGGGCCTTCGAGCCTGCTCCACCTTCAATAATTTCATTGCCAATCTGGTTGTGACCTCAGTTCCACTTTGCTTTCTGCTCCTTAAAACCCTCAACTCCTCTCTCTCAAGATATATTGTAGGCCAGAGACATTAAAAAAAAGAAATTTTAGAGTTACACAAAGGGAAAGCAGGAGGTCAGGAGCAAAGTCTGCCCACTAAAAACTGAAAGTGAGGATATTGTAAATGACAATGGAGAAACGGAAGGCATGCTGAGTAATTACTTTGCCTCAATAATTATAGCGGAAAAGGAGGATAGCTTGCTGGAAGCCCCAAGTATCAGGGACATTGACTGAATGAAACTAACGTAAATAAAACATTAATAATGCTGGAATTAACAGAATTAAAGAGTGACAAATCATAGGACCTAATAACTTCCATTGGGGAGTGTTACAGGATGTAGGGCTATAGCACATTACAGACATCCTAAGTATACAATAGGGGTGACACGGTGGCTCAGGGGTTAGCACCGTTGCCTCTCAGCGCCAGGGACCCGGGTTTGATTCCCACCTCGGGCAACTGTCTGTGTGGAGTTTGCACGTTCTCCCCGTGTCCGCATGGGTTTCCTCCGGATGCTCCAGTTTCCTCCCAAAGTCCAAAGTTGTGCAAGTCAGGTGAATTGGTCGTGCTAAATTGCCCATAGTGTTAGGTGCATTAGTCAGGGGTAAATAAAGGGTAGGGGAATGGGTCTGTGTGGGTTACTCTTCAGAGGATCGGTGTGGACTTGTTGGGCTGAAGGGCCCATTTCCACACTGCAGATATTTTAATAAAATCTAATCTCATAATCTTTCAAAGGTCCCTAAATTCAGGAGTTGTTCCTCCAGTTTGGAAAATTGCATTTGACAATCTACTCTTTAAGAAGGATAGAAGAGGACAATCAAAGAATTCCACACCAGTTAACATCTGTGTTGAGGAAATGGTTGGAGTCTATAATCAAGTAGAACACCAGTAAAATGTTCAGTTAATCAGGGACAGCCAGCATGGATCATGACAGGTTGGTCAGGCCGGGCAAACCTCATTGAATTGTTTGCAAAATGGACAGAGGAGTGTCTATGGGTATTGTTTATATGGATTTTTAGAAGGCATTTGATAAAGTTCCACATAAGAGACTGTTAACTAAGGTAGAAGCTCACAGAATTGAGGACATATTATTGACATGGCTCAGACACAGACTGAGTGGCTGGTGACAGAAAGCAGGAATAATGCGCCAGTATTCAAATTGGCAGGATGTAACCAGTAGTGTCCCACAAGGATCTGTGTTCAGGTCTCAATTATTCCAGTTATTTATCAACGATTTGGATAATGGAATAGAAAGCCATATATCCATATTTGCTGACGACACAAAGTTAGGTGGCATTGTAGACAGCGTAATGATTGCACAAAGTGACAAAAGGGATATTGATACATTACATGAATGAGCAAAACTGGCAGATAGAGTTCAACGAAAACAAGTAAGAGGCTTTCCATTTTGAACCAAAAAAAGGATAGATCAAGAGATATTCTAGATGGTATGAAGTTTAATACAATGGATGTCCAAAGACACTTGGGGGTTCAGGTGCACAGATCCTTAAAATGTCACAAACAGATGCAATTTAAAAAAACTAATGGAATGTCTAGGAAGACTGGATTATAAGGTTCCTGATGAAGGACTTTTGCCCGAAACATCAATTTTCCTGCTCCTCGGATGCTGCCTGTACCTGCTGTGCTTTTCCAGCAATACTCTGATCTAAACTCCAGCCCTCACTTTGCCTACGAGGTTGTAGAAGCTACGCTTCAGTTACACAAAACCCTGGTTAGATTCCCACTTGGAGTACAGAGTCATAGAGTCATAGAGATGTACAGCACGGAAACAGATCCTTCGGTCCAATCTGCCCATGCTGACCAGATATCCCAACCCAATCTAGCCCCACTTGCCAGCACCCAGCCCATATCCCTCCAAACCCTTCCTATTCATATACCCATCCAAATGCCTCTTAAATGTTGCAATTGTACCAGCCTCCACCACATCTTCTGGCAGCTTATTCCATACATGTACCACACTCTGCGTGAAAATGCTGCCCCTTAGGTCTCTTTTATATCTTTCCCCTCTCACCCTAAACCTATGCCCTCTAGTTCTGGACTCCCCCACCCCAGGAAAAAGACTTTGTCTATTTATCCTATCCATGCCCCTCATAATTTTGTAAACCTCTATAAGGTCACCCCTCAGCCTCCGACTCTCCAGGGAAAACAGCCCCAGCCTGTTCAACCTCTCCCCATAACTCAAGTCCTCCAACCCTGGCAACATCCTTGTAAATCTTTTCTGAACCCTTTCAACATCTTTCCGATAGGAAGGAGACCAGAACTGCACGCAATATTCCAACAATGGCCTAACCAATGTCCTGTATAGCCGCAACATGACCTCCCAACTCCTGTACTCAATACTCTGACCAATAAAGGAAAGCATACCAAATGCCTTCTTCACTATCCTATCTACCTGCAACTCCACTTTCAAGGAGCTATGAACCTGCACTCCAAGGTCTCTTTGTTCAGCAACACTCCCTAGGACCTTACCATTAAGTGAATAAGTCCTGCTAAGATTTGCTTTCCCAAAATGCAGCACCTCGCATTTATCTGAATTCAACTCCATCTGCCACTCCTCAGCCCATTGGCCCATCTGATCAAGATCCTGTTGTAATCTGAGGTAACCCTCTTCGCTGTCCACTACACCTCCAATTTTTGTGTCATCTGCAAACTTACTAACTGTACCTCTTATGCTCGCATCCAAATCATTTATGTAAATGACAAAAAGTAGAGGACCCAGTACCGATCCTTGTGGCACTCCACTGGTCACAGGCCTCCAGTCTGAAAAGCAACCCTCCACCACCACCCTCTGTCTTCTACCTTTGAGCCAGTTCTGTATCCACATGGCTAGTTCTCCCTGAATTCCATGAGATTGAACCTTGCTAATCAGTCTCCCATGGGGAACCTTGTCGAATGCCTTACTGAAGTCCACATCGATCACATCTACTGCCCTGCCGTCATCAATCTTCCTTGTTACTTCTTCAAAAAAATCAATCAAGTTTGTGAGACATGATTTCCCGAGCACAAAGCCATATTGACTATCCCTAATCAGTCCTTGCCTTTCCAAATGCATGTACATCCTGTCCCTCAGGATTCCCTCCAACAACTTGCCCACGACTGAGGTCAGGCTCACCGGTCTATAGTTCCCTGGCTTGTCTTTACCGCCCTTCTTAAACAGTGGCACCACGTTTGCCAACCTCCAGTCTTTCCGCATCTCACCTGTGACTATTGATGATACAAATATCAATAGACAATACACAATAGGTGCGGAAGTAGGCCATTCTGCCCTTCGAGCCAGCACCACCATTCATTATGATCATGGCTGATCATCCTCAATCAGTATCCTGTTCCTGCCTTATCCCCATGACCCTTGATTTCCCATTAAGAGCTCTATCCAACTCTTTCTTGAAAGTATCCAGAGACTTGGCCTCCACTGCCCTCTGGGGCAGAGCATTCCTTACACCCACCACTCTCTGGGTGAAGGAGTTTCTCCTCAACTCTGTTCTAAATGGCCTCCCTTATTTTTAAACTGTGTCCTCTGGTTTGGGACTCACCCATCAGCGGAAACATGCTTCCTGCCTCCAGAGTGTCCAATCCTTTAATAATCCTATACTTCTCAATCAGATCCCCTCTCAGCCTTCTAAACTCAAGCGTATACAAGCCCAGTTGCTCCAATCTTTCAACGCAAGACTGTCCTGCCAGAATGTCTTTCCTCAAATTTGGAGACCAAAACTGCACACAATATTCCAAGTGCGGTCTCATCAGGGCCCTGTACAGCTGCAGAAGAACCTCTTTGCTTCTGTACTCAATTCCTCTTGTTATGAAGGCCAGCATGCTATTAGCTTTCTTCACTGCCTGCTGTATCTGCATGCTTGCTTTCATTGACTGTTGTACAAGAACACCTAGATCTCGTTGTACTGCCCCTTTACCTAACTTGACTCCATTTAGGTAGTAGGAGTAAGTCTACATTGGGGAGACAGGCCGCCTACTTGCGGAACGTTTCAGAGAACAGCTCTGGGACACCCGCACCGACCAACCCAACCACCCTGTGGCTGAACACTTTAACTCCCCCTCACACTCCGCCAAGGACATGCAGGTCCTTGGCCTCCTCCATCGCCAGACCATGGCAACACGACCCCTGGAGGAAGAGCGCCTCATCTTCCACCTAGGAACCCTCCAACCACAAGGGATGAATGAAGATTTCTCCAGCTTCCTCATTTCCCCATCCCCATCTTTTCTCAGTCCCATCCCTCAGACTCAGCACTGCCTTCTTGACCTGCAATCTTCTTCCCGACCTCTCCGCTCCCACCCCCTCTCCGGCCTATCATCCTCACCTTAACCTCCTTTCACCTATCACATTCCCAACGCCCCTCCTCCAAGTCCCTCCTCCCTACCTTTTACCTTAGCCTGCTTGGCACATCCTCCTCATTCCTGAAGAAGGGCTTATGCCCGAAAGGTCAATTCTCCTGCTCTTTGGATGCTGTCTGACCTGCTGCGCCTTTCCAGCAACACATTTTTCAGCTCCATTGAGGTAGTAACCTGCCTTCCTGTTCTTGCCACCAAGGTGGATAACCATACATTTATCCACATTAAACTGCATCTGCCATGATTCTGTCCACTCACCTAACTTGTCCAGGTCACCCGATAATCTCCTAACATCCTCCTCACATTTCACCCTGCCACCCAGCTTTGTATCATCAGCAAATTTGCTAATATTACTTTTAATACCATCAACTATATAATTAATATATATTGTAAAAAGCTGCGGTCCCAGCACTGATCCCTGCGGTACCCCACTGGTCACCGCCTGCCATTCCGAAAGGGAGCTGTTTATCACTACTCTTTGTTTCCTGTCAGCCAACCAATTTTCAATCCAAGTCAGTATTTTGCCCCCAATACCATGCGCCCTAAGTTTGCTCACTAACCTCCTATGTGTGACTTTATCAAAGGCTTTCTGAAAGTCCAGGTACACTACATCCACTGAATCTCCCTTGTCCATCTTCAGAGTTACATCCTCAAAACACTCCAGAAGATTAGTCAAGCATGATTTCCCCTTCATAAATCCATGCTGACTCTGACCTATCCTGTTACTGCTATCCAGATATATCGTAATTTCATCCTTTGTAATTGACTCCAGCATCTTTCCCACCACTGAGGTCAGACTAACTGGTCTATAATTCTCTGCTTTCTCTCTCCCACCTTTCTTAAAAAGTGGGACAACATTAGCCACCCTCCAATCCACAGGAACTGATCCTGAATCCATAGAACATTGGAAAATGATCACCAATGCATCCACGATTTCTCGAGCCACCTCCTTCAGTACCCTGGGATGTAGATCATCAGGCCCTGGGGACTTATCAGCCTTCGGACCTAACAGTCTCTCCAACACCATTTCCTGCCTAATATAAATTCCCTTAAGTTCACGTCCTTCAGCCACTGTTACCTCAGGGAAATTGCTTGTGTCTTCCCCAGTGAATACAGATCTGAAGTACCAATTCAATTCTTCTGCCATTTCTTTGTTCCTTGTAATATACTCACCCGTTTATGTCTTCAAGGGCCCAATTTTAGTCTTAACCATTATTTTTCCTTTCAGATACCTAAAAAAGCTTTTACTATCCTCCTTTATATTTTTGGCCAGTTTACCTTCGTACCTCATTTTTTCTCTGCGTATTTCCTTCTTAGTTATCCTCTGTTGTTCTTTAAAAGCTTCCCAGTCCTCCGTTTTCCCACTTATCTTTGCTATGTTATACTTTTTCTCTTTTGACTTTATATGTTTCTTAACTTCCCTCATTAGCCACGGCCACCCATGCCTCCTCCTAGGATCTTTCTTCCTTTTTGGAATGATCCTGCATCTTCTGCATTATACCCAGAAATACCTGCCATTGTTGTTCCACTGCCAACCCTGCTAGAGTATTGCGCCATTGAACGTTGGCCAGCTCCTCCCTCATAGCTTCATAGTTCCCCTTATTCAACTGAAATATTGTCACTACCGATTGTACCCTCTCCCTTTCAAATTGCAGATTAAACCTTATTGTATTATAGCCACTATCTCGTAATGACTCTTTCACTTCGATGTCCCTGATCAAATCTGGTTCGTTGCACAACACCAGTTCCAGAATTGCCTTCTCCCTGGTAGGCTCCAGCACTAGCTGTTCTAAGAATCCATCTCGAGGCACTCCACAAACTCCTTTTCTTGTGGTCCAGTACCATCCTGATTCTCCCAGTCTACCTGCATGTTGAAATCCCTGGATGCTGCCTGAACTGCTGTGCTCTTCCAGCACCACTAATCCAGAATGTAATATCTTCGTGACAGGCCATATTCAGCTCCTTATTCAACTTACACCCTACATCCAGGCTACTATTTGGGGGCCTGTAGATAACTCCCATGAGGGTCTTTCTACCCTTAAAATTTCTCAGTTCTATCCATTCTGACTCTACATCCCCTGATTTTAGGTCCACCCGCGCAAGGGACTGAATATCATTCCTTACCAACAGGGCCACCCCACCCCCTCTGCCCATCAGTCTGCCCTGAAGATAGCACATATAGCCTTGAACATCTCAGCAAGAGGCCCAGCAATCACTTCTCTAGCTTCCCACAGAGTTCTCGGGTACACCTGATCGGTTCCTGGGGATTTATCCACCTTTAACCGTGTCAAGACATCCAGCACTTCCTCCTCTGTAATCTGGACATTATGCAAGATGTCACCATCTATTTCCCTACAGTCTATATCTTCCACATTCTTTTCCACAGTAAGTACTGATGCAAAATATTCATTTAGTATCTCCCCCATTTTCTGTGGCTCCACACAAAGGCCACCTTGCTGATCTTTGAGGGATCCTACTCTCCCTAGTTACCCTTTTGTCCTTAATATATTTGTAAAAACCCTTTGGATTCTCCTTAATTCTATGTGCCAAAGCTATCTCATGTCCCCTTTTTGCCCTCCTGATTTCCCTCTTAAGTATACTCCTACTTCCTTTATACTCTTCTAAGGATTCACTCGATCTATCCTGTCTATACCCGACATATGCTTCCTTCTTTTTCTTAACCAGACCCTCAATTTCTTTAGTCATCCAGCATTCCCTATACCTACCAGCCTTCCCTTTCACCCTGACAGGAATATACTTTCTCTGGATTCTTGTTATCTCATTTCTGAAGGCTTCCCATTTTCCAGCCTCCCCTTTACTTGTGAACATCTGCCCCCAATCAGCTTTTGAAAGTTCTTGCCTAATACTGTCAAAATTGGCCTTTCTCCAATTTAGAACTTCAACTTTTAGATCTGGTCTATCCTTTTCCATCACTATTTTAAAATTATGGTCGCTGGCCCCAAAGTGCTCCCCCACTGACACCTCAGTCACCTGCCCTGCCTTATTTCCCAAGAGTAGGTCAAGTTTTGCACCTTCTCTAGTAGGTACATCCACATACTGAATCAGAGAATTGTCTTGTACGCACTTAAGAAATTCCACTCCATCTAAACCTTTAACACTATGGCAGTCTCAGTCGATGTTTGGAAAGTTAAAATCCCCTACCATAACTACCCCATTATTCTTACAAATAGCTGAGATCTCCTTACAAGTTTGTTTCTCAATTTCCCTCTGACTATTTGGGGGTCTATAATACAATCCCAATAAGGTGATCATCCCTTTCTTATTTCTCAGTTCCACCCAAATAACTTCCCTGGATGTATTTCCGGGAATATCCTCCCTCAGCACAGCTGTAATGCTATCCTTTATCAAAAATAGCACTCCCCCTCCTCTCTTGCCTCCCTTCCTATCTTTTCTGTAGCATTTTTATCCTGGAACGTTAAGCTGCCAGTCCTGCCCATCCCTGAGCCATGTTTCTGTAATTGCTATGATATCCCAGTCCCATGTTCCTAACCATGCCCTGAGTTCATCTGCCTTCCCTGTTAGGCCCTTTGCATTGAAATAAATGCAGTTTAATTTATTATTCCTACCTTGTCCCTGCCTGCCCTGACTGACTCACTTCTGTTCTCAACTGTACCAATCTCAGTAGATCTACAGTAAGCAAATCTCAGTACCACACCTTAGGAAGGCTTTATAACCTTGAAGGGGCCACAATGTAGTTTTATCAGAATGATATCTGGACTTTGTGATTAAGTTATGAGGAGAAATTATACAAATTAGGCCTGTTTTCCATGGAATTTAGAAGGTTGAGGAATGAACTCATCAAAGTCAGGATAATAACAGAAAAAGAAACAAGGAACATAAAAGTAAACTATTTCCACTGGTTTGGGATTTAGAAATGGGGTCCAGTCTGAGGATTAGGGCCCCCATAAAAACTACACTACCTGTGAACTGAAGTTTCAAGAGAGATGTTAGGAAGCACTATTACACACAAAGGGTGGTAGATCCATCCGGAAATGCCATTGGATGCTGGATCAGTTAATTTTAAAACTGAAATAGATAATTTTTTGTTAAACTAAGATATTAAGGAATATGGCCAAAGGCAGGCATGTGCAGTTTGGCCATGGATCAGCCATGATCTCATTGAACAGCATACAAAGCTTGAAGTGCTGAATGACTTCCTCCTATCCAATGTTCACCGTTAAAGAGGCATGGCCTCAAAACACATAAAAATTAGTGGTTATTATAGCATTTGGTATATATAACCCTGATGTAGCTGCAGTAGAAGAATAATTGCATAAATAAAAGCCATTTGTGAGTTGAGATTTAATCTGAATTATGCCTGAACACAACTCTGAACATTTTGTTGAATCCTGAAATCAAAACTCAGTATATTTTGAAGATGTACATAACCTTTCTAACCAAGGCTGTAAGTGTAGCTGTAAACCCACTTCAAGGATACTCCATGCAGCATAATAACTATGTTCAATTTTCAGTTAGAATCATAAAATCACTATGATGTGGAAACAGGCCATTTGGCGCAACAAGTCCACACCGACCCCCCGAAGAGTAGCCTACCTCTTTCTTAATTTAACGGGATTAGGTATAATACTGCAGTCTGTCTCAGACCCCAGTGTGAATAAATATCCTGCCCCAAAACCTGCCCAGCTCTTATGCAGAAATCTTGAAGAAATCAACTATTATGTTTTATGATCATCCAAAATCAAATTTAAACCGATTTTTCTCCAGTTAGAAAAAGTCTCACAAAATTGTCACCGATTAACCTATAGAAATCCACTTCTCCATAAATTAGAGCAGTAAACATAGAGGATAGTAAGATCCCATCAGGATGGGCGAAAGGAGGCAAATTTCAGTTCACAGGTAGTGTAGTTTTAAAGTCAAAAAAAAGGAAAAAGAAAGTGCAATGTTAAAAATGTGAGGGTAAACCAAATCATCTAAAAATTATTTTATTTCTCATTTTAAAATGAACTAAACAATTAACTTCCGAGACTCAGTTTGCAGGTTTAAATGCCTGTTTTAAACGTTAAAAAAAACATTTGGAGTTAAAGGGATATTTTTCCTTTAAGAAAGCACAGCCTGGAAAAGCATATCAGAGACACCATTCACAAACAACTGAAATACTAAAAAGACTGGTGATTTAGCATAAAGATAGAGTGGAAATTGGAGTCAAACTGATAATCATCTCAAAGCTGCTTCAGGACTAATTCACACAGGTGTGAGAATTTGTCATCATTTTCACAATGCATGCAAGTCAATCCACTCACATGAGATTGGGTGCATAAAAGATGTGTTTATATGCAAGGTTTTCAAGATTCTCAATTCCTCTGTCATCACATCTTTATACCACTCTCATCTATTTTAATATAAGGGTCTGTAGGAAAATTGCAATCACTTGAAAGGGGAAAAAGTCAGATCATCTTTCATCTCATTCCTGGGTAACATGCATTCAAAATGCAATTAAATATTTTGTATGAGCTTTTAAATTTGAAGTCTGCTTTTAAATTTCACAATGCAATCTGAGTCGCCTTCTTGACCAAATTCACTGTTTGATTTTCAATTCTCTACAAACAAAATTAACAGCATTGAAAAATGCTAAACTAGAAATTTCTGTTGTGAACTTTCTGGTTTGGATCTCGGATTTCTTACCTGTGATTATTTAGACTCTTGTATCTTTATTCTTACGGTTGTGTTCTTATCAATTCTGTCTTTGACAATGTCCATCCTTGCCTTAAGATCTAAATAAATGGCTAGGAATATAATTGGGTTCCATTTGATCATTCCTTTTAATTATGGCCCCATCTCACGTTTCAATTTTTCACTTCAGTCTTTCTTAGGACAGCATATCAGATTTTGTTTAACATTGAAATATGAAGTGTATGTTTTATGCAGATAATGAAATGAGCAATGCTACAATCCATAAACAGTTATAGATTTACTGCAAAATGTATTTTATCTCACTCAGTTAGTAGAATAAGTAAACGTTGTCATTAGGCTAGACTTTTGTCATTAGCTGATAAAAAGCACACCGTATTTCTCTTTCAGGAATATCAGTTTGTTTCTTTCTTTAAATGATTTGTGATCTGCCAACTGCTTATTTTAAGAGGAAACATACTTTTTAAACATTCTGGAAACGTTCCAGGATTTTGTGAAAGTTGAAAAATAACAACTCAAATTCAGAAAATAGCTCTCAAAAACTAACAGAACTAAAAAGCAAAGTCTCGACAAATTAAAGAAGTGCGTGCTAGACTCCTTCTCAAGCTTGTTACCAAGGGAACCAGAGAAACAAATATCTCGATGACTCATTAAAGGTAGGCTTAGAGTATGGCATTGGCCCCAGTTTGTTATTAAATTCCCTGAGCACATTAACAGAGGCTCAAAGAGTCAGCCAGTAAATCACACTTTGGCAAAAAATACGTGCTTTCTGCAGTGACATTAGCAGACCGATGTACGTAACACATTTTTTGTGACATCTGTTTGCTAATTTAACCAAAATAGTAACTTGTTTATTGCAGATGAGCCTGATCTAAAATTGCAGCAGTAGAGGTTGAAAATAGCAAGTTCTTCTCCCTGAGAAGAAAAATTTCAGAAGTATTGACGCCTTAAAGGTCTGTCTGGAGGTGTTAACATTGTCCTTGGCTCACCATATGATGTCATTTAATGTGCAGAGTGCCGTAAACATAGAAGTTGTGTGAAGATCATTTGACTGACATTATCTATAGATTGTATAGAAGAGAAATGAATCTTGTCAGAGATCACTGATCAATTACTACTGTAGTAGTAAAATCTTTGGAACTTGCAAATAAAGTTTAAAAAAATGAAATTTTAATTGCAAAGCAACTGACAGAAACATTGCTAATGACAATTCCTTTAAGATGCCTGATAAATCAGTAAAACCAGTTTGCCAGTTGATTTGTCCAAGGTCCTTAATTATAGGTCATAACAGCATTTAAATGTGAGATCCAAAAATGCCTAACTGCCTCCCTATACTTACAAACTATCCCCATATTACTGTTCAAACTAATGCTGGACTTAAATATATAGTATATTCCTCTCAGCGGCAAGTCTGTAACTTTAAAATGTACTTAATAATCTAAAATAATCAGCAGGTGTCCAATTCACAAGTTTCAACTTGTCAATCCACTCCACACTCAAATATCTTTCCCAATCGGCTAAATTACTCGGAAAGAGAGCAGAATATAGCTGAGCATGAGTCATGATTGCAAACTCAAAACTGAAATGCAAGTTATTCTGGGTTTCACCTGGAGGTGTTGGTATATATTGAAGTGATCCTTGGCATCATCAATAACATTGGTTACTCCAGAAATACCATTGTGAGTGACTTCCAACATCTTGTAACAACTTGATGGAAGGTAAATGGGGCAGCATGGTCGCTCAAAGGTTAGCACTGCTGTCACACAGCACCAGGGACCGAGGTTCGAATCAAGCCTTGGGCGACAGTCTGAGTGGAGTTTGCACATTCTTCCCATGCCTGCGTGGGTTTCCTCCGCATATTCCAGTTTCCTCCCACAATCCAAGAATGTGCAGGTTAGGTGAATTGGCCATGCTAAATTGCCCACAGTGTTAGATGCATTAGTCAGACGGAAATGGGTCTGGGTGGTTATTCTTCGGCAGGCTGGTGTGGACTGGTTGGGCCGAAGGGAATCTAATCTAATATAATCCAACATTTTCATAAACATGGTCTTTCCAGTTTGGCAATGGTAAAGAGGAACTTTAGATTCTTTAGGCTTGGTGGCTAAATTGCAATAATCCCAGCCTGAGTGCTGAGCAACATTTGCTCATTAAATTTCCAGAATTGTAGACTGCTGCTAAAAACAACAAGAGGCACTGAGGGCTTTCACATTGGACACAGTATCCAGCAAAAATGACAGGGAACATCAATTTTATGACAGTCTGGAGCCCTGTGATCAAGAATACTGCTTTATGAGCCTATTGATCAGGCCCCCTTCCAAACTGTCCAAAGAGAATTAATGGTGCCAATGCCAGGGACAGGCAAAACGAAGAAGATAAGGAAGACATGCTTCAGAAGGCCTCTGAAGGACAGTGATTGGTCAACCCACTTAGAGTCAGATCCCACGATAGAGAGTATAGTTTGCTGCTTGTTCTGGAATCAAACACAATCTTCATGGTCTTCATTCAAGGTTAAAACTCAGGATTAGGTTACTTTTTACAAAATCTGGAGCAAATTTCAAAATTTAACTTTACAAATACAATAAGCTTGGCTTCTTAATTAAATCCACAAATCTACAAACCACAAAAAGATCAAGGTTAAAGAGGTTTTCTGGGAGAATGAGCCAATTATGAAGATATACTGCATTGTGGAAACAGAGAATACAATTCAAACTAAAAAATCCAGATCGACTTAAATGCAGACCCAGCAGAAATCTTGGATTTTGTTCCCAATTTATATCATGGATCGTAATACAATTAAAAGGTTGGCTGCATCTCTGATAATCCTACTTTTGATCTACTTACAAAAGCATACACAAAGGAACTTGTCTGGCAAATAGTCCCATTTTTGGGTCTGATCTCTACTACACAATCTCCTTGGAGAGTGGAACAGACTGAATGAGCAGTGTAAATCCTGTCCCTCCACAGTAAATCAGGTTGGAGCACTAACTCCTTGTTCTATTGAGGTACTTTTACGGAATTATTGTGTTTCTTTTAATTTCCACCAATATCATTCTAATACACAAAATCGAACAAAGTTTGAAATATATTGCTCCTGGGTATAAAACCATTGCTGCAAATTGTAAAAGGCAATTTGATAAGAGAATTTTGTCTTCCCAAGTCTAGGTTGCAGTATATTTGGAAAGGAGGTTAAAAATCTGAAACAGGAAACAGTTTTAATGGAGACAGGATATAGGGCAGATGACCAATGCACTAGCAGTAGGTGTGTGCATCATTTAAAATTTATATACAGTCGTGTATCCTAGCAGTAATTATAAGATGCTGGGTTTCCCTGACTTCATTAAAACCTGGCCAGTGAAAGGAGACAAGAAAGTTGGAATTCATAAGACATGTCTGTTTGCCTCATGGCTGTTGGACCAGGAGAAGCCACTGTGTGTCCACCAGGCCCAAAACTACCTAACCAATCCCTGCACCATCTTTCTGTTCACACCACCACCTGAATCAGTTTATCCCCTGATCATAGGTTATCCACTACCCCTCTAATTTCACTCCCCACCCCATGTCATGATCTCTTCAATCCCTGTAGGAGACCCACCTGCTCACAGCTCAACTTGCAACATCTCCTGCCAAGGGCAGCAAAGCTACACGAAAGCATGCCAACATACTGCAGTTCGAAACAGAATGCAAAGTGGTGCCACACTGGCTCTGGATTTCCTGATAATATCCTGCCTTATTCATACCTACTGCCAGCATGGTGAAACCTCAAACACATGCTTGTCAATGGGATGTAGCCATACTCATGGGATGGAGGTGGGTTGACAATGAAGTCTCTGAGATTGAATCAACAGGTAAAACATGGCAATAGAAGATTTGGAAATAGAATGAGCCCCCTTTCTTGGTCTGATTTAATTGGATAATTGAGTTAGAATCATGAGCATTCATGAGCAGGTCACCTGACTCACTGAGTGGCACCTGAAAGGGTTGGATTGTCACAAGAATTAGTCATGTTCGGAAACCTAACAGAGTCCTGTGGTGGATGGCTGTGTGTCTCTTTCATGGGTTTGACACACATGATGTTTGCTAAACTGTGTGCCTCCCACAATCTTGTGTACACATTCTCTGGATTTAAGTGAATGAGGTATATCCCTAATGAAACTCTACCATATCATGGTTTTCCACCTTGGCAAGTTCAGAATTTAGAGTCATCAGATGTTAACAACACGAAAGGAGGTTGTTCAGCCTCTTTTATCTGTTCTAATTCTTAACAAGAACAACTCACCTAGTTCCACTCTGCTGCCTTCTTTCAGAAAGAAGGCTCTGAAAAGCTTTACTTCTGTTTCTTAATCAGAATTCCTCCTCCCTGTGGTGCACTAAACTACCGAAAGCTAGTTTCAATAACTGCATTTAGCTAGCCCTTAATTTGCAGTTTTTCCAATCAAATTCCATTGCCATCACGCAAGTACTTTGTGAAGCTTTGCTATCCAATTCATTCTAATGCTTCAGCTTTGGTACAGATACAGAAGTGTTTGACTGCAGGCATTAGTCCATAATATCTGACAGAGCTAATTCTAACAATGGCCATTCTAACAGTGGAAAACAAAGTGCTCCTTCGATTATCAGAGTAGGACAAGAAACGAAGAACAGATGAGAAGTATAAGCAGGAACTGAGAAAACCATGGTCTTTGTACTTGTCATCCCTAAATTATTGCTTGCTGTCTTCCTGTGTATCTTATTAATGCAGATGACAGCTGTGTCCCAGCTCATTGAGATAACCAGAACAAATTGCTGGGGAGGGAATGAACTTCAGCTGGTACTGCAACTGGGACTAATTAAAATCAGAAGTCCATAACAAAAACTTTACATCTGTTCAAGTAAATGTAATAAAAAAATGAAAGGGGCCAAACATTCGATGAAGCCAGTTAGCAGGCACAAGCATTACACTGCGGCTGGCTGAGCTGAGGCAGATAGTACACAAATATCCTGCTACCATGACGATGGGCTGCAGTCCAGTGCTGGACATGCTGCTGACTGACTGGATACTCAACAGGAAGTCCAGATGCATGCACAGCTAAAGCAACTTACAGCCAATCTGCACTTCTTACAGGTGAAAGTGAGGACTGCAGATGCTGGAGATTAGAGTTGAGAGTGTGGTGCTGGAAAAGCACAGCAGATCCGGCAGCATCCGAGAAGGAGAATCGACGATTTCTGATGAAGGGCTTCTGCTCAAAATGTCGGTTCCCCTGCTCCTCAGACGCTGCTTGACCTGCTGTGCTTTTCCAGCACCACACTCTTGACTTCTTACAGGCAGTCCACATTCCTTAAGGGGCAGGTGGATGGCTGCACCCTACCTGCAGTCGGCCTGCATTCTACCTGGAAGTGGACACAAAAGCCTTTGTTGGTAGGATTCAGACTATCAAGAGAGCAGCAAGCCAGGAACAGAGCTCCAAGGCAGCTCCTACAATGCAGTGCTGGTGGCCTTTGTCAAGAAGGTGGAAAGGAGGGCATCATGTTTCTACAAGGATCAGGAAGCATTGTAAGCACATGCTGCAGAATGGCAGAGATGGCAGGTTAGGTCATGTTCAGGTTCATGGTCCGTCTACTCCCTTTTGGCTGACTGGTCGCATCCTGCTTTTTAACAATTATTTATTCTTATCATTATTTCTTAATTCACCTTTTGTATCAAATTAATCTTTTCCCATTCTCACCGAGTTCCCCCCCCCCCACCCCGTTCTGTTGCATGTCTCAAGCCCACATTAGAATTAGAATTCCTACAGTGTGTAAACAGGCCCTTGGGCCCAACAAATCCACACTGACCCTCCAAAGAGTAACCCACCCAGACCCATTCCCCTACCTTATATTTACCCCTGACTAATGCACCCAACCTACACATCCCTGAACACTATGGGCAACTTAACATGACCAATTCACCTAATCTGCACATCTTTGGATTGTGGGAGGAAACCGGAGCACCCGGAGGAAACCCATGGAGAGGATGTGCAAACTCTACACAGACAGTCGCCCGAGGCTGGAACTGAACCTGGGTCCCTGGTGCTGTGAGGCAGCAGTGCTAACCACTGCATCACCATGCTGCCTCATCTCTGACGTCCCGTCAAATTTCAGCAATGACAATTACTTCATGAAAACATATTGCAACATACCCACTGACACCTTTCCTCCTTTCTTACAGTACAAGGCAATCTTTTATAGAAGAGTCTGCAGAGAACTGAAAGAAGATACATGTGAATCTCCCGAGTCCCTTGCATATTTAAATCATTGATTTAGCAGTGACCGTGTCTTCTTGCTTAATGGGCTTTATGGATCTTCATTTAGCTTCACCCTGTTACCTGCCATGAATAGCAAGCTGCATATAGTCCAACCTTGGAGGAATCGTTTCCCACCCAAACTTCCTCGCCATCTGCATTGATGTTTTCAGACTTGCCACTTTGAGTAACCTCAGTAAGAGGGTAACAGCAACACGAGACCACTGAAGAAGCCCCAACAGTTTATCTTGACACCAGCCACCAAGAATACAAGAAATAGGAGCGGGAGTAGATCATTCTCTACCAGTCCCATTATCCCTTGATTCTCCCTGGTGCATGAGGGAGCTATCCTCTCTCAGGAGTGTCTGACAGTGGCTCTGGTAACGCCGGTCAGAAAGCCCGTCGTGACCACTGCTCAGACTAGCAGTTTCTGGGCTGCCTGGGTTTCTCGGGCCTTGGCAGACCTGGCAGCTGAAGGGAGACATGAGGAGAAGGTTAGCACCTTGCCTCACCTTGTCAAATTCCCACCTCATTCCTCTCTGCATGGCCCACACTCTGAATGAGGATCGGATTTCGTTCTCCATCCCAGGATCACAAGATCTCCATGCTCTCTCCCTTGAAGTAACAGGTGACTGACTTGAGGCTAGTGAAGCTGGTGCCCTGCCCAACTGGATGCCAATCAAGCTGGCCAATTCTGCCAGTGTCTACAGCCTTGGCTGACAACACCCACACATGCTGGCTGGATGGCAGCAGCGACTTCAATACAATAATCTCCACAAAGCTGGATGGCAACCTTCTGAATTAGTTATTTGCAATCAATGTCTTGCATCTCCCATAGGTTCCCAGATCCGCTCCTCAGGAGGAGAATGGCGACTCAGATCTACGCATTTCGATGTGGGCTGCCAAAGGTGGGCAGCCAAGCACCTTTCACAAGCAAGTGAGGAAATGGTCGAGACAAGGATAGCCATGAAGAGGCCGTGTGGGAAAGTGCAGAGGCCTCCAAATGCCACTTAGCTCAGTGCAGATGTGGAACTTCAGGGGCCAATGAATGGCTAAGCTTCAGCTGAAGAAGCCGCAAGGAGGAGAAAGTGAGGACTGCATATGCTGGAGAGTCAGCGTCAAAAACTGAGGTGCTGGAAAAGCACAGGCATTCAGGCTAGCATCCGAGGAGCAGGAGAGTTGACGTTTCGAGCATGAGCTCTTCACCAGGAAGCAGCAGAATATCTGAGTGGTTCTATCAGCCTTTCCAGGGGCACGCACAAGACTAGGGAGAGTTTAGATTGTGAACGCTACAATGCTTTGGGTATGTGTGTTCATGTACACATTCATGGAAAGAATGGCCACCGACCTGGATGGATCGCTGGACATGGCAGACCACAGAGTCCATGATGGCCCTCAGCAATGGCCTACAGTCTCAGGCTGCCAATTTAATCAGGACCAAGAAAAACCTTGCCTCACCTGTTCGGCTCCTCACTGAAGTGTAACAATGACTTCTCCAACTTTTGGCAGATCAGGAAATGCAATTGGTTCATGAGACAGAAGATGGAGAAAGAGGACATTGACGCGGGGAGTCTGATCAACGCACTTCCACTCTAGTCTCCTTTGCTGACCCACTCCACTTTCAGTCTGAGAGCCACTTCGTGTAGAATGACGGTAGGATTGGGAGCAGTATGGTCCAGGCCTAGACCTATTGATTATATTTCTGCTGCTCCTGCTCAGATTCTCAAGACAGAATTCTAAGCTAACTGTGAGCTTGGAAGGGTAGATCTAAGGCAAGAAACTGCAAGGTCATGGGAGTTAGCCTCTTGTGCCTGTACCACCATTACCAATCTGATATTTCTACTCTCATTTGGAAATGACCTTCCAAACCTGAGAAATCATCACTGCATCCATGAAGGCACACTCCTGAATAAGGCCAAAGAGCCCAAGTCTTTTGAAGGAAGGAAGTGGCTGTCATATCTTAGTACTGAGAGGCTTTCTTGCCTGATAATTGTCATCCCACTTCAACCTCCACTGTCCCCTTGCCCAGTTTAGATTAGATTCCCTACAGAATGAAAACAGGCCCTTCGGCCCGACAAGTCCACACCGACCTTCCGAAGAGCAACCCACCCAGACCCATTCCCCTACCCTATATTTATCCCTGACTAATGCACCTAACACTATTGGCAATTTAGCCTGGCCAATTCACGTGACCTGCCGTCTTTGGATGTGGGAGGAAACCCATACAGACACGGGGAGAATGGGGAGAATGTGGAGATTATGCAAACTCCAGTTGCCGGAGGTGGGAATCGCACCCAGGTCCCTGGCGCTGTGAGGCAGCAGTGCTAACCACTGAGCCACCCTACCACCCTTATATTATTCCTTTATAATTCATGAATCATGTGTCTCTGCTGTCCCTTGCAGATTTACCCTCATAACACTTTGATCTGATCTGACCACCCTCGCGATAGGGTACATTTGTGGGCAAAATTTGGTTACATAGAGGCCTCCTTGGTCACTGTGAAGCTCCAGTTAACAGAGATGTGTGTGCAAATCCCCTGCAATTCAATTCAACTGCATTTATATTTGAGCATGAGAGACTATGGCTGAGCGGGGGCAGGAGGGGTGCTAATTCAAATGGCAGTGTCAGAACATTGATTACTCATGACTCTATTATATTATGCATAATGCTTTATAATCACACAAATATTCAAAATCTCTTGTGATGAGAAAATACAAGTACAAATTAAAATGACCTTTGTTAAAGTGACTGTTTTGAAGAAAAGGAAAATCAGAGTTTTAATGAACTGATGGTTCTGAAAGCACACAGAATAATAAACAGATGTATAATGGACAACTCAATATTGTAACTTAACGGTGGATTGAAAGAAGGTCATTTAGGTGAGCAAGCTTTTTTTCCTGTAATCCTGTATGATGCTTCAGAACCTGATCAGAATATATTTCATAATTTTTCCTGCCCATTCTTTACTGTTCTATGGAGATAGTAAGGACTGCAGATTCTGGAAGTCAGAGTTGATAAGATGTGGAGCTGAAAAGGCACAGCAGGTCAGGCAGCATCGCAGGAGCAGGAACGTTGATGGTTTGGGGCAGGACCCTTCATCAGGACTTCTAAAGTGCCCCAAACATCCTCTCTCTTGCTCCTGACCTGCTGTGCCCTTCCTACTCCACGTTTTGTCAACATATAGTTGCTCTATACTTTCCTGATTCTGGAAACAATCCAATTCAACTTTTATTGTGCGACAATCTATCACGGAATTCAATAAGTTAATCATGAAGAGATTATTCGCGAGATTCAGGGGAAGAGAATTCCGCTACACTTTATGTGAAGGACAGAGCATGTGACTTCTTCTCCAGGCTGCAACTTTATATATCTTTTTAAACCTTTTCCAATGTCTTAAAAACTTCAACTGTATTATCATTTTTAAAACTCATGGAAATACAAACCAAGTTTATGTAACCTGCCCCTTTAAGCTTTGGCATCATGATGTGAGCGCAATGTTGTATCCGCTCCAAGATCTAACTGTCTTTCCTGGTTTCTGATGTTCAAAACTGATTGAACCAGCTACAGCTAACCAGAGCTCCTTACTACTATAGCTTCCTCTTTTTTGTATTCCAGCCACTTTCAGAGAAAAGGTGACATTCCATGAGCCATTCTGTATCAGTCCACTAGCATTTTGTATTCCTTTCCACCCTGATGGGCCTGGCTATTTTGTTGGAAAACTATATTGTCTTGTGGTTACTTAAAATGCTGACAAATACACTGCTATTAAAATGGATTAGAAAATTGTTAGGTAAAGAACAGGTAGTCAAAATATGGCCCACTTGTCTTGTTAAGATAAACTGACTCAATCTGTTGTGTTTTGCTTCTGAAATAGAGCCACAGTTCCAGAGAAATTTTATTTAATCCTCTGTGTCTGCCAGTACACAAACTGATGGGAAAATAGTTTATTGACTTATCCACAGGTTGTAATTTCCACCTATTTCGTTGAACAGGTTGCTGTGATACTTTGCAGAGAGCAATGTGGGTCCTTCCTTAAAGTGGCATCTTCCAATTGAGCCTGACAGCAATTTCCACCTGAGGCCTGAGTGGGGAAGCCCTGGGGGATTCTGGGCCGACAGCAGGTCGACCCTGGCCAGACGAGCCTGAGGAAGGTAACAAATTATGGGAAAGTGTTTCTATTGCCCTGGAAATAATGTAGGGCAACATTGTTTCTCTAGACCCCACAATGAAAGCATATGCCAGCTCAGTCATGGACAGTTTTTTCTCACCTTCATATCTCCTTTCAAAAATTCAAGAGTTTAGTGCATAATGAGTGTGAAACAAGCAAGAATAAACTCTCTGACGTACAAAAGAAAATCATTGGTTGCTGGGCTCAGACCTGGTCTACCAGTCTCCATGTCTTCTGGGGCCTCTTAGCTGTGCATTTATTGTGATACAAGGTTACAGGCCAAGTGCTGGAAATCGGGATTAGAATAAATAAATGCTTGATGACCAGCAGGGACAAGATGGCAGAAGGATCTCTTTCCATGCTGTAAAACCTAACCAATGTCCTGTACAGCTGCAACATGACCTCCCAACTCCTGTACTCAATATTCTGACCAAACGTATGCTTTCCTTTATTGATCACAGTATGGAGTACAGGAATTGGGAGGTCATGTTGTGGCTGTACAGGACATTGGTTAGGCCACTGTTGGAATATTGTGTGCAATTCTGGTCTCCTTCCTATCGGAAAGATATTGTGAAACTTGAGAGAGTTCAGAAAAGATTTACAAGGATCTTGCCACGGTTGGAGGATTTGAGCCATAGGGAGAGGTTGAATAGGCTGGGGCTGTTTTCCCTGGAGCGTCGGAGGCTGAGGGGTGACCTTATAGAGGTTTATAAAATCATGAGGGGCTCGGATAGGATAAATAGACAAAGTCTTTTCCCTGGGATCGGGGAGTCCAGAACCAGAGGACATAGGTTTATGGTGAGAGTGGAAAGATATAAAAGAGACCTAAAGGGCAACATTTTCACTCAGAGGGTGGTATGTGTATGGAATGAGCTGCCAGGGGAAGTGGTGGAGGATGGTACAATTGCAACATTTAAAAGACATCTGAATGAGTATATGAATATGAAGGGTTTGGAGGGATACGGACTAGGTGCTGGCAGGTGGATCTAGATTGAGTTGGGATATCTGGTTGGCAGCATGGACGAGTTGGACCAAAGGGTCTGTGTCCGAACTATACATCTCTATGACTCTCTCTATATAGGGTAATGTGAGAAGGTGGAACTGAGCTGTAGATCAGCTGTGATCTAGTTGAAAGGCTTGATGGGCATAATGAGGCACTCTGTTCCTATTTCCTATGTTCAGTGAAGATGCGAGTGGGAGGATGGTATGCCTTGAAATAAGAAGACTTCCAACTTCATAAAATGGGGCAACGAGAACAAATTGAAAGTGGCATTTTGCATTTTTGCAAAATGTTTAGTTAGAATACTGCTTCACCTGTAGTCAGGTATTATTGTTTGGGACACTGAAGTCACAGGCTATTAAGTGTGACTACATCAGACTGATGCGAAGAATAGGAAGCTTCTATTCTTAACAGTCGAGCAAATGTTCAGACTTGGCTTTCCCTGAAATGTCAATCCCATATTGGCAGGCCAAACTTGAAACCAGGCCTTCTGGCCCTGAGGAAGGAACACTATCAGCTTGGAATGATTATAATAGGATGTAAACTGAATATATAATGTTACAAATGGTAGGTTATACATCAAGTTCACATAAAACATCACAATCAAGCCATTTTGCACATTTGCATTTTTAGTGTGCCCTTGAATGCCCCCTGTGGGCAGAGGTTGTCAGAGGAATTTCTGAAGGGCCAGCACCAGTGACATTATGGACTCCAATTTCAAGGCCCTGGTCTTCATTTTTGGCCAATTACCAATAATTGGACTAAAGTTTTCTCATGGAAGAGGCAAGAGTTGCCTGAACATCAGCCAAAAAAAAATCATTGACGTTGCTGCAAAGCAGCAGTGCCTAAAATCCACAACTTAAGTGGTCTCCTGGTTACCCCATCCCTAGTCAAGCCATGCCATAGTGCAGCTACAAAAGTAGCACAGACTTGACAATGTGAAAAATTATTCAGGTAATTTTCACAAAGCTGGTTCTTAAAAAAGCAGAGCAAATCTAGTCCTGCTAATTACTGCCTCATCAGTTCTTTAAAAATGATGGACAGTTTCATCAACAGTGTTGTCAAACTGCATGTAATCGATAATAACCTGCTCACTGGTGTTTAAATTGTTTTCTGCTAGCACACCGCTCCAAATCGCATTACAGCCAATGGATAAAAGAGCTGATTTCCAGAAGTGAGGTAAGAAACTGCCCATCAAGCTTGACTGACTGCGGCTTCAAGAAGCCAAGCAAAACTGATGTCAACTGGAATCAGGAGGAAACCTCTCCACCAGTTGTAAGTGATACCTAGCACATAAGAAGATGGTGGTGGTTATTGTAGGTCAGTCATCACAGCGATAGGACATCTCTGCAGGACTTCCTCGGGGTAGTGTCCAAGGCCCAGCTACTTCATCAATGATCTTCCATCCATCTTTGGGTCAGAAGTGGGGATGTTTGCTCATGATTGCACAGAGTTCAGTGCCCTTCCCAACTTCCTAAGTTCTGAAGTATTCCATGTACATCTGCTGCAAGACCCCGAAAACATCCAGGCTTTGGCTGAAACGTGTCAAGAAACATTAATCACGGAAATGATCATCTCCAACAACAAAGAATGTAATCACCTCACCTTGATATTCAATAGCATTGCCATTGCCACATGCCGCCACCGTTAACACACTGATGTTTACAAGTGACCGGAAACTGAAGTGGACAAGCCACATCAATACTGTGCCTACAAGTAAAGACCAGAGGCTGTGAAATTTGTGGTAAGAGCTCATGTTTTGTTTCCCCAATGTCTCACTATCTACAAGCAGAAGTCACAAGTGTAATGGAATACTCTCCACCTGCCTGGATGTGACTGGTTCCAAGAACTAACTACAACTAGCTTAATATTATCCAGCTCAAAGCATCCTGGCTGATCAACATCATATCCACCACCTTAGTTGTTCACTCCTTCCACCACTGGCACATAGATGAATTGCAAGAAGGGTCCTTCGACTGCTCTTTCCAAACCTGTAAACTCTATTGCCTCTTAGGATAAAGGCAGATGGAAAGGAAGACCATCACCTGCAGGATCCTTACCAAGCCAATAATAAGCCTCCACCACTTCCTCTGGCAGCTTGTTCCATACATGCACCAACCGCAGTGGGAAAAAGTTGCCCCTAGGTCCCTTTTAAATCTTGCCCCTCTCACCTTAAACACATGTCTTTCAGTTTTTGATTTCTCTACCCTGAGAAAAAAATCTTGGTTATTCACCCTATCCATGCCCCTCATGATTTTATAAACTTCTATCAGGTCACTCCTCAGCCTCTGACACTCCATGGAAAATAGCCCCAGCCTATTCAGCCTGTCCCTTTAACTCAAACCCTTGAACTCCGGCAACATTCTTGTAAATCTTTTCTGAACCCTTTCAAATTTAACAATATCTTTCCTATAGCAGGGAGACCAGAATTCTAAATATTCTAAAAGTGGCCTAACCAATGTCCTGTACAGCCACGACATGACCTCCTACAGTCAACGCACTGACCAATAAAGGCAAGCATACCAATGCCTTCTTCACTACCCTGCCTACCTGAGTCTCCACTTTCAATGAACTATGAACCTGAACCCCAATGTCATTTTGCTTGACAACACTTCCAGGAGCCTACCATTAAGTGTTTAAGTCTTGCCCTGATTTGCCTTACCAAAATGCAATACCTCACAGTTTTCTGAATTAAACTCCATCAGTCACTCCTTGACCCATTTCTTGCCATTATTCTGTCACATGGTCAATGAATAATTTTTTATGCACTTCAGCATTGTAGAAATTAATGACTACAGGTTGAAAGGGTAATTAAATAAAATCACCATAAAAATTGCAGCAAAATCCAACTATTTCAAGTCTCTACAATAATATACTGAATGGGAACGCAGTTTAGGAAAATACATATGAAGTAGGGCCAAGAGTAGCCCATTTGGCCCCTCACCATTTGATGATGTTATGGCTAAACTGATTGTGGCCTTGAGTTCACATTCCTGCCTGCCCCACATGTTTGACTTCCTTGTTAGTCTGCATACTTCAGCCTTAAAAATACTCAGTGATCCACTGCTGTCTGAGAAAGAGACTTCGACAGACTCATAACCCTCAGAGAAAAAGGTCCTCATCTTCTGTCTTAAATGGGAGACAACTTATTTTTAAACAATGTTTCTTACTTCTAGTCACTTCCACATGGAGAATCATCCTTTCAGCAGCTACCTTGCCAAGTCCCCTCAGGATCTTATATGTTTCAATAAAATTGCCTCTAATTCTTCAAAGCTTCTGTAAGAATAATAGGGTAGTTATGGTAGGGGATTTTAACTTTCCAAACATCGACTGGGACCGCCATAGTGTTAAAGGTTTAGATGGAGAGGAATTTATTAAGTGTGTACAAGACAATTTTCT
This sequence comes from Chiloscyllium plagiosum, assembly GCF_037043375.1. Classification (NCBI taxonomy): domain Eukaryota; kingdom Metazoa; phylum Chordata; class Chondrichthyes; order Orectolobiformes; family Hemiscylliidae; genus Chiloscyllium; species Chiloscyllium plagiosum. The sequence goes on along the minus strand of NW_028270146.1, from coordinate 89,904,414 downwards.
GATTCAGTATGTGGATGTACCTGCTAGAAAAGGTGCAAAACTTGACCTACTCTTGGGAAATAAGGCAGGGCAGGTGACTGAGGTGTCAGTGGGGGAGCACTTTGTGGCCAGCAACCATAATTCTATTCGTTTTAAAATAGTGATGGAAAAGGATAGACCAGATCTAAAAGTTGAAGTTCTAAATTAGAGAAAGGCCAATTTTGATGGTATTAGGCAAGAACTTTCAAAAGCTGATTGGAGGCAGATGTTCGCAGGGAAAGGGACGGCTGGAAAATGGGAAGCCTTCAGAAATGAGATAACAAGAATCCAGAGAAAGTATATTCCTGTCAGGGTGAAAGGAAAGGCTGGTAGGTGTAGGGAATGCTGGATGACTAAAGATATTGAGGGCTTGGTTAAGAAAAAAAAGGAAGCATATGGCAGGTATAGACAGGATAGATCAAGTGAATCCTTAGAAGAGTATAAAGGAAGTAGGAGTATACTTAAGAGGGAAATCAGGAGGGCAAAAAGGGGACATGAGATAGCTTTGGCAAATAGAATTAAGGAGAATCCAAAGGGTTTTTACAAATATATTAAGGATAAAAGGGTAACTAGGGAGAGAATAGGACCCCTCAAAAATTCACAAGGCAGCCTTTGTGTGGAGCCACAGAAAATGGGGGAGATACTAAATGAATATTTTGCATCAGTATTTACTGTGAAAAAGGATATGGAAGATATAGACTGTAGGGAAATAGATGGTGACATCTTGCAAAATGTCCAGATTACAGAGGAGGAAGTGCTGGATGTGTTGAAACAGTTAAAAGTGGATAACTCCCCAGGACCTGATCAGGTGTACCTGAGAACTCTTTGGGAAGCTAGAGAAGTGATTGTTGGGCCACTTGCGGAGATATTTGTATCATCGATAGTCACAGATGGGGTGCCGGAAGACTGGAGGTTGGCAAACGTGGTGCCACTGTTTAAGGACGGTAAAGACAAGCCAGGGAACTATAGACCGGTGAGCCTGACCTCAGTCGTGGGCAAGTTGTTGGAGGGAATCCTGAGGGACAGGATGTACATGTATTTGGAAAGGCAAGGACTGATTCGGGATAGTCAACATGGCTTTGTGCGTGGGAAATCATGTCTCAGAAACTTGATTGAGTTTTTTGAAGAAGTAACAAAGAAGATTGATGAGGGCAGAGCAGTAGATGTGATCTATATGGACTTCAGTAAGGCATTCGACAAGGTTCCCCATGGGAGACTGATTAGCAAGGTTAGATCTCACGGAATACAGGGAGGACTAGCCATTTGGATACAGAACGGCTCAAAGGTAGAAGACAGAGCGTGGTGGTGGAGGGTTGTTTTTCAGACTGGAGGTCTGTGACCAGTGGAGTGCCACAAGGATCAGTGCTGGGTCCTCTATGTTTTGTCATTTACATAAATGATTTGGATGCGAGCATAAGAGTTACAATTAGTAAGTTTGCAGATGACACAAAAATTGGAGATGTAGTGGACAGCGAAGAGGGTTACCTCAGATTACAACAGGATCTGGACCAGGTGGGCCAATGGGATGAGAAGTGGCAGGTGGAGTTTAATTCAAATAAATGCGAGGTGCTGCATTTTGGGAAAGCAAATCTTAGCAGGACTTATACACTTAATGGTAAGGTCCTAAGGAGTGTTGCTGAACAAAGAGACCTTGGAGTGCAAGTTCATAGCTTCTTGAAAGTGGAGTCGCAGGTAGATAGGATAGTGAAGAAGGCGTTTGGTATGCTTTCCTTTATTGGTCAGAGTATTGAGTACAGGAGTTGGGAGGTCATGTTGCGGCTGTATAGGACATTGGTTAGGCCACTGATGGAATATTGCGTGCAATTCTGGTCTTCTTCCTATCGGAAAGATGTTGTGAAACTTGAAAGGGTTCAGAAAAGATTTACAAGGATGTTGTCAGAGTTGGAGGATCTGAGCTACAGGGAGACGCTGAACAGATTGGGGCTGTTTTCCCTGGAGCGTCGGAGGCTGAGGGGTGACCTTATAGAGGTTTAGAAAATTATGAGGTGCATGGATTGGATAAATAGATAAAGTCTTTTCCCTGGGGTCGGGGAATCCAGAACTAGAGGGCACAAGTTTAGGGTGAGAGGGGAAAGATATAAAAGAGACCTAAGGGGCAACTTTTTCACGCAGAGGGTGGTACGTGTATGGAATGAGCTGCCAGAGGATGTGGTGGAGGCTGGTACAATTGCAACATTTAAGAGGCATTTGGATGGGTATATGAATAGGAAGGATTTGGAGGGATATCGGCCAGGTGCTGGCAGGTGGGACTAAATTGGGTTGGGATATCTGGTCAGCATGGAAGGGTTGGACCGAAGAGTCTGTTTCCATGCTATACAGCTCTATGATTCCATGACTCTTTAATGGATACAGATCCAATCTGTGTAGCCTTTCCTCATAAGATAACCCACTTGTTCCAAGATTGAGTTGACTGAGCCTTCTTTGAACAGCGTGCAATGAAATTCCTTAACTGAGGACAACAAAGTTGACAAAGTAATCTAGATGTGGTCTCACTAATGTCACACACCTTGTCAGCTTATCCAGCAATATCACACCAAAACAGCTAGCAGCCATACATAGAGGGGAGGTCCATAAGGCATCATCTTTCATGTAACCTTCCTTCCTGCCTTGTACAAAACAGAAGATTTGGCAACACGGCTGAGCTTTCACAACAAAATGGAACTGAACCCTTATCTATCCATATGCTTTAAGATCTCAATGTGAAATGTTATCACATTAACTGCAGTCCAACCAAGTTGTGCGTCTGCTTGATGGTAACATGTGAATAAAACACTGAATCATTTTAGTTTGTTAATTCGTTTAAAGACTGCAGTTGACGGGTGAACTATGCAATTCGTTCCCTATTGACTGCAGGCATAAAAACACTAAATGAACCTGTCCCTTACTCATCTCAAGAAATCTGAGGAATTAGATATTCCCTGTGGCAGCAGCAGACAAGAATCATGTTAGAAGTTTCAAGAAATAATTTGCAGATGTCTTCAATTAAATTGTATGGGATTATCAAAGTATCAGTGTTAAATAGTTAAATATCACTCTGGAGTTAAAAGCATTTTCATATAAGTATAATTCATGGCTAAAAGTAAAATATTCATTATCATTTCAAAATCTGAGACTGGAACCAACTATGTAAACTTTGAAGGAAACTTTAGTTACAGGGACTTGTTATTGGCATTTACAGATTTGCAAATGATATCACTAATGTTGCATGTCAGCAGATCATCTGCAGTGTCTGTTTTCCAACGCAGTTATTATGTGGCTAATCTTGTAACAACAAACAGCATTCTCAACCACATTTCCAAACTCCATGTGGTAATTACTGATAACATCCCTTTCATGCCCCTGTATTTCATTCTTGGCTTTAACATCAGGGGAGATATTTTCCACCTCCTCAAAAATTAAACTCATTTATGCTCTTATGTTGAAACTGAGATTATATTTTATACTCAAGTGAAAGTCTTATTAACAGCCACAGCTTGACCAAGGTTACATCACTGCTTGATTACATTACAAGTGCCAGCCACAAAGATGCCTGCCCTCGATTACAGACACAGGGATAGAAATTAGTTCTGGGCAGTTGCACTTTCCACATAATATTCAGCTCTGTCGGAAATCAATGTAAGTGACCATCAGGCTGTGTGCATAATGGGTAACCAAACCGAGCTTCCTTTTACTGGGTGACCGGAGAAAAGTTATTTTCGTGGCAATTTGTATTGCAAGTCCTATAGTCGTTCACTCCAGATTAACAGTTGTTTAAGGATCCAAAAAGTCACTCCCTCTAACACCCAGGTTTCCCAGAAAAGGTTCTGTAAATAGTGATGTCTGCAGCAACAAGCTAACATTCTGGGTATGCGTGCTTTCCCCTTTCATCACATTTACATACTTCAAAGTGGACTAAGGCAACATTGCAGAGAACAGCATTCTATAGTAATAGTAAAAAGAAATTGGAAACAAAAATAGAGGCACTAATTTTGTCCAAATATTTAAAGCAATAAAGAGCTGAAGAGCTTTCTGCATGCAGATGAGGTAATAAATTTCTATGGCTTTATTTTGAGGATCAAACTAATTAAAAATGGTCTTTTTCAACTTCCCTGTTCATTAAAGTGCCATGAATAGAGCGCGAGTATTTTTTTGTTTTGTCTATCCTCTGTACACTGCTTTTCTAATTTCAGCCTCAATTATCTTGAGCCTTGCATATTCATGTCCCACCAATTGTGAAATTGCTGAGCTGTCTCCTCTGATTTGACTGCCCCTTGGTATTAGATACAAATTTTACCAATTCAATTTGAATTTTTGAGCTCAAAGCTCCAAAATAAATGCAGAGCAGAGGTGGTGCCACTGCTGACTCCTGAGGACTCCTGGGGGTGGCACGGTGGCTCAGTGGTTAGCACTGCTGCCTCACAGCACCAGGGTCCCAGGTTCGATTCTAGCCTCAGGCAACTGTCTGTGTGGAGTTTGCACATTCTCCCCGTGTCTGCTTGGGTTTCTTCCGGGTGCTCCGGTTCCCCCCCACAATCCAAAGATGTGCGGGTCAGGTGAATTGGCCGTGCTAAATTGTCCCTCCTCCCTACCTTTTGTCTTAGCCTGCTGGGCACACTTTCCTCATTCCTGAAGAAGGGCTCATGCCCGAAACGTCATTTCTCCTGCTCCTTGGATGCTGCCTGACCTGCTGCGCTTTTCCAGCAACACATTTTCAGCTATGCTAAATTGCCCATAGTATTAGGTGCATTAGTCAGAGGGAAGTGGGTCTGGGTGGGTTACTCTTCAGAGGGTGGGTGTGGACTGGTTGGGCCGTAGGGCCTGTTTCCATACTGTAGGTAATCTAAAAAAAATTAGTTCCGATGGAAGACTTCTGACAAGCACCCATGGTTATCCACATATCAATCAATGTGTGACTCGAACAGGGGACACAAGATTTAATGTAATCACTGCAAAGAATCCGATAGAAGGCCTGGCAGTGAGACCACAGTACAAAGTTAGCAAATTCAAATTAAAACATCAAGGTTGGGAAAACAGAAGCTGTGGGCTTGAAAATAATTCAATGGTCAAATTCTTAACGGACTGAACAACAGGACAAGTGTAAATACGTAGTAAAAGGCCTTCAGTCAGATTTACTCATTCATTCATGGGAGGAAGTTCCAGAATTTTGACCCAGTGACGTTGAAGGGACAGTGATATACTTCCAGCTTGGAATGATGAGTGGCTTGGAGGTGTTCCGATGTATCTGCTGCCCTTGCCCTTCAAGATGGAAGTGGCTGAGAGTTTGGAAGGTCCTGTCTCAAAGAACCTAAAGAGACTGTGTGATGACACCTGCATTACATGAACACACAAACATATCAATCAGTAGGTGAGGGCTATTCAGCCCTCAAAGCTGCCTGCAATTCAATGAGAGTCAAGACTGTGGTGCTGGGAAAGCACAGCAGGTCAAGCAGCATCCGAGGAGCAGGAGAATTGACATTTCGGGTATAAGCCCTTCATCAGGAATGAGGCTTGTCGGTCGGGGCTGAGAGATAGATGGGAGGGGGGTAGGGTGGGTAGCTGAGAAAACAATAGGTGAATGAAGGTGAGGGAGAAGGTGATAGGTCAGGGGGGGAGTGATGGACAGGTCCGGAAGGCAGTGCCAAGTTGGAGAGGCTTGGGACTGGGATAATGTGGTGGAAGGGGAAATGAGGAAGCTGTTGAAATCCACATTTATCCTGTGTGGTTGCAGGGTCCCAAGGTGGAATATGAGGTGTTCTTCCTCCAGGCATTGGGTGGTAACTGTTTGGCAGTCGAGAAGGCCCAGGACCTGCATGTCCTTGACAGAGTGGGAGGGGGGAGTTGAAGTGTTCAGCCATGGGACAGTGGGGTTGGTGGGTATGGGTCTCCCAGAGATGTTCTCTGAAACGATCCACAAGGAGGCGTCCTGTCTCCCTGATGTAGAGGAGACCACATCGGGCGCAACGGATGCAGTAGATGACATTGATAGAGGTACAGGTAAATTTCTGATGGATGTGGAAGGATTCCTTGCGGCCTTGGACGGAGGTGAGCGGAGTGGTGTGAAAGCAGGTTTAGCACTTCCTGCAGTGGCAGGGAAAGGTGCCAGGGGTGGGGTGTGGGCTGGAGGGTCGCGGGGAGGGAGGGGTAGTGGTGCGTGGACCTGACAAGGGAGTTGCAGAGGATGTTATCCAGAACGCTGATAGGGGTAGGGAGGGAAATATACCTCTTGGTAGCGGGGTCCATTTGGAGGGGGTGTAAGTGGCGGAGGATGATGTGTACCATGCTGAGGTTGGTAGGGTGTAAGGTGAGGACCGGTGGGGGGCGGGGGAGGGATTCTGTCCTTGTTGTGTTGGGAGGGATGGTGTTCAAGGGCGGTGGTGCGGGAAGTGGAGGAGTTGTGCTGGAGCGCATCGTCAACCATGTGGGAAGGTAAGTTGCGAACATGGAGGAAGGAGGTCATATGGGACTTTGAGGTGGAATTGGTCATCCTGGGAACAGATGCGGCGGAGGCAGAGAAATTGGGAATAAGGGATGGCGTTTTTACAGGAGGTAGGGTGGGAGGAGGTTTAGGTTAGGTAGCTGTGAGAGTTGGGCAGCTTGTAGTAGGTGTCTGTGATTAGTCGATCACTGGAGACGGTGAGGGAGAGGTCCAGGAAGGGGAGGGAGGTATCTGAGATGGTCCAGGTAAATTTGAGGTCGGGTGGAAGATGTCAATAAAATTGGTGAACTGTTCAACCTCCTCGTGGGAGCATGAGATGGCGTTGATACAGTCATCGATATAACGGAGTAACAGATGGGTGGTGATGGTGGTGTAACGGTGGAAGATGGACTGTTCCATGTCCCTGACACACAGGCAGGCATAGCTGGGTCCCATGCAGGTGCCCATGGCTACCCCTTTGGTTTGGAGGAAGTGGGAGGATTGGAAGGAGAAGTTGTTGAGAGTGAGAACCAGCTCAGCCAGGTGGATGAGGGTGTCGGTGGAAGGCTACTGGGTGGGATGGTGTGAGTGGAAGAAATGGAGGGCTTGGAGACCTTTGTCGTGGCGGATCGGTATGTACAGGGACTGGATGTCCATGGTGAAGATGAGATGTTGGGGGCGGGGGAAACAAAACTCTTGGAGGAGGTGAAGGGCGAGGGTGGTGTCCCGAACGTAGGTGGGGAGTTCCTGGACTAAGGGGGACAGGACGGTGTCGAGGTAGGAATAGATGCGTTTGGTGGGGCAGGCGCAGGCTGAGGCAATGGGTCAACAGGAGCAGTCAGGTTTGTGGATCTTCGGTAGGAGGTAGAATTGGGCAGTGCGGGGTTCACGGACAATGAGGCTGTGGATGGGAGATCCCCAGAGTTTGTGGATGGTCTGGGAGATATGGTTTGATGATGGGTGGTGGGGTTGTGATCAAGGGGGCAGTAGGAGCTGGTGTCTGTGAGTTGGCTCCTGGCTTCAGTGGTGTAGAGTTCAGTGCGCCACACTACTACTGTGCCCCCCTTGTCTGCGGGTTTGATGGTGAAGTTGGAGTTGGAGCAGAGAGAGTGGAGTGGGTGAGGGGGGTTGAGGCGGTCAATGACCAGAGCAGTCAGGTTTGTGAATCTTCTGTAGGAGGTAGAATCAGGCAGTGCCCATTGTCTCAGCCTGCGCCTGTCCCACTGAACTCATCTCTTCCCCACCTACATTTGGAAGACCACTCTTCATCTCCTCCAAGATTTTCGTTTCCCCCGCCCCCAACGCCTCATCTTCACCGTGAACATCCAGTCTCTGTGCACATCGATCTGCTATGATGAAGATCTCCAAGCTCTCCATTTCTTCCTCTCACGCCGTCCCAACCAGTAGCCTTCCACCGACACCCTCATCCGCCTGGCTGAACTAGTCCTCACCCTCAACAACTTCTCCTTTCAATCCTCCCACTTCCTCCAAACCAAAGGAGTAGCCATGGGCACCTGCATGGGACCCAGCTATGCCTGTCTGTGTGTCAGGTACATGGAACAGTCTATCTTCCACAGTTACACCACCACCACCCCCCATCTGTTACTCCGCTACATCGATGACTGTATCGGCGCCACCTCGTGCTCCCACGAGGAGGTTGAACAGTTCATCAATTTTACCAAGACATTCCACCCAACCTCAAATTTACCTGGACCATCTCAGACACCTCCCTCCCCTTCCTGGACCTCTCCATCTCCATCAACAGTGACCAAGTAACCACAGACATCTCCTACAAGCCGCCCGACTCCCACAGCTACCTAGACTAAACCTCCTCCCACTCTACCTCCTGTAAAAACGCTATCCCTTATTCCCAATTCCTCTGCCTCTGCCGCATCTGTTTCCAGGATGACCAATTCCAACTCAGAAAGTCCCATATGGCCTCCTTCCTCCAGGTTCGCAACTTACCTTCCCATGTGGATGACGATGTCCTCCAGCACAATTCCTCCACTTCCCGCACCACCGCCCTAGAACACCATCCCTCCCAACGCAAAAAGGACAGAAACCAACCTTCCCCCCCACCCCAGTCCTCACCTTCCACCCCACCAACCTCCACATACAACACATCATCCTCCGCCACTTACACCCCCTCCAAATGGACCCGACCACTAAAGATATGTTTCCCTCCCTACCCCTCCCAGCATTCTGGAGAGACTAGTCCCTCCGCAACTCCCTTGTCAGGTCCACGCGCCCTCCCCACCACCACCACCACCAGTTCACACCCCACTCCTGGCACTTTTCCCGCCACCACAGGAAGTGCAAAACGTGTGCCCACACCACTCCCCTGACCCCCATCCAAGGTCCCAAGGGATCCTTCTTCATCCATCAGAAATTTACCTGTACCTCTATCAATGCCATCTACTAAACCCATTGCACTCGGTGTGGTCTCCTCTACATCGGGGAGACAGAACGCCTTCTTGCGGATCGTTTCAGAGCAACCCCACCACCCTGTGGCTGAACTCTTCAACTCCCCCTCCCTGGGCCTCCTCCACTGCCAAACAGTTACCACCTGATGCCTAGAGGAAGAACGCCTCATATTCCGCCTTGGGACACTGCAACCACATGGGATGAATGTGGATTTCAACAGCTTCCTCATTTCCCCCCCCCCCTACATTATCCCAGTCCCAAGCCTCCAACTCAGCACCACCCTCCAGACCTGTCCATCACACCGTCCTCTGACCTATTACCTTCTCCCTCACCTTCATCCTCCTATTTCTCAGCTACCTTCCAACAAACCGCACCGCAGGACCCCACCCCCAATTTACCTCTCAGCCCTGACCCACAAGCCTCATTTGGGCTTATGCCCAAAATGTCGATGCTCCTGCTTCCCAGATGCTGCCTGACCTGCTGTGCTTTGCCTGCGCCACACTCACGACTCTGATCACCAGCATCTGCAGTCCTCACTTTCTCCTGCAAGTCAATAAGGTCAGAGTTAATCTGATTGTGTCCTCGACTCCACATTGCATCTTACACCTGGTAACCAATGACTCCCTTGTCAATTGGGAATTGATTCACCTCTATCTTAGAAATTTCTATGCCTCTGCCTCCACCATTCTCTGGGGGAAGAAAAATCTAAAGACTCACAGGGAGAAAATAACTTTCCCCCTTTCCATCTCAAATCAAAACCATTGCAGTAAGTGATGTCAGGTCTTATGATTACCCTCTCCCTTACAACCTTGTGGCAAGAGCAAGTCACAGTAAGCTTACTTTAAATAAAGGTAAAGCTAATGGTTTCCTTAAGGAAGTAGACTTTAAATAAAGAGAAACAAAATAACTACGGATGCTGGAAATCTGGCAGTTGTGAAGAAAGTTCACTGGACCTGAAACATTAACTCTGATTTCTCTCCTCAGATGCTGCCAGGCCTGCTGAGATTTTCCAGCAATTTCTGTTTTTCTTTCAGAAACTAAACGTCCCTCAATGGAAGGAAGGGTAGTTTTTCTGGACCATTGATTGTATTGATCTATAGCCAGAGTGAGGCATGTTCTTCCAAGTACAATTCTCAACGTTAGTTACAACGATTTTCACTGGAAAGAAAATTGCTGATAATCTTGTAAGAAGCAATTAATCCCTTCAGCATTTTGACTAGGAGGGACAGTGCTTTGCTCTCCCATTGGGGAAAGTTTAATTGTTTGTTGCTTTTAGAGGTTCTGAAACCATTAGAAATAATGAATTGGAACATTGCTGCCCAGTGGAGGGCTTGTAAGATAATTATTTACTCCAAGGGAAGCAATTATTTTCCACACACATTTGAATGACACTATTTAAGATTGGTACAATAACATTTTTTATGAGTCAGCCTCTTTAACAGTAAATACATGATGATAGCCGACATGAATCATAAACTGCGTATTCACAGGAAGAACACAAAAACTTGGCACAGATTGGTTACCGTATGTAGTGAAGGCAGAAAATAATCTCAACCCCACTTTTTGTCTTACGTTACAAAAGATCCATGTTTTCTTCACCAAAGCTCTGCAATCTCATCCACGTCTTCCGTGGCAGCACACGTTTTGATGGACATTTCGATGGCTTCACTTAAGCCAGCGGAGACTGGTGTGAAAGAAGATTGTCCCTCCCCCCATCTCCTTGGCACTTTTCTTCTGTTCTCCGTGTCCCTGATCTATTCATTCCGTGCAGATATGGAAAGGGTCCACTTGCACACTGGATCAGGTGGCAAGCTCTGATAGTGAAGACACAAACATTGTGTTCCAGTCAGAGAGCTTCTCTACATCAGACACTGCTGCAAAGACTGACTCTCCTACATCTGTAACTTTTTCTTCTTAATATAAGTGTCAGGAAAGCCAGAGTTGTGGAACCAGTGCTGCATCCTTGCCCCTACTCACACTAAATTACACACTGCTGGGAGCTGTTAACAAATTCTGTTACCCCCAGGTCCAGGCAATCCATCCCCTTGATGCAGAATTTGATATGAATTTAAGCAGCTCCTAACTCAAAAAATGTGCACAGGAAAACATGTCAAACAACCCTACCAACTGATTTGATGCAAGTTTGTAACTCGTGCATTGGTCCATTCAATCTCTTCACTTGTCACTCACTAGAGAGTGCAGCAAGATGGACACGCTACTTGACTAACTGACACGGCTACGCACTCAATGTGAAACTAGCTTAAACTAACTTCTGTTCCTGTTATGTTACAAGCAGGACTGAGTGGAGTGTATGTGGTGATTTGCTGCATCATCACAAGGAATGCAGAGGAGAGGCAGACTTCGAACGCAAGGACACAAGAATTCGAGAGAGGAAGAATGTTGTTAAACTTGAGAGGGTGCAGAAAAGATGTAAAAAGATGTTGCCAGGACTGGAGGGTTTGAGTTATAGGGAGAGGCTGATTTTTTTCTCTTGATCTCCCTCTGGAGGCTGAGGGGTGACCTTATTAGACGTTTATAAAATCATGAGCGGCATGGGTAGGGTGAATAACAAAGGTCTTTTCCCCAGAGTAGGGGAGTCCAAAACTAGAGGACAGGAGTTTAAGATGAGAAGGGAACGATTTTAAAGGGACCTAAGGGGTAATGTTTTCACGCAGAGGGTGGTGTGTGTACAGAATGAGCTACCAGAGGAAGTGGTGGAGGCTGATATAATTACAGCATTTAAAAGGCATCTGGATGGGCAAATGAATAGCAAGGGTTCAGAGGGATATGGGCCAACTGCTGGCAAATAGGACTAGGTCAGATTGGGATGTCTGGTTGGCTTGGACGAGTTGGACAGAAAGGTCTGTTCCTGAGCATGTTACCATAGTCTGCTTTGCCATCCAAAAGATCATGGTTGACATGTGTGTGGCCTTAACTCCTTTTTCCTGTATGTCCTCCATTATCCCTGAGTGATTTGTTCACCAAAAATCTCTTTCGCTCCGCCTTGAACAGAGAGTCAATTCCTGAGCTTCCTTTGCTGGCCAGGCATGAGAATCCCACAGCCAAATGCCCTTCTAATAAAATAATTTTCATCATATCTCTGCCTGAAATGGGAGAACTCTAATTTTTTAAGCTGTGTCTCCTAGTTCTGGATTGGCCCATGAGGTGAAACATGCTCTCACCTTCTGACCTGTCAAGTCTCCTCAGAATGTTCATATGCTTCAATAAGGTCATCTTTTACCATTCTAGACTCCATCAGGTATAGGGCCAATCTAACTGGCCTTTCCTTAAAATGACCTTTTCACCCCAGGAGTCAGTCTGAACTGTTCCTAATGTCATTATATCCTTTTTATTAAATAAAGGGACTGACAATGTACCCCATATATTGTCTCACAAAGGCCCTGACAGCTGCAGCAATCCTTACCAACTTTTCATTCTTGACTCTCCTTGCACTAAATACCATTTTATTTGTCTTCTTAACACTTTCTGTACCCACATGCTTTTTTTTTTGACTCATGTACCAGGGCATCCAAGTCTCTCTGTGTCAGAGTTCTGCAGTTTCTCTTCGCTTAGAAAACATGCTACTTTTCAATTCTTCCTGCCAAAAAATGAACATATTCAACACTTTCTGTATGAAATTCCATCAGCCAATCTTTGGCCCACTGACTCGAACAGTTCACACAAGATTTTAGACAGTTTTCATGATTTGGAGATGCCGGTGTTGGACTGGGGTGTACAAAGTTAAAAATCACACAACACCAGGTTATAGTCCAACAGGTTTAATTGGAAGCACTAGCTTTCGGAGCAGCGCTCCTTCATCAGGTGGTTGTGTTCACAACTTACACAACACCTAACTCGGATATTATCAGCAATTTTAGTTACCATTCTTTTGACCCGTTCATCCAAACCATGGGGCAGAATTTTCGGAGGCTCGGAGTGACCTGTGCTATGGTGAGCAATGTGGCAGAATCGGGCAAGATGTTCAGTGAGGGCCATCTTGACGTGAGGATGATCTCATTGTTTCTTTGGCACTTTCCACAAGCAGTGTGCCAAGATTCTCGCTAGGCAATGTCAAGGTCCCAACTGACACTCATTATTTCTTGTTAAATGCTTGGTGAACAGTCCAACTCGCCAATGGATTGTGCATCTTTACCAATCCCGCTGAGTATACTAGCCACTGGGCAAACTCAACATGGGCACCAGGGCGGGTTCCTGGCAGGTTCAACTTGTCAATCACTGCAAAAGACCTCCATGTTGGACACCATGAATAGCCAAGGTCTTTTCTCCAGGAATCCAAAACTAGAGGGCATAGGTTTAAGGTGAAAGGGGAAAAATTTTAAAGGGATCTAAGGGGCAACGTTTTTCATGCAGAGGATGGTTTGTATATGGAATGAGCTACCACAGGAAGTGATAGAGGTTGGTACACCTGCAACAATTGAAGACATTTGGACAGGTTCATGGATAGGAAAGGTTTAGAGGGATATGGGTCAAATGCAGGAAAATGGGACAAATTCAGGAAACCCTGGTTGGCAAGGACGATTTGGACTAAAGGGCTGTATGACTCTATGACGAACAAGGAATATTCAACATTATTCACCCTTAAGGTCTACAGATATTTTCTAATCAACCTGTCGAGGATGCTATGACATTCCTCTGGAGCAGGTGGTACTTGAATTAATAGGGATACTACCACTACACCAGAAGTGTACATAGCCCATAAATTCTGTATCATTACAGAAATTAGACCAGTAGGATTTTTAAATCAGTACCAATTATTATGTGCCGTGTTAGCAATAAATAACTGACTAATACTCTTTCTGAAGGAAGAGTACCTTCTTTTGCTGTTTTGAGACTTTTCTTTCTTCTTGTTCTACATGACACTGCAAGTTATATTAATATTATGAGCCATGCTTAACATGCACAATAAAGACTTTTTATATATGATCATTTTTACCCAGAGAAAGCAGGAGTTTGAATTTGCATTGATTAGATTAGATTAGATTAGATTAGATTACTTACAGTGTGGAAACAGGCCCTTCGGTCCAACAAGTCCACACCGACCCGCCGAAGCGTAACCCACCCAGACCCATTCCCCTACATTTATCCCTTCACCTAACACTACGGGCAATTTAGCATGGCCAATTCACCTTACCTGCACATCTTTTGGATTGTGGGAGGAAACCGGAGGACCCGGAGGAAGCCCACGCAGACACAGGGAGAATGTGCAAACTCCACACAGTCAGTCGCCTGAGGCGGGAATTGAACCCGGATCTCTGGCGCTGTGAGGTAACAGTGCTAACCACTGTGCCATCCCAAATATTCAAATTTCTGTCCAAATATCACTAACTCTGCAGTCATTGAAGGTTTTTGATGCTGCAAACATTTGGTTGCCTTTAGAGGTTTGATTCCAATAGAATTGGTAAGATGTCTAAAGGTCATCATCCCTTCAACAGCGAGTCATAAGGCCAGAAACATGCAAAATTCAATACTACCAACTTGACTTAAGCTTGACTTAAACATCATGACAAATTGATGCCAAGCACCAAAGTGGAATTTTGTCCTGGGGGATTTTATACCTTTTGATGTCAAACACGAGAAAAACCACAAGAAAGGGCTTGGAGATTCTGAGTTGCACAATAAAATGTCACAGCTTGTTTAAAGGTTCAATGAAAAGTGAAGGAATGGTAGCAGCAACATTGAAGAATGGGTTGCTAGCCCAGTGAAGCTACAATACAGGATTATATAAATGTCAAACCGTGGAAACTACAGGTGACAGACAAAGCTAAACAATTCCATAATCAATTGATCCGTCAAAGTCCTGTGGTCCTGCCACAACTCATTTTTCAATACAGCTGCTACTACTCCTGGTATGTTCTCCTCTGCTTTTCATTGAACATTTTCATTGAAAAAAGCTCCATTTTTATCCCCATCCTCAACATGAGAGAGCCTAACACATCAGCATCAAAGTTCTTCTCTACCCAGCAGAGTCAGGGAGACGGTGGCTCCTGCTGGTATTACACACACACTAGAGTCATACAACACAGAAACAGGCCTTCAGATAAACCAGTCCATGCCAAACATAATCCGAAATTAAACTAGTCCTACCCACCTGCTCTTGGCCCATATCTCTCCAATACGTTCCTATTCATGTGTTATGAAGATATGGGTGTATTATATCTTTTAGAGAGTTAAAAGCTAGCAGTGACAGCATCAAGTGTTCTCAATAAAATATAATGTAACATGTAGCTCCTACTACTGGGATAGCCAGGGTAGCCAGTTGCCTGGAAATGATAAAACAGATTTGATTTAAGCCAATCAGTTTAAATTATACCTCAAAAAACACACCAAACTCCAATTCAGTTTGAATTTAGTGCGTTGGCAATCTTAAAAGCCAATGACACAATTTTATGCTTTGGGGTATAATTTGATCAGGGAAAATTGGACAATTGAGAGGCAAACTGCCAAGCCATCAGCAAGTAACAAGGCTGCCCCAAAATAGCTCTTTTATAGGTACCTTTATAGATCAGTAACCTGTGAAGCAGAATCCCTAAGAAGAAAAGAAGACAGGAATACAGAGAAGAACTAAAATTCTGGTCCTTCAACTGCTTTTGAGAAAAGAAGTTTTGTTTTGTGAATCTTAATCGTGAGTTTTATCGGACTAGTATTATAGAAGAGAAAATTAAAGATAGGTTAGAGGAAGGAATTGTAAATAGTTGTTAATTAAATATTCTCTGTTATACTTTAAGAAATAAAGTTGTTAATTTTTACTTTAAATAGTTCTTGAACTATCAAACTTTCACAGATTACTGCACAGGATAAAATTTTTCCATGTTGCTGGTTTTAAATTAGCAGAGGGGTTTAATCCCGTGTCGTATCAGATTTTGGGGCTCGTCCGGGATTTGAACTGGTTTAGACAGATTTAAATTGATTTGGGGGTACAAAAAAATCCCAGCAGATTTAAACACTTGTAGGTTAGAGTTCTATATCTTCAAATAAAATGTATGTGAGACAATTTGTTTAATTTCAGTGACCTGTGGTTGATTAAATTAAAAGTGAGAGAAATGGCTCTTAAAATTGTGAAGAGGTTCTGGGAATTGAAGATTATTCTCAAATTTGCCATAAAAGTTTAGAAGGAAAGAAAAAGGCCATACTTTTAGACTTATCAAAAAAGTTAGATTTGGGTTTCACCAAGGACAAAAGTAAAGCTTAAATTTTCAGGGGATTACTGAAACACCTAGGTGTGTCAGAGAAACAGACAAGTGCAGTAGCGGTAGAAAAACTGAAATTACAATTAAGGAATATGGAGTTGGGAAACAAAGAGAGAGAGAGGAAAGACAGAGAGAAAGAGAAAGAGAGAGAGAGGAAAAAAGAAAGAGAGAGGAGGTTCTTGACTGAGCAAAAAGAGAGAGATTTGAACTTCAGAAGTTGCGACTTAGTCAGCAAAGTCAAGTTAACAGGATGGAGATTAAAAGAGAAGGTAGTGATATATACAAATATGTCAAAACTCTGGCACATTTTGATGAGAAAGATGATGAAGCTTTCTCTATTTCGTTTGAAAAATTGACTACGCAAATGGAGTGGTCCGAGGATTTATGGGTAATGTTAATTCAGACTAAATTGGTAGGCAGAGCTAGTGAGGTATTTGCCGCACTGTCAGATGAGGTATCGAGAGATTATGAAGAGGTTAAACAGGCTATTTTAAGTAGTTATGAATTGGTACCAGAAGCATATAGGCAGTGGTTCAGAAACACAAAGAACGAACCAGGTCAGACTTATGCTGAGTTTGAAAGAATTAAACATAGTCATTTTGAACAATGGGTGCGTGCTTTGAAAAAAGATAAGATCTTTGAGACTCTAAAACAGATTATTCTGCTGGAGGAGTTTAAGAATTCACTTTCAGAGATGGTAAAAATTCACATGGAGGAACAGAAAGTTCAGCAAGTGAGAAGGGCAGCAGAATTAGCAGATGAGTACATGATTTTACGGCTTCTCGGATGCTGCCTGAACTGCTGTGCTTTTCCAGCACCACTAATCCAGAATCTGGTTTCCAGCATCTGCAGTCATTGTTTTTACCATGTTGGTGCATACAACAAACTTCCAACCAGAATTTCATCCTGTGAGGGATAGGAGTTGGGAAAAGGGGAGATTCTACACTACTAAACCAAGAGTAGAAAGCACTGGTAAGATTTTACCACAGGATAAAATAGAAGCCCAAGAGGGTGGACAGGAGGTGAAAGGCCTCATGTGTTTTCACTGTTATGGAGTGGGACACAGAAAATTACAGTGCCAATGGTTTCAGAAGGGACCTGGGAAAAGGTGTTTTCACTGCCAGAAAGTGGGACAGGTAAAGTCACAGTGCTGGTCGTTAAAGAAAGGCACTGTGGGAAAAGATGTGGTAAAAGAAGCTAAGCCAGTCACATTAGTGAAGGTGTAAAGGAGATCCCAAGAAGAGACAAGGAGCTGCAGGAGAGTGCACAGCCTAAGCAGGGGCTGGGTATGGAGTTAGTACCTCATCTCTACAAAGAATTTGTCTCTGTGGGTAAAGTTTACTCAGAAAGAACAGAGGGAGAAGGACAAGGAGTTATAATTTTGAGAGATACAGGATCTAACCAGTCGCTGATAGTGAGAGACGAGCGAATATGCACTCCTTCTGAGCCGCTACCCAAGAGTGTGGTAATATATGGGATAGTTGGACAGAAATTTAACATTCCCCCATGTAAGATCAGGTTGGAGTGCCAACTTAAAGACTGGGGAAGTTACAGTGGGAGTGATTGACAGTGTCAATTCCAGGAATTCAGTTCGTTCTTGGGAATGATTTAGCAGGATCCAAGGTGGGAGTGACACCTCCTGTTGTGGAGAAGCCCAAGGAAGACCAAGAAATCTAGGAGTTAAAACAGCAATATCCTGGTATTTCCCCAGGCTGTGTGGTAACCAGATCCCACTATCATAAGTCACAGCATGAAGTGAAAATTGAAGAGAAAGATGAAGGAAGTGAGATTCAGTTAGCAGACACCCCATTTGACATAATGGTGCAGGGAAAACTTGAACAGGCAGAGGGTTAGACGGAAGTGTTTACTCCTGAAAAGCTGAGACTTGCAACAGCAAGACAAGACGGTAAAAGATAAATATGTGGATGCGAACTCTGAAAAGGAGGCAGAGAATATTCCGGAGGATTATTACCTGAAAGATAGAATCCTAAGGCAGAAATGGAGACCACTGCAGGTTAGTGCAGAGGAGAAATGGGCTGAAGTTACTAGATTGTGTTGCCAGTAGCATACAGAGGTTTTACGGGTAGCACATGAACTACCTATAGGAGGTAACCAAGAGGTACAAAATCTCAGGCTAAGGTACAAAAACATTTTATGCACAAGGATGTGGTTAATTTTTGCCATATATTTCATACATGCCAAATAATAGGTAAGCCACAGGCGGTAATAAAGCCACCACCTTTATTGCCAATTCCCGCATTTAAAGAAGTTTTCATGTGGGGTATAATTGTGTAGGACTCTTCCCAAGAACCAGAAGTGGGAACCAGTACTTGTTAACCATAATGGATGTGTCAACCAGATTTCCAGAGGCAATTCCATTATGGAGTTTCAAAGCAAAAAAGGTAGTAGAGGAGTTAGTAGCTTTCTTCACATGGTATGGGCTACCCAGAGAGATTCAGTCGGACTAAGGGTCAAATTTTACTGCTAGGCTGTTTAAGGAGGTTATGGATAGTTTAGGTATATAGCACTTTAAATCCAGTGCATATCATCCTGAATCCCAGGAAGCTTTAGAATGATGGCTTCAGACCTTGGAGACCATGTTGAGAGCATACTGTCAGGATTACCTGAATGATTAGGATAAAAGTATCCCGTTTGTATTGTTTGCCATTAAAGGTGCCCCAAATGAATCTATTCAATTCACTCCCTTTGAATTAATATTCAGTCATGAAGTGAGAGGCCCTTTGAAATTAATTAAAGAAACATTGACAGGACCAAAGTTGAAGATCTCACACTCAGGTTATGTATTGGAGGTGTATGAGAGACTAAATTGAGTAGGTGAACTAGGTAAACAGCACCTAAAGAGGGCACTGTGTAGAATGAAGCAGGTGGCAGATAAAAGCTCTGAGACTCAGACATTTTTCTGAGGGATGATGCATTAGTACTGTTATTAGTAATAGGTGATCACTTCAAAGCCAGGTTTAGTGGTCCCTATCAACTTGAGAAAAAGTTGAGTCAGGTGAACTATCTAGTAAAGATGCCAGACAGAAAAAAACAAGGTGGAGAAAGTGAGGACTGCAGATGCTGGAGATCAGAGCTTAAAAATGTGTTGCTGGAAAAGCGCAGCAGGTCAGGTAGCATCAAAGGAGAAGGAGAATCGACGTTTCGGGCATAAGCCCTTCTTCAGGAAGCCATTCCAGCAACACATTTTCCAGCAACAAATTTTTAAGAAAAAAACAAGATATCGAGTATGCCATATGAACATGTTGAAACTGTATTATACTAGAGAGAAAGAGCTGGAGAAACAGGTGTTAGTTACTGCTCCGCAGAGTGAGGAATGAAATCCAGATAATGCGGAGTTTGATGTGCCTCAAAATAGATTTAAAAATGAAGAAGTCCTTGAGGAGTGGGATAAGTTAGTAAGCTATCTGTGTCAGGAGCATAGAACACAGTTGAAAGATTTGGTATTGCAGTACAAGTACAGATGTAAGAATCAGATGGGGAGGACTATTGCTATTGTACATGAAGTAGATGTAGGGAATATTGCTCCAACAAAACAACATCCCTATCGGCTCAATCCTTTCAAAGCCAGACAGGTTCAGATGGAGGTGGAGGCCATGCTTGACGAGGACATCATTGAATCCAGCCAGAGCGTGTGGAGTTCACTGATTGTCTTCGTTCACAAACCAGACGGGCTCAACAATTCTGTATGAATTATTGGAAGGTCAACGCCATTACAAAATCAGACTCATCTCCAATTCCTAAATTGAAGGACTGTATCGATAAAATCAGACAAGCCAGTTACGTCACCAAGTTGGATTTACTTTGTGGTTTATGGCAGGTACATTTATCTGAGACAGCAAAAGAAATTTCTGCGTTTGTAACCCCAAATGGGCTATATCAGTTTAAAGTGATGCCCTTTGCAATGAAGAACGCACCCGCCACATTTCAAAGACTCATGAACAGAGGTGTAGCTGGGTTAGCAAACTATGCAGTCAATTTGGACGATGTAGTGATCTTTAGTCAGTCCTGGAAAGATCACATGGTACAGTTGGCAGAGCTCTTTGAATGACTATGAGAAGCAAACCTGGTGATAAACTTAAATAAAACTGAATTCACGAAAGCAGAGGTGACGTTCTTGGGACATAACATCGGTCATGGAAAGTTGACCCCACGGAATGCAAAGACGAAGGTCAACAAGGAACTCCCATGACCAACTTCGAAGAAAGAGGTGCTTCAATTCTTAGGACTCAGTGGATTCTGTAGGAAGTTTGTTCCAAACTTCAGCAGTGTAGTGGCACCGTTAACCGATTTGCTGAAGAAGAACACAAAGTTTCGGTGGACAGAACCATGCCAGAAGGCATTCGACCATTTAAAATCAATATTAACCACCAAACCAGTTTTAGCTACCGCAAACTTTTCAAAACCTTTTAAAGTTGCCAATGATGCTAGTGACATTGGAGTTGGAGCTGTACTCCTAAGGAAGATGAGGATGGGATTGAACTGCCAGTTGGTTACTTTTCAAAGAAGATCAACATCCACCAGACAAAATACTCCATGATCAAAAAATAACTATTGAGTTTAGTACTGGCTTTACAACATCTTAATATGTATGTCACGAACAATGTGTTGGAGATGATTGTGTACACTGAGCACAATCTGCTTACATTCTTAGAATGCTTTAAAGACAAGAATATGAGACTATTTCATTGGAATCTTATGCTACAGATTTTTAATTTAAAAATCATACATGTTGCGGCTCACGTGTTTATTTAATGTTTAGATATTTTATATATATACACACACAGACACACACACAGGTATATGGGAAGAAGTTAAGAGGAACTTATATTAAAGTTATCTGTGTATTAGGGTAATCTGTTTAAAAAATACAAAAAAAAGTGAAGCCATCTTTTCATTATGATTGCTCATTTTTTCTTAAGGGGGGAAGTGTTATGAAGATGTGGGTGTACTGTACCTTTAAGAGAGTAAAAGCTAGCGGTGGCAGCATCAAGTGTTCTCAATAAAATACAATGTAACATGTGCTCCAGCTACTGGGATAGCTAGGGTAGCTGATTGCCTGGAAATGACAAAACAGATTTAAATTAGGCCAATCAGTTTAAATTATACCCCCAAAAAACATACTAAAACACAATCTAGTTTGAATTTAGTATATTGACAATCTTAAAAGCCAATGACACAATTCGATGTTTTGGGGGTATAAAACTGGGGAAAATTGAACAGTTGAGAGAAGAACTGCCAAGCCACTAGCATGCAAAAAGACTGCCTGAAAAACAGCTCCCTTAAAGATACCTTTATCGATCAGTAGCCTGTGAAGCAGAATCCCCAAGAAGACAGGAACACAAAGAAGAACCGAAAGCAGCCTGGTTTGGAGATAAGAAGTTTTGTTTTGTAAATCTTAATCGGGAGTTTTATCAGACTAGTCTTATAGGAGGGAAAGTAAAAGATAGGTTAGAGGAAGGTGTTGTAAATAGTTGTTAATTATAATTATAATTATTCTCTGTTATACTTTAAGAAATAAAATTGTTAACTTTTACTTTAGTTCTTGGCCTATTGAATTTTCACAGATTACTGCACAGGATAATTTTTTTTCTGTGTTGCTGATTTTAAATTAGCAGAGGTGTTTAGCCCGTGTCATGCCATGTACTTATCCAAATGTTTTTTGAATGTTGTAACTGTACCTGCATCCACTACTTCTGCTGGAAGTTCATTCCACACATGGACCACTCTTCCTCCCCCCACCTTAACAGCATGGCCCTTAGTCTTGATATCCCTATCCTAGGCAAAAGACACCTGCTATTCACCTCCACTTGATGTTGTGGTTCTGTTCGCCGAGCAGGGAATTTGTGTTGCAGACGTTTCGTCCCCTGTCTCGGTGACATCCTCAGTGCTTGGGAGCCTCCTGTGAAGCGCTTCTGTGATCTTTCCTCCGGCATTTGTAGTGGTTTGAATCTGCCGCTTCCGGTTGTCAATTCCAGCTGTCAGTTGCAGTGGTCAGTATATTGGGTCCAGATCGATGTGCTTATTGATTGAATCTGTGGATGAGTGCCATGCTTCTAGGAATTCCCTGGCTGTTCTCTTTTTGGCTTGTCCTATAATAGCAGTGTTGTCCCAGTCGAATTCATGTTGCTTGTCATGTGCGTGCGTGGCTACTAAGGATAGCTGGTCGTGTCGTTTCATGGTTAGTTGGTGTTCATGGATGCGGATCGTTAGCTATTTTCCTGTTTGTCCTATGTAGTGTTTTGTACAGTCCTTGCATGGGATTTTGTACACTACATTAGTTTTGCTCATGCTGGGTATCGGGTCCTTTGTTCTGGTGAGTTGTTGTCTGAGAGTGGCTGTTGGTTTGTGTGCTGTTATGAGTCCTAGTGGTCACAGTAGTTTGGCTGTCAGTTCTGAGATGTTCTTGATGTATGATAGTGTGGCCAGTCCTTTGGGTTGTGGCATGTCCTCGTTCCATTGTCTTTCCCTTAGGCATCTGTTGATGAAATTGCGCGGGTATCCGTTTTTGGCGAATACGTTGTATAGGTGTTCTTCTTCCTCTTTCTGCAGTTCTGGTGTACTGCAGTGTGTTGTGGCTCTTTTGAATAGTGTTTTGATGCAACTTCTTTTGTGTGTGTTGGGGTGGTTGCTTTCGTAGTTTAGGACTTGGTCTGTGTGTGTGGCTTTCCTGTATACCTTTGTGGTGAATTCTCCGTTCGGTGTTATCTGTACCATCACGTCTAGGAATGGGAGTTGGCTATCCTTTTCTTCTTCTCTCGTGAATCGGATTCCTGTGAGTGTGGCGTTGATGATCCGGTGTGTGTTCTCTATTTCCGTGTTTTTAATGATTACAAAGGTGTCATCCACATATCTGACCCAGAGTTTGGGTTGAATTTGCGGTAAGACTGTTTGTTCTAATCTTTGCATTACTGCTTCTGCTATGAGCCCAGAGATGGGTGAGCCCATGGGTGTGCCGTTGATTTGTTCATATATTTGGTTGTTGAATGTGAAGTGTGTTGTGAGGCACAGGTCCAGTGGTTTGAGTATGCCGTCTTTGTTGATAGATTCACTGTCCTGTTGTCTGTTCTGTATGTCTAGCAGGTTGGCTATTGTTTCTCTGGCTAGGGTTTTGTCGATAGAGGTGAACAATGCCGATACATCGAATGATATCATGGTTTCTTCCTTGTCTATGTGTATATTTCTGATGATGTCCAAGAATTCCTGTGTTGATTGTATAGAGTGTCTGGATCCGCTGATCAGGTGTTTCAGTTTCTGCTGTAGTTCTTTAGCCAGTTTGTGTGATGGCGTCCCTGATAGTGATACTATGGGTCTGAGTGGGATGTCTGGTTTGTGCACTTTAGGTAGTCCATAGAATCTGGGGGTGTTGTTGCTTTCAGGTTTCATTCTCTGTAGGTCAAACCTGGTTATCTGTCCGTTTTTTTGTAGGTTCCTCAGTGTGTTGTTTATCCTATTGGTGAGCTGTGGGGTGGGGTCAAACTCCCTCTTTTGGTAGGTGTTGGTATCTGCAAGTAGTTGTTGCGCTTTTTGGATGTAGTCTGCTTTGTCCAGGATGACCGTCATTCTGCCTTTGTCTGCTGGTAGTATGATTGTGTTCTTATCGTTTCTTAGTGATTTTAGTGCTTCCCTCTCCTTGGGTAGTGCTTCCCACTACAACTGCCAGAAGCGCTTCACAGGAGGCTTCCAAGCACTGAAGATGTCACCTAGACAGGGGGCGAAACGTCTGCAACACAAATTCCCAGCTCGGCGAACAGAACCACAACAACGAGCACCCGAGCTACAAATCTTCTCACAAACTTTGAACCTCCACTTGATTTTATAAACCTCAACCTCCTACAGTCTGAAAGAAGTCCCAGCCTATTTAGACTCTCCTAAGAATTCAAATCCTCCATTCGCAGCAACATCCTGATAAATCTCTTCTGAACTCTCTCCAGTTTAATAATATCCTTCCTATAACAGAGTGACCAGAACTGGACACAGTACTCCCAAAAGGGGCCTCACCAATATTATGTACAACTCTAATATAATGTCCCAACTCTGATACTTAAAGGTCTGAGCAATGAAGGTGAGTGTGCTAAACACCTTAACTTCCCTGACTAAAAATGATGCAGAGGGTCCATTGATCAAGTGTTGAGAATCTATAAGTAATGGATCTGACTTTGGCAGCCTGCACATGGATATATTGGATTTGTTGGCCATGTTTCCTGCATGGACAAGCAGCCCCACCCTCCCAGAGCAGTTAAGGCATGAGGACTTAAAGCAGGAATCAGCTGCCTATTTATGGGACCTTAACTGGTGATGGAGGAGCAAGGCCATTCCTATGGACTTAATTGAGGTGGAGGAACAAGCATGGCAGGAATCTCCATCAACCATCCTTCCTTACTTCCACATGACCTCAACTGCAGATCAAAGTTTCCTGCTGTTTATTTCCAACAATCCACTGACCTCGAATGGAAATGTCATGGGGTGGATACCATGTGAGAATTAGATTTGATAGAGTTTCAATGACTCTACTCTTTTAAAAGAAGGTTTGCCAATGTTTGAAATTGAATCTAACACAAAATACGTCTTCTGGGTCAGAACTGGGAAATGTACCTGCTCCCCATCCACCATATTCTTTGACAGCCATTTTTCTAAAGGAAGGAGGAGGAAATGTGCATTTCAGGTGCAACTCCAGGACATTCCCAAGTGGCTAACAGCCATTGTAGGACTCTTGAAATGTAGTCACTATAACAATTTAAAGAATGTGACAACCAATTTTTTTAAACAGCAAGCTCACGTAAAAAGCGATGAACTAAGTGACCAGATTACATCAGGAAAGAGTCAACAAGTCTATCTGCTTTATTGTCTTCAGAGTATCTGTAAGAAGTAGATACAAACCTAGCCAGCAGCAACACTTTTGATTTAGTTCATCGTCAATTGAAAACACCACAGGTGCCAGATTCATTTAGAAGCAATGGTTTGATCAGTGGAGTCAGCATTTTGACTGTGAAGAGAACAAGGCAATGTTTTTTATTTCCTTGAAGATTTTCTACAGACATTGTTTCGAGTAAGGTTTTCACACTGGTACATGTGATTACTCACTGAAGGATCAGATACTCAATGATTGTGGACAATAGGCAACCTGAGAGCACAATCCCTTTACACCTTCAAAAATAAATTCCGACTGGCCTGGTTCATTTAGCGAAACTGATGTTGGGTGCTGGCTTGCTGAGGTAAACTTCATTTTATGAAACCATTCTCATTTTAGAAGACAAAAATTCAACTTTTACACCCTCCCTGCCCAATTCCCAGAAGGAGAGCCAAGAATAAAACCAGACCAGTTATTCCATAATTTTCCTTATTTTCTCATGTCAGATTCAATTATATTAATTCGTTGAATGTAGGATACATGGTATTCCTCTTATATTCTTCCCAGTTACAAAACAAAGGATGGTCTGGTGAAATGTCGGTGCCGAGACAGACAAAAGGTGAGTGACCTCTGTCAGAATAAGGAAGGGCGTTGAATCAAAATTCAGCCTCTCTCTTTTCCCAATGTTGTTACACGAGGCTGCTATTTTGTTTCAACACTTTCTCACAATGATTTCTAGTCTTTGCAATTTTTCTTCTCATTCTCTGGTAATCAACTGGAAATGATTTCTTCACGTGCTTGCCATGACAGCTATTGGAGTACCACATACCCAGCAAGGAATGCTGAGCTGCGCAGACTTTGGAATGAGGCTTGAACCTGAACGAAACTGCCCCTTCAAATTCCCACTAATGCACTGAGAAAACTGAACTCGCATTTAGATTGCACCTTGCACAAGCTCAAGGTGTCTGGAAGAGCTTTGCAATCCACTAAGAACTACTTGAAAATGTGGCTGTTGCACTGATGGAGAGAAACTTGGATGCACAGGACACAGTTTCAAAATTTGCAATCGACATAAAACTTGGAAGTTTTGTCAACTATGGAAAAGGCTGTTAGAGACTTGAAAGTGACATAGACAGGTTGGTGGAATGGGTGTGCAGGTGGCAGATAAGATTGATTGCAAGTAAGTGTGAAGTGATTCACCCTGATGGTCGAAGGAGTGGAGGCAATGCAAAACCACAAGTCTGATTCAAACTGGGGTGCAGGATCAGAGGTTATATTTGCACCAATCGCTGAAGGGTACAGCAATGGCCAAACGGCATATTGATTCAGCGCATTGGTATAGAGATTGGTGTATGTAAGAACAATCAAGGACACAGACCTTGCTCTGAAGCTGTCAATTTTAATATTGAGGTCTTGAGGCAGCAAGGTGCCTGGGTGGAAAGTGAGGTGTGCTCCTTGAGCTTGCATTGTGTTTCGGTGGAGCAGCACAGCAGGCCCAGGAGTGATGTGTTTGCATGGCACTGTGGTGGTTTATACAAATATCAAACAACTGTGAGGCCAGCACCATTCCTACAGGCAGGGCAGAACTGTTCAGCAAAGTAGTCACTCAAGTCTCCATTTGGTCTCATCAATGAATAGGAGGCCACATGGCGAGCAGCAAATACAGTAAGCCAGTTTAAAAGCAGTATAAGCAATATCCTGCTTCATCTTGAAACTGTGTTTTGGGCTTTAGACAGTGAGGAGGGAGGAGATGATTGGTTGATTGTTCCACCCTTTGCAATAGCATAAGGAAGTGCTGGGGGGGAGGGGGGGTGCGAGTCAGAAAGTATTAGGAGCAATGGAGCATGGACCAGGATGTCACAGAGGGAATGGTGCCCATACAATGCTGACAGTAGACGGTAAGAGAAGATATACTTGATGGTGGCATCCTGCTGGAAGTGGTGGAAATGACAGCGGATGGTCCTTTGAATACGGAGACCGGTGCGACCGAAAGTAACGAGGAACTTTACTGCTGTTCTGGGACGGAGGGGAAGGGGTGAAGGCAGAGATGTGGGAGGTGGATTAGACACTGCTGAAGATATTCCTGATGAAGGGCATATGCTCGAAACATCGATTCTCCTGCTCCTCAGATGCTGCCTGACCTGCTGTGCTTTTCCAGCAACACACTTTTGACTCTGATCTCCAGCCTCTGCAGTCCTCACTTTCTCCCACTGCTGAAGATCCTGTCAATCACAATGGAAGAGGGGGAATCTCCACTGGGGTTAAAGAAAATCATGGTGGAGTCAGCCCGGTGGAAAATGGCACATTGGAACAGATGCATCAGAGATGAAGAAACTGGGAGAATGGAACAGAATTCCTGCAGAAGCAGGGCAGGAAGAGGTATAGTCACAACAGTCACTGAGGGAGTTAGAAAGCATGTAATGGATATTAGTGGAAAGCCTTTCCTCAGAAATGGAAACAGCGAAGTCAAGGTAGATGAGAGGAGAGTCAGAGACAGACAAGGTGAAAGTGAGGGAAGGATGGAAGTTGAAAGCAAAATTGGTGAATTGTTCCAATTCCGGTTGAGAGTGGGAAGCAGTGCTGATGATGTCATGGATGTATCGGAAAATGGGTTGTGGGTGGGGTTCCAATGGACTGGAACAAGGAATGTTCCACAGACTCCACAAAGAGACAGGTTTAGCAGTCAGGTACCTGTAGTCATACCGTCGACTGGAAGAAAATGAATTTATGGAGATGTTTTTCAAAGTGAGGCAAGTGCAGCAAGTGAAGGATGGAGACTGTGCCAGCATCTTTTCAATGAAGTAGTAGAGAGTGTTCTGACCATTCTGATGGGAATTGGATGAGTAGAGGAACTGCACATCTACGGTGAAGAGGCAGTGACCGGGACAAGAAAACTGCAAATTGAGGAACTGATGTAAAGCATCAGAAGAATCACAAATTTAAGTGGAAAGACACTGAACAAGGGGAGAACTATATCAGAGTTAATATCGGAAGAAAGAAGTTCAGTGCAGAGGAACAGGCTGAAATGATTCATCTGCCAGGGAAGTTCTGTTTGTAGATTTTTGGGAAGGAGATAAACGCAGGCTATGGGAGGCTGCGAGTGAGAGATCTCCAGAGAAGTGGAGGTCTGACCTCCTGACCTTTACCTAAGATAGGCTGGGCACCAATTCTCGGACAGTCAGACCTCTCTCTCTCTCTCTCTCTCTCTCTCTCTCCCTGGATCATGACCCCACCACAGAATACCATCAGGCTGGTATTTCCAGGTCTGGTCACTGACCTTATCACCTCTGGAGGATTCCTCATTGAAGTATTATTTGCAACATTGCTTGTTGGCTCTGTCCATCAACAGCTGTTTTAAGAATGGTTAGGCTTTTTAAGGACTGTTAATTAGGTAGCTTATAAGCCTGGCCTTCCAGATTAAAGCCAGTCTCATACCTAGCTTTATTCAGGGCAACCCATTTTGCTCAGGAGGCTTCAAACTTAAATTTTCACTGTGAAAGGCAAAATTCCAAAGCAGCAAATTTCTCACAGGTGTCAAGAAATCGCTGCATTAGAAAGTTGAAAGACAGGGATAGCAGTTCGCGGAGAAGGGATATTGCGAATGGGGTGCTTTACATTTTCATTGGCCTTCCATTTCGAAACCAGTCAGCAATTCAGTGATACCTTATAACCAGTCATAAAAGTTAATTGATTTGTTATTTCAGATTTGTTGAGGATTACAGCTGGGAGTAAAGTCGATTCTAAATTTATTTCTGCGTGTGTTACAGAAATTTGGAATTCCATTCCAAGTAACACGTCTACTCATTTTAAAGTAACCAACAATTAACATGCCAATTGCACAATAAGACACACTTAGAATTGCAATAAAGTATCTGGGCTTTTGTGAGGGGGGTGCACATTTAACAAATTAGAGACAATCTGAAGCATGGCTGGAAGGCTGTCTTATTTATACAGCATGCTGCATAGGCACAAAATTTAGAGAATGACACATGCTCCTGCATATAATTCAGTGATTATTTAAACAAAGTTGATTAAATTATCAATGTTTAAGCTGCTATTTCAGAGCTTGTTAACCATTGACACCATTGATTTTGTTGATTGAGTAAACACAAATCTAGTCTTGTCTTTTTCGAGGCCTCAATAAGCTGAACCCTGCTGTTACCACCTTGCACTGTCCAACAAATTCTGCAATTTCCACTCAAGGAACTTCCGGGCCGGATCGTCACATGAGCAGTTTTGACAATGTGGTAGTTTAGTCATTGCCCACCTCACACAACAAGAATAGCAACCTACTGTTATGGGCATGACTGGAGAGAACAGAACATCCAACTCTATTCCCTTAGTGTCTAATTAGTGTGTAGTTGAAAAAGATGTGTGCAATGCTTAACTCTGGAGTGTGCGGTGAATTTTAGTAAGTGGCAGCAAGCTTCCATTGGTTTAAGTAGAGGGGATTACTAATTCACATATTCACCCTAAAAGTCTAACGTTGTGTTGCTCACTTGACACGCACACACCCACACTGCAGGGAAAATGTACAATTACAAAAGATGAGCTTTTCCAAGTAATAAGCAAGGAAATCAGAAGTATCCCAAAAATCTGGAAGTCTGAATGCCCATGGCTGGAGTGCCTCTGGTGAATCAACATAGCAAGATGAAATTAGATGTTTCAGATTCACAGCTCCCACTGTTTAAGCAAAACCAAAATCTATGGATTTCATGGATTTGTAATTGACAAATTAGCTTACCGCAGGGAAAATACTTGTGTTACTGATTTCTTAAGGGTAGTCCAAATGGATGTTCTAACCAGAGTCATATGTCAGGATTCTCTCAAGGATTTTCAGTACATCACACATTGATGTTGGCTTAATTACCTTTTCTTTACTGGGTCTACTTTATAGATATTTGCTGATCAATCTGTTCAGGTAAGCTATCATACACCTCTGAACGGGATGGGAATTGAATGCTGATCTCCTAGTCCACAGGTAACGATACTACCACTGTGCTATAAAAGCTGTGTTTTATTTTATTTGTCATAGTTGTCACATCCAGAACTCTGGAGCAGTTGGAACTTGAACCCAGGCCTCCTGGTTCACAGGTAGGGCCACTACCACAAGGGTTATATAGGTCAGCTTTATTTTCTTTCTCATCAGCCCGTTCAGCGATGTTATGATGCGCTTCTGGACTTGACCCCAGGCGTTCTGGCTCAGAGGAAGTGGTAGCATTGGAGCTCTCAAAGTCAGCTGATCTATTGAGGACGGTCACGCGTGGGTCTGCTTTATCGTTCTATATATCCAGAAGTGCTATCACGCACAACCAAACGGTTTTCCCACCACTAAATCACCGTGACTTTCTTTGCTTCCTTTCAAACCATTAACCACCACCGGTAATCACCAAGCAGCCAATGAAATACTTTCAAGCAAAGCCTGTTACGGGTAATGTGATTCATCAAAAGAGAAGTCTGCTTGGTTTTTCCTTTCAACTATTTTTCTAATCAACCTGTTCAGAGATGTTATTACGCACACTCCTGGAGCAGATGGGACTCGAACCCAAACATCCAAGTCCAGGGGTAGAGACACTATCACTGCACCACAAGAAGGGCCCTAAAATGCAGGAGCCTTAGTCAAGTGTACTTTTCTTTAAGAATTAACTTATTTTTCCTAATCAACCTGTTCACAGATGTTACTACACACATCTCTGGAGCAGATGGGACTTGAACCTAGGATGGGAATGGGTCTGCTTTATTAATTTTTAAAAAAATTATTATGGGCCTGCTTTATAAAGGGCTCAGGTGATGAGTTCCAGCTAGGCAGGTCATTGCCGGTTACGAAAGGAACTCATTCTCATTGAGCTCCAGGTGGAGATTAATTAGTGCTTCCCCTCGTAGGGGGTATCACAGGGGCCATTCACAACTACTGTCAATTAACTTGTTTCTGCTGCTGTCTGCTGTTGAGCATCAAGCTTGGAGGCGATGGGTCCAGGGGTGCACACAATGGGTTTGAGGTCTCACTGCTCTACCACTGTCCCCACTCTTACCAATTCTGCAAAACCCAGCTCCTTCTCCCCTCACCCCACTGACCCCAGTCTAACAGCCTCATCCCCACGCTGGATTATTCCTTAAGTCTTTCATCGAGAGCTGGCCATCCTGCTTTCAATGTCTGTGGCAAAAAGAAAAAGGGTCAGTAAGAAAATTTCTATGCTGGATAGAATCCGCATTTGAAGCTATGAATATATGCATTTACTGGGCATGACACGGCCAAAGGTAAAACCATGATTGAACAGGACCATGTTCAGAATGGAAAGTATGAGTCACCTAAGCACTATGCCACTTTCTTTCCATTGATGAACATCCAGTTCTCCTTCAGATGCATGTAGCCATCTGTTACTGAAGGTAAACATGAGGCACATTCAGCAGCAGCAAAGTCTCTTTCATTTCTCTCCCTCCGTTATGTCACTGAACCAGTAATCCAGGACCGCAGGATAAAGTTCCAGAAACATGGGTTTGAATCCTACCCTGGCAGATGGTGAATTTTGAATTCAATAAAAATAACCTGGGATTAGAAGCTAATGGTGACCACTGGCCATTCTCATAAAAAATCATCTGGCTCACTAATGTCCTTTTGATAAGAAAATCTGTTGCCCTTACTTGGCCTGGCTTATATGTGACTCCAGACCCACAGCAATGTGACTGACTCTTAATTACTTCTGGGTAATTAGGGATGGGCAATAAATGCTGGCCAAGCTAGCAATGCCCACGTTCTACAAACAAATAAAAAAAACTCTTGAGTTTTGAGTAGAATTACTGCCATCTTATGTTCTATAACAAATTCCTCAAAAATAAGAAACGTGAAACTTGCAAGAGAAACAGAAGTTGCTGGAGAAACTCAGCAGGTCTGGCAGCATCTGTGGAGAGAAAACAGTGACCCTTGTTTCAGATTGTTAGCATTCGGAGCTCTTTGTCTTGTTTTAATGTGGAGTTTGTACTTGGCTTAAGGTGCCATAGTGGAATAGATCACTCAATAAGATGCCAAGGAGTTTCATCTCTCTATCAGTCAGTCATCAGGCATTCATTTATGTTCACTTTAGTTGGCCATAACACTGCAGTCTAGTTGAAAGCTACATTTTTAACTTGAATGAACAATTTGTGAAAGCAGAACTATATTACAGATGGGTAATCCAGTCAAATACATGAGTCTGTTTATCTTTAGCTTCTCTAAAGCAATGTGCTTACCCTTAATTCAAACTGGAAACTATTCCGATTAAATCTGGATGGAGAATCCATCTCAAAACTAAAATAAAGCAGTGAAAATGCATTTAGGTTTAAAGCATCTAAATTGCCATTATATTTCCAACAGAGTAAGAAACAATGAGTACCAGAAGATTTAAACTTTATTGTCGGCAGCTTATCACACTCTCACTTTTTAAAGTGCACCACATAAACTCTCAATACATTTAAACAGCATGGGGGATTCATTTAATTGTCATGAAGGATGATGGCAGAGCCAAAGAAATAGCTTCCTACTTGAAATTTAAGAGCGTTTAATCCTGCTATGCGCTTGGTGCAGCTTAAATAGAATGGAATGATTCTACCTACTGTCGGAGTACCATGTTCCATACTTCAATTCCCAAGTCTAATTGATCAGCAGAAAGGAAAAGGAAAGGAGTTTCATTGATGTCACATCTTTCACGGTCTCAGAATATTCCGACGTATCTTAGAGCTCTCTGGAAGTATAGCTGTTGTTTAAGTGTAGTTTTAAAGAGCATCAAATTTGAGCACAGCAAAGAGACGATGGCAAAATCATCAGTTTTAAGTGACACTGAAAAAAATACAAGCCAAAGAATTGTGGATAGTGGAAATCACAAACAGAAATTACTGGAAAAACTCAGCAGCATCTGTGGAGAAAATGGTATAAAATCAGTATTTCGAGTCCAGTGACCCTTCTGCTAAGTTTGACCAAGAATATCCGTTTCGTGATTTTTGTTAGTGATGTCAATTGCAAGATTGGTATTGAACAACAGGAATATCCTCCCTGCTCTTCCTCACATTGTTGCCTAGAATCGTTCTGTGCGCCCAAGAGGGTAGATTGGGCTTCAGTTTAGCAGCTCATCTGAAAGCCAATGCTGAGTTTTGTCCTTAGAAACTAGAGCAGCTGTTGTCTTGTGGTCAGCTCAACCAATCATTGTGACTGGTCCAGGCCATCAGCAGAAAGCCCAAGCAATGCCAACAGGCATGTCGTGGTAAGGGTCAACCAGGATCAAATCAGGTCTGGGGGGAGAACTGGACTCGCAATTTTCATTGAGAGAGCCATCATTGCCTGTTAATCTGAAGTTAGTCTGAGTACTGCTCGCTACTACCAAACAGAAATGTAGAAGCTGCATGAAGATAAACCGTGCTTGAAAAGTTCATGCTCTGATTCCAAAGGAAATGACGGCAAAGCTTTTGCACCAAATGGTAATTTGGTATTTGTAAGTAAACAGAGTGGAGAAAGACTATAGCCACTGCAAGTGGGTCAGCAATGAGAGGACACAGATTTAAAATAATTGGAAAATGAACAATATGGTAAGTGAGTAAAACCTTCATACAGACTTGTAAGATTTGGAACTGCAAAGGTGAGGAAATCAGATTCCATAAGGATTTCTAAAAGCCAACTGGACATGAAGTAGATGAAGCTAATTACTTCGAAGAGGCATGAGAAATAAATGAGGTGTGGGATTAAATCAGTGTCCTGTGATTATAATTGCATGTATCTGTATTGTGAATATCCAACATGCAAGAGGTTTTCAAATAAAATTAGTAAAATATGGCTGAAATAATATCCCCACAACCAGACAAATAGCTAGTTACAAGTCGTTTGCACAATATTATTCAATGAATCATGGGGGAAACAGGTATATTGATAACTTCACTGGACCAGTAACTCAGGTTAATGTTTGAGGGAATGTTCACAGCATTCCATTTGAATTCAATAAAAACCTGGAATTAAAAACTGATCTAATAATGACCTGGTAACCATTGTCTGGTTCAGTCATTTGGTTCACTAATGTCCTTCAGGGAAGAAAATCTGACACCGTCGCCTGGTCTGGCCTACACATGACGCCAGGGCCACTGCAATGTGGGTGATTCTGAAATGTGCTCTGGGTGTTTAGGGATGGGCAATAAATGCTGGCCTAGCCGTCAATGCCCACATTCCATGAATGGATTAAAGAAAAAGAGCACAGGAGGAGACCATTTTTGCACAGTGCGTCTGTGCCAGTTCTTGGAAAGAGCTATCCGGTCAGTCCCACGTCCCTGCTCTTGCATCAAAACCAGACACATTTTTCGCTTTCAAGCCTGTATCCAAATCACCTTCAAAGTTTGTTATTCAATCTGTCTCCATCTCACTTTCAGGAAATACATTCCAAATCAGAACCAGTAACATTTCTTTTGCTCAGAGACAGACAAACAGTGGGAAAACTTCCTTCCAAACAATGGCAAGTCATTGTTTACTCAACTTCGATTGCCAAAAGGGGCAGATTTTGCCTGGTGAGATAATATTATGTCCAAGTTGTTTCCAATGTGAATTTTGTATTCTAAATGGACCAATTCTTTCTAGTCTGGGCTTAGAATTCCAAACGGACTGTTACCAATTTAGTATGGTCTTATCAATAAAAGTTACCAAAGTGGAATGATTCGGATCCAAGTTCAAAATTCTAATGCACTGAAGTGCTTTTGAGTAAGAAATATTTGTGGTTCAAACAAAAAAGGCATATATATTCGTGCTATTATCACACTGAATATTGGAAATTCATCACAGGATTTCTGACACCTACAACTCTGGATTAAAAGCTTAAAGATGAATTAAACATCATCGAGTGAAATGCAGGCACTGATGTAAAACTCACAGCACATACATAAACAGCAAGCTTCTACTAATACCAGTGTGATAGCAACTAAATAATCTTTTTAACAATGCAGATAAATGATAAACAGTGATCGGGGCCATGAGGTGAACTCCTCTCCACTTCTGGGAAATTATTCCATGGGACTTTACACATCCTCCTGAGAGAATAAACACGACAGCAGCTTAATATCTCATTTGCAAGATGAAACCTCCAACAATGCAGCACTCCCTTTGTATGGCATCAGACTGTCAGCCCAGGGTTTCTGTGTGCACATTCTGGAAGGGAGTTTGAGTCTTATCTGCCTAACTCCATCCTTAATATATGCATATGTTTAAAGTGGCTTCCAATTCCTGCAAGGTCGGCCTTCAGGCCCTCTGCATCTTCCTCTCTAACAGATGCATCCAGTCCCCCTCCACCAATACCCTCCTGAGCCATACCGAACTGGTCCTCACCCTCAATAACTTTTCCTTCAACTCCACACATTTCCTCCAAATCCAGGGGGTAGCCATGGGTACCCAGATGGGCCTTAGCTCTGCCTGCCTCTTTGTTGGCTACGTTGAACAGTCCTTCTTAGAAGGAAGGTGGGTGGTGGATGTGGTGCAAATTAAGTGGGCTGCTTTGTCCTGGATGGTGTTAAGTTTGTTGAGCATTGTTGCAGCTGCATCCATCCAGGCAAGTGGGGAGTGCTCCTTCACACTCCGGACTGGTGTCTCATAGATAGTGAAGGGCAGAGAGGGAGGTGGTGAGTTACTCACAGCTACATTCCTAGCCTCTGGCCTGCTCCAGTGGCCACTGCCTTTATATAACTGGTCAGTTTCTGGTCAACGGTCAAACTCTGAGGATGGTTAGGTGAATTGGCCATGCTAAATTGTACATGGTGTACAGGGATGTGTGGGTTACGGGTAAATGTAGAGTAACAGGTAGGGAAGTGGGTCTGGGTGGGTTATTCTTCAGAGGGCTGGTGTGGACTTGTTGGGCCGAAGGGCCTGTTTCCAAATTGTAGGGATCCTATGATTCTCTTTAGGGCAATGTCTTTAAGCACTTCAGAGAACAAATTTATTTTCAACTGCAAAGTAGGATTTGTAGGCACACCAGATGTAAGGTGGCACACAAAAAATATTTGAGCTGGATTGGCTTGTAACTTCTTGGCGTCCCAGTGATCCACATTTGTTTACATTGTCACAATGCAGATTGGGAAACTACCAAGTGGAAAACCACAGACTGGCTTTAGAGCATGCAAGACAAAACATTTAAGCTCTATAGCTTGTGTACTAGATCAATAGCTAATCTTATGAAGCAGAACACAAGCCCAGCCTGGGACTAACATGATGCAAAGGGGAGAGGCTCAAATTCTTTCAGCCAGGGTAACCATTCAATGGGGGCATGCACGCCTGGTCTATCATCAAGTCATCTTGAGCATAAAGACAGATAACCATTGTTCGGGCTTCAAACACTTGTTTTTCTTACACCCAGGTGTAACTGTCCAACAATGAACATTTCCCAATGGATCAAAGTTTACTGCAACACAGCATCTAACAGCACAGGCTATTAGACTTGCTCCTTCACCTTTCCTCCTCAGCAGATTAATAGGAAAGCACAACCAGCTCTTTGTAAAATGTGTAAGTTGCCATTATTATGAAGATAATCAGTAAAACCATTGGACAGATTGATGTTGCTGCACCATGTAATAGTAAATTCATGCATAACTTATCATCACAACTCCAATGGCGTAGACAGGTTATACACACGGGATCATCTTACTTTCCCTCTCGCAGTGCTGCTCTTTGCAAATTATAATTTGGTATGTGGCTCAAACCTTTAAATCTCAGACAAATTTGATATGTTGCCTGTGTTAAGGAATCATGAGGGGCATGAATAGGGTGAACAGGCAAAGTCTTTTCCCAAGGGGAGAGGAGTTCAAAACTAGAGGGCATAGGTTTAGGGTGAGAGATAAAAGGGCCTTAAGGGACAACTTTTTCATGCAGAGGGTGGTGCATGTGTGGAATGAGGTACCAGAGGAAGTGGTGGAAGCTGGTACAATTACAGCATTTAAAAGGCATCTAGGTGGATATATGAATAGGAAGGGTTTAGAGGGAAATGGGCCAAATTCTGGCAAATAGGACAAGATTTATATAGGATATCTGCTCGGCATGGACAAGTTGGATCCCAGGGTCTGTTTCCATGCTGTACATCTCTACGACTCTATGACTATGACAATCTGGAAATTGCTTCATGATGCTATAACTGAAACGGTCTTGAGTGGGAGATCTGAAGCAAATCTGAGCCTGGGTTAAGCAAGGTTGAGAGATAGATCCCATACAATGTTCAATCTTCCTGACAGTGGCTAAATTCCCTCATCGGCTCCCACGAGGTAATCGTGAAGGTTTCTCCTGGTCAGCCTCTCTCCTTGCCCGAGGTGTTGCGACCTATGTAACACTTTGTGCTAAAACTAATCTAATCACTATAAATATACATGATCCACAGTTTGCACATGACTGGAATATTGTCATCTAGTCTGCAGCAGATCTGCAAGCCATTCCAGACATTTTCAATTCAGTACACATGAAACGCAGCTCATTCTTGGAATGCTGTCAAATCAAAACTCATATCAATGTTCAACTGGTCAGTCAAATATTCCACCTCCCATATATATTAAGGAGAAACTCTGGAATATCTCGAGCCTTTTCCTGAAGAAGCGCTTATGCCCGAAACGTCGATTCTCCTGTTCCTTGGATGCTGCCTGACCAGCTGCGCTTTTCCAGCAACACATTTTCAGCTCTGATCTCCAGCATCTGCAGTCCTCACTTTCTCCTCCAATATCTCGAGCATGTCCATATTGTGGCAACCACCTTTCTCATTGATGACATGATCCACCATGAGATCATGTAGACAGCTCAGGCTTCTAATAGCATCAACAGTGAACGTTTGACATACAAGATGTCCACAAGTCGACAGAAGTTCAAGTGTGCAAAGCTTATCTCATCACAACATTTATTTACTGCAGTGAGACAGGGACTGTGCATCAGTGGCACATAGGGATGCTGGAGAAATTTCATCAGTAACGCCTCCTCCACCACATCTCTGGGCTTCAGTGGGAGAATCACCAACAAACAGGAGTAGTCTTGAAGCTGGTTTCGCAGGAATTCACAGAAATCTGCAAGACCAACTGCATTAGATAGCATGGCCATGGTGCCTGGAAAACTGAAGAACTTTTCCCCCACGGTGGCATGATGGCTCAGTGGTTAGCACTGCTGCCTCACAGCACCAGGGTCCCAGGTTCGATTCCAGCCTTGGACGACTGTTTGTGTGGAGTTTGCACATTCTCCCCAAGTCTGCGTGGGTTTCCTCCAGGTGCTCTGGTTTCCTCCCACAGTCCAAAGATGTGCAGGTCAGGTGAATTGGCCATGCTAAATTGCCTGTAGTGATAGGTGCATTAGTCAGGGGGAATGGGTCTGGGTGGGTTACCCTTTGGAGGGTTGATGTGGACTTGTTGGGCTGAAGGGCCTGTTTCCATACTGTAAATAATCTAATTTAATCAGGTCCTGTTTCCTCAAATCTCAGACGGTCAACACTCCAAGGTCAGGCAAGAAATGCTTGAAAGACGCTCTGAAGTTCTCCTTGAAGAAGAACAGCTGAATTGACATTGACAAGGAGGACCTCACTACAAATAGCTTGAAATTGTAAACACCCTGCCCATCCAATTGCTTCTCACATTGAATCACAAACTCTTCATGGTGAGGCAGAGGCATGACAGGAAAAGAAAAATAAATTACAAATCCTGCACTCCAGATCAAACTACCTAGTGGGATATCCTGGCCCATGTGCTTAAGATCTGTGAGATCAGAATCGTTCTGTTGAGTCATGTGAAAGGCCACAGTTGAAACTCATGACTAGAGAAGTCAAGAACAGAAGAACTTGCAGTAGGCAATTCAGACCCTCAAAGCTGCTCCATATGATCATGGCTGATCTCATTTCAACTTCGACTCCACTTTCCTGCCCACTTCTCCATAACCCTTCGACTCATTACTAATTAGAAATCTCTCTCTCTCTCCGCCGCACCCCCTTTAAATTTATTCAGTGTCCCAGCATCCACAACATTCTGCAGATAGTGAATTCCACATATTCACAACCCCTTTGAGAGAAGTAATTCCTCCTCATCACTGTTTTACATCTGCTAACCTTTGGCCTAAAACTATGACGTCTCATTCTAGATTTCTCCACATAGAATCGTAGAATTTTACAGTATAGGAGGCGTTCATTGGTCCTTTGTGTCTGCACCAGCTCCCAAAAGAGTTATCCAGCTAGTCCCACTCTCCAACCCTATCTTCGTAGCCCTCTAAATCCATCTTTTTCAAATATATATCTAGCTTCTTTTGAAACCTGCTATGGAATCTACATCCACCACTGTCCCAAGCAGTGCATTTCAAATCCTAGCATCTGAGTATAGAAGTTTCTCCTCATCTCACTCATAGCTTTCTCTTGCTGACAATCTGACATTATTGATTTTATTCCAAATGTGGTCTGATCAATAATTTGTAGAGGTGTTACATTACAAGGTTTCTGCGAGTAACTGGGAGTGGAAACATTGACAAGATTTTACCCATCATCGCTCAGAAGCATTAAGACTAGCTGTGACCCAGGTAGCAATAGATAGGTTGGCATTGGTCAAGGATATAAACTAGGATTTTCCCTGACCTTTGTTGTTCAGGAGAGGTCACATGTGGGGAGTCTGCTAACCCTCGCTTGTCATTTTCGGTTGTCCTTGGATTTGAGGAAGTGATGTCGCTGCTCTCTGGAGTTAAGAAGAATGGGAAGGGATCTAATTGAGGTACATAAGATGCTAAAGGCAACTGACAATGTCGACGTAGAAAGGATGTTTCCTCATTAAAGTTTAAAGTGAGGAAGTGATGTAACACATCGACATGTTGGGATTGCATGTGTGTGTGTCTGTCTACCAAATAAGAGTAAGATCAGGTTAGCACAGGACAGCTCACGTATGGGGAGTTTGCTGACCTTCACTTGTCATTTTCAGCTGTCCTGTGATTTGAAGAAGTGATGTCTGTGCTCTCTGAAGTTAAGAAGAATGAGAAGGGATCTAACAACATTGTGCATTGATCAAGCAAGACAACAGCTCAAAAATGCATTAATATACCAAATATAATCAATATAACTAGAGAAAATTGCAGACAGTTCTTTTCATAATATTATCAGCCATTTGGCAGGTTTTTGTATATTTAGGCCACAATAGGAAATTTTAGCTCTAAACCTGAGCAGAAAATTAGTGAACGATCATGTTTTTATCATTTTACATTATACCTTCTGATTAACTTTACAGCTGAACATCAAACATTGTAGTCCCACTGTAACTTTTAACAGACTGTGCTTCCCAGTGAAAGAATAGGCTTTATAGCACACACTGATGCTGAGGTATTAATTTATCATGACTTTAATGTACACAGAGGTTGTCAGCTAGGCTTCCTTATATTATGGGCTGACATTTGCATATTTTAAAATTGGGTCAACATAGCATTCAGATTACGGACAGGATAAGAGATCCTGTAAATTTCTAACTAATTTTAATTCCTTTAAGACCATCTCTCTTTTTTTACTCACCAACCCAACTTCTTTGAATTATATTGAAGGATTTTGAAATTAATAGAGCAATGGTGGAGGAGGAAATATAAATTGGAGGATGTAAACTCAATGCTATATTAAGTATAAAAAAACAGAAAAGTATTGATTTGAGAGGGAGGAGAGGAAAAAAACC
The DNA here is from genome assembly GCF_037043375.1 of Chiloscyllium plagiosum. Lineage (NCBI taxonomy): Eukaryota > Metazoa > Chordata > Chondrichthyes > Orectolobiformes > Hemiscylliidae > Chiloscyllium > Chiloscyllium plagiosum. The sequence continues at coordinate 89,863,835 of NW_028270146.1, read as the reverse complement.
AAAATGTAAAAACAGTTATTCTCAACTGACAATTCAACATTTTTAAAATTGCCAACAATAATTAATTCCTGAGGGAATGAATTGCCACAATTGTAATGCTTAGTTTTCAATACTAGATAGGTTGTCTGGCACTGTTTGACTGTTATCACTTGCATTCGTAAAGAGAAGACATAAGCTTTCATGATGATTTTAATCTATGTCTACTGTGTAAACACAGCAGCTTCACATCATTCAATGGAAATCAATGCCAGCAGAGCTCACAGTGAATCATCCCAGTGCAGACTGCAACCTTTCAATGTTGACTTGTAACCACACATCTGCACCTTGCTTGGAGTTGCAGTAAGCATTACTGATTAACTGATGGCAAACCTCACTAACCTACCAATTGTTTGCAGCAATATTTCACCCAATATATTACATCGATATACACTATTAATAGCCCTCATATGAGCTTTTCTCTTGACGAATTCAGTCAGGAAATAAGATTTCAGTCACCTGTCTTGTGTTTGGAGGGCTAAGGACTGCTGATGTGTCTACTTTAATAATTGGTGGTGATGAAGGATACAATCTTATAAAATTATAAGAATGTTCATGGTAGTAAATTGTGTCTAGGATTTAGGATAAAGAACACAGTCCAATGCTGTGATACTCCCAATGATCAAATAGAATTGCAGTACTTTAAAGTAACTCTAAAGATTATTCATAAAGGAAACGCTATTTGGATTGGGGGAACACGCAATCAAGTGTTTCTAGAATGCTTTCCATATACCCCCATCACATGCCCTCCTCCAAATCTATATTGTTATTGTAGCATTCAGTGGAATTCCTATGCTGAACATTATAGATAATGCTTCAGAAGCAGCTGCTGTTAATGTCAGGAATGAGGAAATAGGTGTCTGCAGTATAGTCTTTCGGTGTCAAAACATGGCTGCAATTGAATCAATAAATTTAACACAGGTGAATGTTTAAGAGCCAGGTTTTGAAATGTACAAGTGGGAAACTACAGCAGCACTCATGTCACAGCTTTCATTTTTCACAGAATATGGATTTATTTAACGTTCAAAATCTTCAGAGCATCCCAGAACACCTCACAGCTGTAGGTCATGCCTGGAAAGCAAATACACTGCTTCAATGCAGGTCAATGCAGCAGGTATTCAATACATATCAATACACCGACACCAAAAAAAAAATTATCTGGTTCAGTAATTCCCTGAGGTATGAAATCTGCCATGTCTGGCCTATACGTGACTCTCAACCCACATGTAGTTCTGGTTGACTCTTAATTGCCCTCCAAAATGGACCAGCAAGCCATCTGGATAATTAGCAATGGGAATCAAATATTAATGTAGTCAGTATTCATCAGGAAGAGCCAATCTATCTTCCTCAATTATTTATTCACACTGCTGAGCGCAGTGCAAACACTAGACTGTATTCCTGTTGTACACAATCAGCCCCCTCCCAACCTCCAATCCCTGTAATGGCATGGTAGTGACCCTCCCTCTTGACAAGACAATCTGCATTCAAGCAGAGCGCTTCAAGAAACATCTCCGGGACACCTGCACCAATCACCCCACTGCTCCGTGGCCCAACATCTCAACTCCCCCTCCCACTCTGCCAAGGACATGCAGGTCCTGGGCCTCCTCTACTGCCGCTCCCTCACCACCCGACACCTGGAGGAAGAACGCCTCATCTTCCGCCTCGGAACACTTCAACCCCAGGGCATCAACGTGAACTTCACCAGTTTCCTCATTTCCTCTCCCCACACCTTACCCCAGTCCCACTCTTCCAGCTCAGCACTCCCCCCCGTGACCTATCCTACCTGACAATCTCCCTTCCTACCTATCCACTCCACCCTCGTCTCCAACCTATCATCTCCATCCCCACCCCCATTCACCTATTGTACTCTTTGCCACCTTCTCCCCAGCCCCAACTCCCCCCCCCACCCCCATTTATCTCTCAACCCTGGAGGCTTCCTGCCTCTATTCCTGATGAGGGGCTTTTGCCCAAAACGTCGATTTGCTCCTCGGATGCTGCCTGACCTGCTGTGTTTTTCCAGCACGACTCTGATCTAAACTCTGCATTCAAGTCCTACCATGTGTCATTACACATTCAAACAACTAAATTGAAAATAGCTACAACCTCATTAACGTAAAAATGTCAAACAAACCAGACTCAGGTTGGGTTGGTACTTGGACGGAAGACCACCTAGGAATACCAGGTGCAGTAGAATTAAGGGCTGCTGTGGTATCCCTACCTCCGGACCAGGAGGCCCAGGTTCAAGTCAGAGGTGCTCCAGAGGTGCATTATGACATGCCTGACCAGGTCATTTAGAAAATGCCCACGAAATCTGTAGATCTCAGTTACTCACAGCATTACTGTTTATCTTGTAGAAGTCCACAAATGTATAGATCCTTTAACAATCCTATGCCAGGAATCCAAAATTCCTTGGCGATTGAAAGTAATTTGGGGGGAGAAGCTGGTAATGTAACTGGACTAATCATCCAGAACTCCAGGTTAATGGTCTAAGGATGTGGGTTTGACTGAGGCAGCTGGTGAAATTTGAATTCAATAAAATCTGCAATAAAAAGCTAATTGAATGGTGACCACTACTGATTGTTTCTGAATAAAAAAACGTGTATTTGGTTCACTAATGTCCTTTAGTGAAGGAAATGAGTCATCTGTACCTGGTCTAGCCGAGGTGTGACGCCAAACCTAGAGCAATGATTGTTATCGATTCTGAAATGGCTACTCTGAGGGATTGGCAATAAACGCTGACCCAAGCAACAATGTCTATATCCCACAAACATTTTCATTAAAATATCCAAACGGTGGATTACTCAACCTGTAACATGATTACAATGCCATGGGACATTAAATTAGAACCATCTTCTAATCTGCAGGGTGGTGAGAATGTTGAACTTTACAACAGAAGTCATTGAGTCAAATTCTACAGATGTAGTTAGTGAGTTCTGCATCTGTGTATGAGGGACAAGACAATTGAGGTTTACAATCAGTGAGGTGGATGAAGAAGGCTGCAAAGTGGAGTATAGACGCTGGTTGGGATGAATGGGCTTGTCTGTGCTTATATTCTATAGCAGTCTTGTGGTGCAGCGGTAATGTCCCTACCTCTCAGCCAGGGGTTATAGACCTGCATAGTATGGAAACAAACCCTTTGGTCCAACCTGTCTATACCGACCAAGTAGCCTAAATTAATCTAGTCCTATTTGTCAGCATTTGGTCCATATCCTTCCAAACTCTTCTATTCATATACCCATCCAGATGCCTTTTATATGTTGTACTTGTACCAGCCTCCAACACTTCCTCTGGCAGCTCATTCTATGAATGCACTACTTTCTGTATGAAATAAGTGTCCCTCAGGTTCCTTTTAAATCTTTCCCCTCTTAAACCTATGCCCTCTAGTTTTGGACTCCGCTACCCTGGTGAAAGGACCTTGGGTATTCATCATATCTGTGCCCCTCATGATTTTATAAACTTCTATAAGGTCATCTCTTAGCCTCCAATATTCCAGGGAAAACAGCCCCAGCCTATTCAGCTTCTCCCTACAGCTCAAACCCTCGAACCTGGCAACACCTTTATAAATCTTTTCAAGTTCCACAACTGATTGCAGGGAGACTGGACCTGAACACAGTATTCCAACAGCGGTCTAACCAATGTCCTGTACAGCTGCAACATGACCTCTCATTTCCTATACTCAATGCACTGACCGATAAGGAAAGCATACCAAATGCCGTCTTCACTATCCTATCTACCTGCAACTCTACTTTTGATGAACTATGAACCTGCATGCAAGGTCTCTTTGTTCAGCAACATTTCCCAGAACCTTACCATTAAGTGTGCAAGTTGAGCCCTGATTTGCCTTTCCAAAATGCAGCACCTTGCATTTATTTAAATTAAACTCCATCTGCCACTCTTCAGCCCATTGACTCATCTGATCAAGATCACGTTGTACTCTGAGGTAACTTTCTTGGCTGCACACCTCCAATTTTGATGTCATCTGCAAAAGTACAAACCATACTTCCTATGTTCACATCCAAATCATTAACGTAGATGATGAAAAGCAGTGAATCCAGCACCGATCCCTGTGGCACACCACCAGTCACAGACATCCAGTCTGAAAAGCAACCCTCCACCACCACCCTCTGTCTTCTACCTTTGAGCCAGTTCTGTATCTAAATGGCTAGTTCTCCCTGTATTCTGTGCGATCTAACCTCACTAACCAGTCTACCATGAGGAATCTTGTTGAATACCTTATTTAAAATCTATATAGATCATGTCTACTGCTCTACCGTCATCAATCCTCTGTTATTTTTTCAAAAAGCTCCATTACATTAGTGAGACATGATTTCCCACACACCAAGCCGGATGAGTTCAAGGACCACCTACCCTGGAGGTGTGTCATAACATGTCTGAACAGGTTGATTAAGATATCCGTCTATTTTAAGGCTCTTATTATGCAGTGGTAGTGTTCCCACCTCTGAGTCAGATGATCTGAATTGAAGTTCCACCTGCCCTCATGGTCCGTCACAGGATATCTTCACAGGATGATTGTAGTAACTACAAATCTGAAAGGGAAGGATTTTTGTAATGCAGCGGTAATGTCACTGCCGCTGGGCCGCAAGATTCACATTCGAGTCTTGCCTGTGCAGGAAATGAATAGTAACATGCCTAAACACGTTGATTCAAATACATCCAAATATCAAAGGAGCAGGAATTATCAGGATAATGTTCACAACAAAAACACAAGATGATTCATTCTTGTTCACTCATCCACCAAGCAAGACCCTGAAGTTTCTGCACTGTCCTCTTCAATCACTCTCGGGTGGTTGCTCCCATGACACCGACTGGAAGTGTATTTTACATGTCAGTCACTCTTTCCGTCACAAACAATTTCCTCATATCTTTCCTGAAGTGATCTGTTACAAGCAACTAAGTTTCCGATGGAACGAACTTCAAGGGGGAGGTGGGTAGGCATGGGTAGGATGCTGAGAGGTGACCACAAATTTGATTGACACTTCTTCCAGCCACTCCCAAGACACCTGGAAGGGTTAGGAAGCTTTCAGCTCCAAGGCTGAAAAAAAGACTGCACTTTATAGCATTCAATTTGGTATCTTCAAAGTTAGAGGTCAGAAACGTCAACTTGAAATAGCTGGTTAACACAAGACTAGGCTGAGTGGAATTACAAACATGGTGCCTCAACCTGATACAACGAGGTGGACACTCAGAATGCCGAACATTACGTATACGTGTACAGCACAGAAATATGCTATTTGACCCAAATAGTCTTTTCTCCACATGTTTCTTTTCATAATAATAGAAACCCTACAGTGTGGAAACAGGCCCTTCGGCCCAACAAGTCCACACCAATCCTCCGAAGAGTAACCCACCCCCTCACCCTACTGTCCTATATTTACTCCTGACTAATACACCTAGCCTACATATCACTGAACACTATGGGCAATTTAGCATGGCCATAACCAACCTGCACATAGAGTCGAAAATGTTTTGCTGGAAAAGCGCAGCAGGTCAGGCAGCATCCAAGGAGCAGGAGAATCGACGTTTCGGGCATGAGCCCTTCTTCAGGAATGAGCCCTTCTACGGGCTCATGCCCAAAACGTCGACTCTCCTGCTCCTTGGATGCTGCCTGACCTGCTGCGCTTTTCCAGCAACACATTTTCAGCTCTGATCTCCAGCATCTGCAGTCCTCATTTTCTCCTGCACATAGAGTCATAGAGATGTACAACACGGAAACAGACCCTTCGGTCCAACTTGTCCATGCCAACCAGATATCCCATACCAGTCCAGTCCCACCTGCCAGCGCCTGGCCCATATCCCTCCAAACCCTTCCTATTCATATACCCATCCAGATGCCTTTTAAATGCTGCAATTGTACCAACCTCCATCACTTCCTCTGGCAACTCATTCCATACAGGTACCACCCTCTGCATGAAAATGTTGCCCCGCAGGTCTCTTTTAAATCTTTCCCCTCTCACCCTAAACCCATGCCCTCTCATTCTGGATTCCCCCACCCCAGGGAAAAGAGTTCGTCTATCTATCTTATCCATGTCCCTCATGATTTTATAAACATCTGTAAGGTCACCCCTCAGCCTCTGACGCTCCAGGGAAAGCAGCCCCAGCCTGTTCAGCCTCTCCCTGTAGCTCAAGTCCTCCAACCCTGACAACATCAATGTAAATTATTTCTGAACCCTTTCAAGTTTCACAACATCTTTCCAATAGGAAGGAGACCAGAATTACACGCAATATTCCTTATGGGAGGAAACCCATGCAGACACTGGGAGAATACACAAATTCCACACAGTTGCCTGAGGCTGGAATCGAACCTGGGTCCCTGGCGCTGTGAGGCAGCAGTGCTAATGACTGTGCTACTGTGCCGCTGTTCACTTTATTTTAGCTAGCATAATCAACTCAACTCGAGACCTTCCTTCCCCATGCATTAACCTCGCTTCCCCATAAATGCAATCTGACTCAATTACTCCGTGTGAAATCAAAGTGCTCATTCTAACTGCTGCTTAGGTAAAAGATCTTTCTTCCGAGTTCCCCACCGAATTATTATGCAAGGTTTCATTTTGTTGAATCAACCTGACAGTTTATGTTGACACAGGTAAAGTTTGTTCACCACTGTTTGAAAGATATTTCATTGTCACAGAAGTTGTTTTCACAAACATGGATCCAATTACGTAAACTCAGGTCGAAACATGCTACTGAATTATCAAAACATTATAGCGACAAAAATACTGTCAAGATTTTTTTTTGCCATAGTAGCAAGTCCCATTTAGCTGACAATATTTTCATGGAATTTAGTGGCTCCCGAGGCTGGGTAATTAAAAGTATATCTTGATAACAATGAAGCAGCTCTTTAAAAAGTTCAGGACAGAATTGCAAAACTGCACTAATTAAAGCTCAGAATGACAGCTCGATTGGATTTGCAACACAAGTTAGACACTTGTAATGAGGAATCAATTCACATCATCCCACACAGTCACATTTGGATATTCTATCCAAAAATATAAAAGATTGCAACTTTTCTGCTAGATGTTCCCTCAGTTTCTGCAAATGCCTTCCTTACAAGTGTGAAGCTGCAACATTTTAATGGAGCTAGTTTAAATTATTGAGTAGCCACAGCTGCCTTTACATGAACTATCCAGCCAAATTATGACATGACTGAAATTCAACATTCTGTTTTATTATTCTACGTGCATGACAGTTGGGGTCGGAATCCATTATTTATACCCAACATAAAGTTACCGAGTATAAGTTCCACCTTTCCAAGTGTCAGTTTCTCTGCTACATCCATACTCTTGGGCTGAGGTATGAATGAGGTCAAATAGCTTCTGAGGTTTCAATGCAGGTAAAATTGCCTCCAGCTCATCTGCACCTTCTCCAGCTACAGCCTGATCCAGTAGCTGTGTAAACAGTGCTTACAAGGAATGTCAGGTTACTTATAGAGTCATAATGATGTACAGCATAGAAACAGACCCTTCAGTCCAACTCGTCCATGCCGACCAGATATCCCAACCCAATCTAGTCCCATATCCCTCCAAACCCTTCCTATTCATATACCCATCCAAATGTCTCTTAAATGTTGCAATTGTACCAGCCTCCACCACATCCTGTGGCAGCTCATTCCATACACGTACCAGCCTCTGCGTGAAAAGGTTGCCCCTTAGGTCTCTTTTATATCTTTCCCCTCTCACCCTAAACCTATGCCCTCTAGTTCTGGACTCCCCGATCCCAGGGAAAAGACTTTGTCTATTTATCCTATCCATGTCCCTCATAATTTTGTAAACCTCTCGGCCTCAGCCTCCGACACTCCAGGGAAAACAGCCCCAGCATGTTCAGCCTCTCCCTGTAGCTCAGATCCTCCAATCCTGGCAACATCCTTGTAAATATTTTCTGAACCCTTCCAAGTTTCACAACATCTTTGCTATAGGAAGCAGACCAGAATTGCATGCAATATTCCAACAGTGGCCTGACCAATATCCTGTACAGCCGCAACATGACCTCCCAACTCCTGTACTCAATACTCTGACCAATAAAGGAAAGCATACCAAACTCCACCTTCACTATCCTATCTACCTGCGACTCCACTTTCAAGGAGCTATGAACCTGCACTCCAAGGTCTCTTTGTTCAGCAACACTCCCTAGGACCTTACCATTAAGTGTATAAGTCCTGCTAAGATTTGCTTTCCCAAAATGCAGCACCTCACATTTATCTGAATTCAACTCCATCTGCCACTTCTCAGCCCATTGGCCCATCTGGTCCAGATCCTGTTGTAATCTGAGGTAACCCTCTTCGCTGTCCACTACACCTCCAATTTTGGTGTCATCTGCAAACTTACTAACTGTACCTCTTATGCTCGCATCCAAATCATTTATGTAAATGACAAAAAGTAGAGGACCCAGCACCGATCCTTGTGGCACTCCACTGGTCACAGGCCTCCAGTCTGAAAAACAACCCTCCACCACCACCCTCTGTCTTCTACCTTCGAGCCAGTTCTGTATCCAAATGGCTAGTCCTCTCTGTATTCCATGAGATCTAACCTTGCTAATCAGTCTCCCATGGGGAACCTTGTCGAACGCCTTACTGAAGTCCATATAGATCACATCTACTGCTCTGTCCTCATCAATCTTCTTTGCTACTTCTTCAAAAAACTCAATCAAGTTTGTGAGACATGATTTCCCACACTCAAAGCCATGTTGACTATCCCGAATCAGTCCTTGCCTTTCCAAATACATGTACATCCTGTCCCTCAGGATTCCCTCCAACAACTTGCCCACCACCGAGGTCAGGCTCACCGGTCTATAGTTCCCTGGCTTGTCTTTACCGCCCTTCTTAAACAGTGGCACCACATTTGCCAACCTCCAGTCTTCTGGCACCTCATCTGTGACTATCGATGATACAAATATCTCAGCAAGAGGCCCAGCAATCACTTCTCGAGCTTCCCACAGAGTTCTCAGGTACACCTGATCAGGTCCTGCGGAATTATCCACTTTTAACCGTTTCAAGACATCCAGCACTTCCTCCTCTGTAATCTGGACATTTTGTAAGATGTCACCATCTATTTCCCTACAGTCTATATCTTCCATATCCTTTTTCACAGTAAATACTGATGCAAAATATTCATTTAGTATCTCCCCCATTTTCTGCGGCTCCACAGAAAGGCCACCTTGCTGATCTTTAAGGGGCCCTATTCTCTCCCTAGTTACCCTTTTGTCCTTAACGTATTTGTAAAAACCCTTTGGATTCTCCTTAACTCTATTTGCCAAAGCTATCTCATGTCCCCGTTTTGCCCTCCTGATTTCCCTCTTAAGCATACTCCTACTTTCTTTATACTCTTCTAAGGATTCACTCGATCTATCCTGTCTATACCTGCCATATGCTTCCTTCTTTTTCTGAACCAGACCCTCAATTTCTTTAGTCATCCAGCATTCCCTACACCTACCAGCCTTCCCTTTCACCCTGACAGGTACATACTTTTCTCTGGATTCTTGTTATCTCATTTATGAAGACTTCCCATTTTCTAGCCGTCCGGTTACCTGCGAACATCTGCCTCCAATCAGCTTTTGAAAGTTCTTGCCTAATACTGTCAAAATTGGCCTTTCTCCAATTTAGAACTTCAACTTTTAGATCTGGTCTATCCTTTTCCATCACTATTTTAAAACGAATAGAATTATGGTCGCTGGCCCCAAAGTGCTCCCCCATTGACATCTCAGTCACCTGCCCTGCCTTATTTCCCAAGAGTAGGTCAAGTTTTGCACCTTTTCTAGCAGGTACATCCACATACTGAATCAGAAAATTGCCTTGTACGCACTTAAGAAATTCCTCTCCATCTAAACCTTTAACACTATGGCAGTCCCAGTCGATGTTTGGAAAGTTAAAATCCCCTACCATAACTACCCTATTATTCTTACAGATAGCTGAGATCTCCTTACAAGTTTGTTTCTCAATTTCCCTCTGACTATTTGGGGGTCTATAACACAATCCTAATAAGGTGATCATCCCTTTCTTATTTCTCAGTTCCACCCAAATAACTTCCCTGGATGTATTTCCGGGAATATCCTCCCTCAGCACAGCTATAATGCTATCCCTTATCAAAAATACCACTCCCCCTCCTCTCCTGCCTCCCTTTCTATCCTTCCTGCAGCATTTGTTACTTCTTTTCAAAAACAAATAGTCGCCATACAGTGATTCTTGGCATTAAAAACCACTCTACCCCTATTTCATTCACAGCCAAAATTTCAGAAAAACAAAAAGATACATATCATCACCTCCAGCTTAGGGTGGATCTAGTGCCACCCTGCTCCCAACCCCAAACTACCCACAGCTGTCCAGAAATTTTGTACCCTAAGCACCTTGGCATTTTATCTCCTGCTTCCGCAGCACCCTATGAACCTTGTATCCTAACCTCAAACATACTTTGCATCCTCACCCTTTCACAGGAGCTGTCAAAAGAACCTGGCTATGCTGCTGGACATTTGAAATCACAGAAACATGACACACTGATGTCTGTAAATTGGGGTGTGGTTTCCACACCAATTCTTTTCAGTGCTGTGTCCATGGATACCCCAACAAGTTCATAATAGAAGACCCTTCTCCAGGCATCTCCAGTGCAGAAGTCGTCTAAGGTTCAGTGGGTATGGTTTAATCTGATCAAATTACCAGAAACTGAACTGCTCTCGCCATATAAATACTGTAGCAACAAGAGCAACTAAGAGGAGAGGAATCGCACAGTGAGCAACTCACCTCCTAACTCCGCAAAGTCTAACCACTACTTAAAAGGCACATGACAGGAGTGTGATGCAATACTCCCAACTTACCCAGTTAGTACAACTCCAACAACACTCAAGAAGCTTGACACCATCCAGAACAAAGCAACCCACATCCACAAATATGCACGCCCTTCACAACAGCACAAGGTATGCATCAGTGTGTACCAACTGCAAGACGCAATGCAGAAATTCACTGAAGCTCCTGAGAGAGCACCTTCAACATCCACAACCATCTAGAAGGACAAGGACAGCAGACACATATGAACACTACCACCTGAAAGATCCCCTCAAAGCCACCCATCATCCTGACTTGGAAATATATCGCCGCTCTTTCACTGTCGCTGGTGGGCTTTAATTATCCCAATACAACCTAGTAATGCTGTAAACGGTAGAGAGAATGAGGAGATTTTGAAGTAAGTTCAGAATAATTTTCATAATCAGCATGCTTCCAGACCAACGATGATTAGGAAGGCAAATGGTAAGGTGGATTTTATTCCAAGATGATTTGCATATCGGAGCAAGAATGTCTTACTGCAGTGATGCAGGGCCTTGCTGAGATAATGTCTCGAGTACTATATTCAGTTTCTGTTTCCTTAAGAAAAATATATACATTGGCACTGAGGTAATAAAGCAAAGGTTCACCAGGCTCAAGTCAAGTAGGAAAAAGAAAGAGGTAAAGGGAGCAATGAAAACATATGAGAAGAGACTTCTACCTACCATAAAAAAGAGTTTCAAAGTTTCCTATATAGAATATAAATAGTACAAGGTTTAGTAAGTGGAGAAGTGGGCTAATCAGAAACTCAAAGACATGGCTGAGGTATTAAATGTCTACTTTAGTGTAGCATTTCCAAGGAGGGCAATGCTGCTAAAATGATAGTGAAAGAGGAGGGACTTGAGATACTGGGTTTGGTAAAAATTGATGAAGAGTCAGTAGGGATGATGGTCAGTATCTAAGTCATCAAGGCCAGATGGGTTGCATCTGAGGCTGTTGAATGAAATGAGAGTGAAAATTGTGAAAGCTCTTGTCCTTAGGTGATGAGGTGGTGCCAGAGGTTTGGAGATTGGGAAACATTACACCTTTGTTCAAAACATTTATAAACACAATGACCACATAGAGTCACACAGTATGGGAAACAGGCCCTTTGGTCCAACCAGTCCATGCTAGTTTAACATTGATGATAGGATAACTATTAGACATAATAATGTAGGACAAGATTAACAGTCACCTGGATAAATATGGATTAAATAAAGCAGATCAGGAGGGATTTGTTAATGACAAATTGTGTTTAACTAACTTGATTGAGCTTTTAGATATGTTAACTGAGAGCATCAATAAGGATAGCACAATTAATGTGATGTATACCAACTTCCTAAAGGCTTTTGTTACACTAATACCTAACAGGTTGTCAAGAAAGTTGATGTTCATTAAATAGAGGGAACATGACATCATAAAACAATGTTGGCTTCGTGACAAGAAGCACAAAGTAATGGCGAACCATTGTTTTTCATGATGCAGGAAGGTTTATAGTGGGATGTTAAGTGGTGTTAAGATTGATTCTTGATTTATATTAATGAGCTACACTAGAGTGTGCAAGACACAATTTCAACATGTGCATATCACATAAAATTTTAAGTATTTTGAACTGTGATAATGATAGACTTCAAAAGGGCATGTTGACTGAATGGGCATGTTGATGAAATTTAAGCAGAGAAGTGTGAAGTAATATTTTTGGATAGCAAAAACTGAAAAAAGCAATATAATACAAAGCATATAAATCAAAAGGATGGGTGGGATGGTCAGAACATATCTGGGTACTTACATGTACAGAGATCCTGGAAGGTACGGTGACAAGGCTGTCACTTGAAAAAGGTTATTTTGTCCTTGGTTTTGTTTTGAAGAGAGGTCGTAAAGGCAGAGGTACCAAGGAGTCTAGTTTAGCAATAGAATGGGATGGCCAGTTCTCCCAGTTCAAGTTTCTCTAGTTTGTTTTTAGCTGCGACAATCACAACATGAGAGAGTCTACTGGAATTGCAAGCTTCAGCAAAGAATTCCTCTGACTATCTTTTGAAATCTCTTTCTGAATGTTGCTCCCTCCTGCCTGTAAGAATCTGTGTTCGAATTTTCCTTTTTCGCCAAGGGGTGCGTTTATGGGATGTTACTGGATTGGAACAGTTAATTAGTTAAGTTGCCATATCAGGTCAATTCAATGTTTCCAATAGTTAAGTTATTCTCAATTCCGTTCCCTTTTGTTTGTGTTTCAACTGGAGTGTTTAAATAAATCCTGCTTTGCTTCAAACCAAGTGGCGTCACCAGCTGCATCACACCTGGAATATCCACCTCATGTCTGCCTTCAAAACAAGAAAATGTTAGGATCTCGGCTACCTTCTTAAAATATTCTGAGGAGGTCTGGCCTAGCATATTACTGTGGTAAGTTGTGTGCTTAAATGTGCACACTGGACTCTGGACTATATAAACGAAGATATAAATGATTCAAAATGGAGGCAGAAGGAAGAGGCAGGACCAATCCTGTATCCTGATCCTACTTCAGTCATCAGTCTGCTGGGATGTACGAGTTGACCAAGGTCAATATGTTAATCATGGCTGGGATATACGAGTTGACCAAGGTCAATATGCTAATCATGGCTGGGATGTACGAGTTGACCAAGGTCAAATGTTAATCACGGGTGGAGATGAATCTACCAAAGCAGGAACAGATACAGGCCAATTCTGGACTTAGCAGCTTAACAAACCCATCCATTCTTGCCTCGCATTTCCTAAGGTGCAATGACTAAGGTGCCTGATTAATTTTGGAAAGGCAAATCAGGGCATGACTTATATACTTATCTGTAAGGTCCTGGGGAGTGTTGCTGAACAAAGAGATCTTGGGGTGCAGGTTCAAGGTTCATTGAAGGTGGAGTGACAGGTAGACAAGGTAGTAAAGGCGCGCTTGGTTCACTTGCCTTTATTAGTTGGCGCATTGAATATAGGAGTTGGGTGGTCATGTTTTGGCTGTCCAGGACATTGGTTAAGCCATTTTGGAGTACCACATTCAGTTCTGGCCTCCCTGCTATAGAAAAGATGATGTTAAACCTAAATGAGCACAAAAACGATTTACAAGGATTTTTAAAAATTCATTTGTGGGTCTTGGATGTTGCTGACTGGCCAGCATTGCTAGCCCATCCCTATTTGCCCTTAAGAAGGTGGTGGTGGTGAGCTACCTTGAATCACTACGGTCCACCTGCTGTGGGTTAACCCACAATGTCAGTACAGAGGGAATTCTGGGATTTTGACCCAACGACTGTGAAGGAATAACGGTATATTTCCAAGTCAGGATGGTGAGTGGCTTGGACAGGAACTTGCAGGTGGTGGTGTTCCCAAGTACTTGCTGCTCTTGTCCTTCTAAATGGAACTGGTCGTGGGTTTGGAAGGTGCTGTCTAAGGATCTTTGGTGAATTTCTGCAGTGCATCTTGTAGATAGTACACACTGTTGCTACTGAGTGATGGTGGTGAATGGATTGAATGTTTGTAGATGTGGTGCTAATCAAAAAGGCTGCTTTGTCCTGGATGGTGTCAAGCTTTTTGCTTTTGTAGCTGCACCCATCCAGGCAAGTGGGGAGTATTCCACCACACTCCTGACTTGTGCCTTGGAGATAATGGACAGACTTTGGGGTATCAGGTGAGTTACTCGCTGCAATGTCCTTAGTCTCTGACCTGATCTTGCAACAACTGTGTTTATATGGTGAGTTCAATTGAGTTTCTGGTCAATGGCAACCCCAAGGATGTTGACAGTGCCGGGTTCAGTGATGGTAATACTGTTGATTGTCAAGGGGTGATGTTTCGAGTGTCTCCTATTGGTGCTGGTCATTGTCTGGCATTTGCGTGGTGCAAATGTTACATGCCACCTATCGGCCCAAACCTAGATATTATCCAGATTTTGTTGCATTTGAGCATGGACTGCTTAGGTATCTGAGACGTTGTGAATGGTGCTGAACACTGTAATCAGTGCTGGAGTTGGAGGGTTTGAGCTATAGGGAAAGGCTGAATAAGCTGGGGCTAATTTCCTTGGAGCGGCGGAAGCTGAGGGATGGAGGTTTATTAAATCATGAGGAGCACGGTTAGAGTGAATAGCCAAGGTCTTTTTCCCAGGGTAGGGGAGTCTAAAACTAGAGGGCATAGGTTTAAGGTGAGAGGGGAAAAATTTAAAACAGACCTAAGGGGCAACTTTTTCACACAGAGGGTGGTGAGCATATGGAATGAGCTGCCAGAGGAAGTGGTGGAGGCTGGAACAATTGCAACATGTAAAAGGCAACAGCTTGGATACATGTATAGGAAGGACTTAGTGGGATACGGGCTAAATGTGGGCAAATGGGACTAAATTAATTTCAGATATCTGGTTGGCATGGACAAGTTGGACCAAAGGGTCTGTTTCTGTGCTCTTCAACTTTATGACTTTATTTTCATTAGAAAATTCATGGCAAAGTAAGTAGCAAAGCCTCAGCTACAATGCCTTGTCCCTGTTCAGTTCCTCATCAGATTGAAACATAGTTAGCAGTGAATGAAGAGCTAAGAAGGAAGATACTGTAATCTGGTGCAACAAGAATTTGCTGCCCTCTCCTACAGTCCTCTGTGTTTGACTCTGTCCATCAAAGCCCTTTACCTTTTGGGCTCAACACATGTCTTCTGATAATATGCATCACTTATATTTGAGTCATGAAGGTACTCAAACAATAACTTAATTTGCAAACTGTGAAAAACTTTTTGTATGCAACTGATTTTATATTATTCAGTCTTAAAGGTGAGAACTGCCGAATAAAATGGACAGAGGTGAGTTGGATTCTTGTATAAACAAAGGCACTTGTGAAGATTAAATCAATGGATTCCAATGTCATTGTCCACCTGGATTTATTAGCAAGTCTGATAATTTTCAGACACAACAACCTCTCTCATGAATTCAATAAGCTGAATGAATTGTGGGGGAGTGGAGCTGACAGCCAAATATTAGAGGTTAATATTCCCTCTGCAAAATTAATCCAGCCACAGCTATACTGGCTAAACCGATGGTGGCAGTTTATTACAGCAAAGTAACATCACAATACAATCAAAACGAGAAACACAAATCAAATCAAAGAGTAGAGGCTCATGTCTGCATTAGATTCTCAAAGACAAAACCTTTTCACTTACCTTTTAAAATTCTCCCCTCCCATACAGCTGCAGTGAAACATGGAACTTGCAAAACACTGGTCGCATTCCCCCCCACCCGTTTGGGGTTTAGGAAAATGGTGTCCAGAGAGTCAAAAAGCAAGAAAGTTGGGGTAACCCAAAACTAAAATGTCGTAAGTGGACCGTACCTGATCCTTCATGTACACCCAGTTAGTCTGCACCAATGGATACTGCCCTCGAAGCGGTTGCGGGGACAACCTGCAACACATCTCCATCTGGAATGTGCCTTTACAAAGCAAGGCTAGAGAAAGAACGCAGTGGTTTTTGTTGAGGTTCATCCTGAGCAGCTCCATGAAGCGGGACTCTGTGCTGAATGGGCTGTTCTCTGGGATGCACACCAAGACAAACGTCAACTGCACCTGAAGGACCATCAACTCAGTGAATAAAGGTCTTTGGCTTGCCCAAAACTTGTTGGTCTTCCAGAGCAAGAGGTTGACCTCAACCGTGTGTTGCAAACTGGCCCATTCCAAGTGGGAGTACGTGCTAACGGATGTACTAAAGCTTGGAGCAGCTGCTGCCAAGACGCAGTGGGGGAAAGACCACTGTCTGAGGTCTTTCCGCCAAAGTTAAATGGGGGTCAATTCAGTTAATGGACTCTTCTAGTGCTTGAATGCATGTGAACATAGTCTTGTACCTTTTGATTGTTTAGATAGAGTAAAATTCCAAGGTTCATTTGCTTCCTTGACATGCTACTGTACAGAACCGAACTGCATTCGTGACTACATAGAAGAAGATTTTATGAATAAAGTATATTTTTGAAATTTAATAAACTGAAGCATTGTATCCAATTCCAGGCACCACACTCTAGGAAGAGCAGGAAAGCTTCATGGACAGTGCAGAAAGGATTGAGGAGAATGGTTCCAGGAATTCATGACGTCAGCTATGTGAAAAAAAAATTGAGGGAGCTGAGTTATTCTCCTGAGAAAAGGCTGAAAGGACATTTGATCGGTGTTCAATATTGAGAGGGAGTTAGATCATGCACGGAGAAAATGCGTTCTCTTTTTGTGGAAGGGACAATTACCAATGGACAGTGATATAATTTAAATAGCAAAAGAAGCAAAGCTATAACTGGTGGAGAAAGGTTCAATTGGAACTTCAAAAGAGAACTGAATAGGCACCTGAACGTAAAGCATTTGAAGGGTGGCATAGAAAGAGCTGGGCAGTAGAACTCACTGAACCATTGTGGACATAAGGGTTGAACAGCTTCCTTCTGCCCTGTAAAAAGCCTATGATTCCAGAAATAAAGATTGATTATTTTGTTTACAAATTCCATACCATCCCAGCTGCCCCAAGTCGCAATGGATAGGGAGAATAGGCTCTTACAAATGACCCCTGGGCACACCAAGCCCTGGATGTGTCAAGTTCAACTCTGATAATGGCATTGCCCTTTCGTTTCCAAAACCTACTGATTTGTAACAATACTTTTGCAGCTTTGTGTTTTGAAATAATGACATAGTCATTCACATAACCTTCAGGAAAGGAAAATTTCAACACTGCCCCACCACGCAGCTGTCACTGTCTGTGCAATCTTATATTTTCAAAGAATAGGTGTGATAAGTTTATTAAGGAAAGCTGAGGCAGACACTTAGTGTTCTCAAATCTCACTGTTTCCAATATCCCTTACAACCGAGGCACCTTCTGTCTACTCCAAGCTTAAATCCCATGGAGCATACGAAACTCAGCATACACCAACATCAGGGATGTATACCCCAAAGACGAACAGATTGGCTGTGCCAGAATGGATGTATTATTACACTCCACAACTCTGCCTAATTATCAGCATGAATGGTACGTTGAACTGTTGAAATTTAATTAAAGCATATATTAAGCAAATATCAATAACAGGATAGAGACTGAAATGGTGCTGTGCAGATTTTAATTGTCTCACTCAGTTCCCTGGACTCAGAAATGGAAATGGCAAAGTTTTATTTTGAGGAACAGCCAGAAAATGTTTATAGTTAAGAGCATTCTTGATCTCACTCTTTACTGCCCAACAGACTGCTAATAAAGAAACTAAACACGAGGCTGCTATCTACTGGGATTGACAAGCACTACTGTCTATGCAGGACAACCCTGTCACTCTGCCTTTTGAGTTATTACACCTGGAACATGTCAACAGTTTTTAACGCTACTTCATCCGCCATGAGCAACGATGGAGGTGCCAGAATTTATTGGCCATTTGTAATTTGGCCTTGAGAAGGTGGTGGTGAGTGAAATGTTTCAGCCATCACTAGGTCCAAGTAAGAGGGCTCCACACCCAAGGTGCTCTCAGGGAGGGAGGTTGAGGATTTTGAGGAGAATGTTCAGGAGAAATCATGTTATCTTATCCCACTACACTTATTCAAACATTTCACAGAAATAGAAGTTTTCAAATGTCGCAACTTTTCATTATTTGCATTATCACTGAAACATAATAATGCAACAGTTGATCTTGATAAGTTGCATAAAGCTGCGTTCCTGAATAAAGTGGAGCCAGTGTTTGATGCTAGACAAAACAGCCTTAGAATAGACTGAGAGGAATCGTTCATTGTGTCAGTGCTGGTTCTCTGCAATAGCAATTCACTGAGTGTCAGACCTCTGCCATTTCCCCATAGGCTGGGTTTTTTTCCCTGTTCAGATAACAATTCAGTTCCTCATGTAAGCTACAATTACATCTGCCTCTATCACACTCTCAAGCACTGCAATCCAAGTTCTCACCATCTACAGTATAAAAACGTTTTCATGTTGCATCTTCTTTTGTTAGTTATATTAAATTGGAGGCCTCCGTTTCTCAATCCTTCCACTAATGGGAGATCATCTATTTAATTTTTGCAGTTGTTTACAAAACAAAGCCATCTACATATTAGGCAGTGAGAAAGATCTTTATACGAACCGCAGAACAGTGTTTCAACATGTTATCCACCATCAGCTTTTCCCAGATACTCAAACTCAGAGATGTTTTATTAACTCTCAATTTTTACTGAACTGTCTCCCCCAAGTTTCATCTCCTTGTACTGCAGAGACAGTTTTATAATTCTTTTCCTGAGTCTGTTAGCATGAACATTTGAGAATTCAATAACGGAAACATTTTCAGTTCTAACAATGCTAGCACCTACATCCAACCCATCCCAGCTTAGAATCTCCACAAACTAAAACGTGTTGTCTACAGTATCTGGTTTACACAGAACTAAAATCTTGATTCTTCTGCCAAAAGAAATTGTCCTCCCCTCCAACCTGAACAAAAAGCTAAAAGTAATGTTTTCCTGTTGTAAACTCAACAGGGTAAACATTCCATCTACAGAGGAACCTCAATTATCCGAAGGACATGGGCGGGGAGTATTTCATTCAGTTAATCAAATGCCGGATAACCAAAAGCCGGATAACATAGTTTAGCCGAGCATCGGAACCTCGTGATCTTGCCGGATAATGGAATGCCAGATAATCGAGGTTCCTCTGCATCAATAATGGTGTCATGCCAGGCACATGACTGCGGTCACACATCTCGGGGAATTGGTGCTTTTAGTTTCCTTGTTTTGGACAGCTTTCTGAACTGTTCGGAAAGATTACGTTCATAAAACTGACCCACATCTGTCTGCGTCTGTAATCAAACCAAAATCCCAAAACATAATACGTCCTCTCCACCTTCCATCACACTCTCCTACAAGGGGAGCAGCTGGAGTTTCTCCGATCTCTTTATGTCACCAAAATATTCTTGTTAACCTTTTCTGTATTCTCCCTAATGCCACTTGATTGAATTCTTATACAATGGCTTTGATTTTTACCCCAGTAATTCAGTCATGGGATGTATGGAGTCACTGACTAGGCCAGAACACATTGCATATCCCAATTGCCCTTGAGAAGGTTATGGCGAACTGCCTTCGTGAACCACTGTAATGCATGGATACTGGCACTTTCACAGTATTGTAATGATTTTGATCCAGCACTAGTGAAGGAAGAAATTATATTGTCAAAGTCAGAAAGTTGAGCAATTTGGAGGAACGTGCACGTGATAGTGCTCCTATGCTTTGCCCTTCTAGGTAGTAGAATGCAATAGCAGAGACACAGAATGTAATAATATCTTTAATAATTTTTTTTTATTTTTCATTTTGTTTCATGAAGACTGAAAGACTGCTAAAAGAATGGTAAAGGTGAGGCTGAAGTATGATCACGCGCAGTGTGAAAAATCACTGTATTAACTGTGGCTCAATTGGTAACATCCTTGCTTCAGTATCTAAGGTTGTGTATCAGAGTCCTACAGCAGAGATTCGACCAGAGAAGAAAGCATGTACTTTTTGAAGGAACAGGAGGTGACAGTGACCTGGTTAATACTTATCCCTCAAAAAAATCACAACAATGTTTGCCTGGTCATTAACACATTGTTGTTTCTGCTAGTTTGCTATGTAGAAATAGTCTGCCATAATTCCATCATAATGTTGACTACATTTCAAATGTACCTTATTAACTGTAAAATGTTGCAGGACATTCTGAACTTGTGAAGTATAAAGTAAATAGTAGTTTTTCTCTCTTTCTTTCATATGGCAGTATACTCAGCTCCATTATTCCCACAACGATCAGCAATGAATGCTCACAGAACCCTTTACATAGAGTTCAGTTGATGTTGCAAAGGATGAAAGATGAGTTCATTTTCCTCAATACCTCATCAAGTTTATTTACTGGGTTATTCAGAACAGGTTGCCTCACTTTAGACCTAGGGTCAATGGTGAAACAGCTGATCTCAGTAGGTTTGGCAGGTAGAAACTTAATGAGGTCCCAGCATTATGGAAGAAGCCAAGGCTCCCACCTCTGACCTTCATCCTGTAACTCCGCAGGTATGGCTGCTAGAATTTGACTGTGGTGTGACCTGCAGTTGACTAACCTGTCAACACTCAGTGGAGAATCATTTCAATTTTATGTGCAAGGCCAAAATTTCAAGAAGAGATTTTATTAACATGTGGAGAGATGATGACTCACCATTTTATAAAAAATCAAAATGGATTTTTTTTCCACTGCCATGCGAGCTATGAAGATGCTTCATACGTAATGACCTTTGTGGACCTGAGTTTGAAGGATTGTGGAGACTTGGATTTTTTTTTTGCAAAAGTTCAATGAAAGTACACATTAGATTTTTATTTTTAACAAGGCATTCCTCAAAAATCAGTTTCAGATAATTGCTAGTCTTGTTTTAAAGTCAGACAGTTTTTGATTCATACAGCATGGAAACAGGCCCTTTGGCCCAACTCATCCATGCCAACTATGTTTCCCAAACTAGTCCCATTCTCCTGTGTTTAGCCCACACCCGCTTTAACATTTCCTATCTGTCCAAATGTCTTTTAAATGTTGTAATTGTGCTCACCTTTGCCACTTCCTCTGGAAACTCTTTCCCTACTCTGCACTTCCCTTTGGAAAAGTTGTTCCTCAGATCCCTTTTAAATCTTTCCTCTCTCACCTGCTGCATATGCCCTCTAGGTTTGGACTGCCCTACTCTGGGGAAAAGGCCTCGGCTAGTCACCTTATCTATGATTTAAAAATTCTTGATTTAAAAGTCTCCTATACTCCAGGGAGGAAAAGTCCCAGCCTCTCTTTATAACTCAAACAGTCCAGACCCAGTAACATCCTTGTAAATTTGTTTCCAATCCTTTTCAGTTTAATAACATCGTTCCTATAGTAGGGAGACCAGAATTGCATGCAGTGCGTCAAATGTGGCCTGACCAATGTATTGTACAGCTGCAACATGACATCCCAACTCCTGTACTCAATGCACTGACCAATGAAGACAAGCAGAACAAACATCTTCTCCACCTTGTCTGCCTGTGATGCCACTTTCAAGGAACAATAAATGTACACTCCTAGGTTTGTCTGCTCGACAACACTCATCAAGGCCCTAACATTAAATAAGTAAGTCCTTCTTGAACAAATGCCAAGGAAATAAAAGAAATCGGATTTTTTAAACCACTGGGTTTTATGGCTATTCAGTTTGAACTGAGGTTTGGAGTTACTTTTTGGACGTTCAGTTGGTGGAAAGCCTGGTATAGAACAAACAAGCTCAGCTAGTGTCTCCAGATTCTGACAAACCTTTGTGGTGAATTCAGTGTGAAACTTGATTATCCTCCAAAGACCGTTTGGGAGGCTGAGAGATACTGGGGTCCCTGAGCAAGGTGCTGAGACCCCAGAGACAGTTGCCTATATTGGTGACACTAGTCCACATGTGTCAAGATTCCAGACAACATACATCTGAACGTGCTACTCCTTAACCACTTTTGACTTTAACAGTGTAGACTTATTGGTTAAAAGTTTTTGTACTCCAAAGTGACTCTCTGGAGACAGAAAATCAGGTTTTCCCCTTAACCTGGTGTATTTGTAAATGTTTGTGTATGTTTGAAAGTGTGTCCCTCCCTATGTCCACTTTTTATATTAATTTGAGGCATATATAGTGACCTGTAAAGTCATGGGCTTAAAGAAAGGCAGCGCACTCCTTCCATTTCAGTCATATCTTATGCTATGAGGACAAGTTACAGGTTAGAGCCAGCAAAATGGAATTTGGAGTTAGTGGCTCCAGGGACAAGGTTGAGGGGATTTAGATAATTAGGACAAATAAAGTGAAGTTCATGTTACACCTAGCATAAATTTGAATCTGAGCAAAACAACTTTGTAACGTCATGCTGGTCATTCTGTTATACTATACAACTTCTTTATATTAAATCTACCCATTCCATAACATCTCGCCATGCTCAGTCTCGATTCATTTTCTATCAATTATCTACTTTCCCAGACAGTGATAGCCCCAACAATCTTTCCTCTGGCTTCTGACAAATGTGCACAGAGCAAGTCATTTTTCTCACTGCAAAATATCTCATCATTTCATTCTTGTCAAGCTCAAGGACCTACTTGTTGGTTCGTTATGTCGGTCTCCTTTTTGACATACACCTCTTTCATTAATGTTCAAACACATGGTTTTTTTTTTAACATCTGCACAATGCATTTCACCATACAGAATACAGAGGCTTTTCATCACACAAGAGTTGAAGACAACATAGACACATCTTCCTGCTGACATCTCATGCAATTGCTTTCCTGAATTGAAAGACGGAGTTTTAATCAGTAAAGCTATCAAGCGATATGGGGAAAAGGCAGGAAAGTGAAGTTGAGGAGTGGAGTTGATCTCTTTAAAAAGGTACTCAATGGCTCCCACACCTTCATGTTCGTTGGGTGGGTGGGGGGGTCATTCTTCCATATCTGATGTCACATCCCAAGAATGTCACCTCTGCCTTTGAGATTTGTGATTTCTTTCAGTTTATTACTACTTTGGCTTTTTGCAGTCAGGCAAAGAGCTCTGCCAACTGTACCAGGATATCTTTCCATGAATAGGTCAGGATCACTACATCCCTCTTCTGCTCAGTTATTTGATGTTGTCATAGTATGTAACGGTGGCACAGTGGTTAGCACTGCTGCCTCACAGCGCCAGAGACCCGGGTTCAATTCCCGCCTCAGGCGACTGACTGTGTGGAGTTTGCACATTCTCCCCGTGTCTGCGTGGGTTTCCTCCGGGTGCTCCGGTTTCCTCCCACAGTCCAAAGATGTGCAGGTAAGGTGAATTGGCCATGCTAAATTGCCCGTAGTGTTAGGTAAGGGGTAAATGTAGGGGTATGGGTGAGTTGTGCTTCGGTGGGTCGGTGTGGACTTGTTGGGACGAAGGGCCTGTTTCCACACTGTAAGTAATCTAATCTAATCTAAAAAGAGAAAGAAAAAGTAAGTAAATAACCTTTCCTGCTCGTGTCTGTTACCATTTTGTCAGAATATGTGAAAAGGCTACCAGGAGTTAAAGACTGAACTTGGCAAAGTGCTGTTCCATGGCTGGAGAGGTCAACACTTCACATATAACCCTTCTTCCAGGTACATTGCCAGATTGCTTTTAACAGTGTGGCACTTTGCATTGCCTGTTCCAAGATCCGAATGTGATATCGACAGTATTAAGATAGTTAAGGTACATACTGTTATGGTACTCTTGCATAGGGAGCCATTAGATATCAGCTTATGAAGGGAAGGAGGAGACAGTACCATGGACTGAATTCCTAATCCTAACCCATCTATGCATCTGTAGCAAGTTTTGCAGATCAGTGAGCTTTGGATCCAAATTGAGGAGCTGGTATCTGAGCTGCACATATTATACTACATAAGGAGAGGGGAAAGTTACATTCCAGAATGGGGTTATACCCTTCAGACTCAGTAATTCAAAATTGGTCTGTGTCAGAGACATAAGGCTTCACTGCTGGTGAGGCAAGTATGCGAACCCAGTGGTTTACAAATGAGGAGTCTTAGCCTGAAATTGTCCAACAGCGCTGAGGTTCTTGCAAGCTGTGTGGACAATTGTGGTGTCTGCAGGAAGGGTAAGTAAACTGGAGCCTGATACAGGGAGTCATTCAAGCTAAGGATGAGATAGGAACGTAGTTGTGGTAGGGCACAGATACGGTTCTCTATGCATTCTATGTGAGTGGGAGACCCGTAGACTATGTTACCTGCCCCATGTCAGGTTAATGACATCCCCTTGGGGCTGAGAAAGAACTTAGAGTGGGAGGGGAAAGGTTCAGACATTGTCATCCACATTAGTACTAATGACATTGCTAGGATTGGAAAGAAGTGAATGAAAGATTTTGAACAGTTAAGAGCTTAATTAGAAAACAGGACCTCCAAGGTCATAAGCTCTCGATTACTACCTGAACCATGGGCAAACTGGCACAGGGAAAATAAAGTCAAGGAGCTAAAGGCGTGGCTCAAAGATTGGAACAGATGCACTGGGGTTCAGTTCATGGGGCACTAGCACCAGTGAAGTTCTGCGTCCCCTCAAGAGGGATCTCTTGGTTCGAGATCGGTCAAAGGAATCGACATATGCGGTCTATTCAAAAAGCAAGGGTCATTAGTTTATTGAATTAAGGTACCTTGACGCAATTCTATCCAGCAACACAGAGATTGAAGCTTCTGCATTCCGTGATGAAGTTGCGCAATGACATTAGAAAATTACACATTATATATATGTTTTTTAAGAAATAGTACAGTCTTAATTATAAGAAAGACCAATCACATATAATAAGGTGAAATGATTTACAGCAAGTTAATCCAATGATATTTTCTTTAAGAAGAATGTCTAATTTACGTAATTTGTCATGCCATGTGTTAGTTCAAGGTTAGTTCAAATGGTCAATTAATGTGTCAGTATTCATCTTATGAAACCTCTATTGTCCTCTTATCTTTGAACTGCAAGTTAATTCTGTAAATCAGCAGTATGTTCAGCAGTATGGTTCACAGGCCATTTTGTAGTATTCTTTTAAATCAAGAAACCATTTTGTTGAAATAAAAATCTACATATTTTGTTGCCTAAATTCCTAGATCCTCACCAGCACTGGAGTAGAGGAGAACTGGCCTGGTGGGACAGGCTTCACTTGAACTGTACTGGGACCAGTTTCCTGGCAAATTAAATAACGAGGGCTGTGGGTCGGGCTTTCAACTATTTAGAGGGGGTGGGGCGGGGTTTGGGAGTGGGGAAATAATGGGGTTAGATAAAGAAAGTGTTTGAGCTGATTATGTTTCCATCTGTGTCTACCTCTGAGGTTTGTATGCAACCTTTGAAACTGTTGGCACGCTGATGTCTGGACTTGGGCCCTCAGAGAGAACATTGCTTATAAATGATGTGGAAGTGCTGGTGTTGGACTGGGGTGGATAAAAACTTTTTAAAAAATCACAAGACTAGGTTATCGTCTAAAAGGTTTATTTGAAGGTACAAGCTTTCAAAGCGCTGCTCCTTCATCAGGTACCTTAGAGCTTTGAAAGCTTGCACAGGTGCACAATCCTTAATCCGAAATGCTCGGAACCAGTTGGTTTTTGGAATTCAGATTTTTTCAAATTTCAAATAAGTGGCAGCTTGATGGTGAAACTTTTAAAAATCTTTCTGAAGAACAGACTTACTGTGAGTAAAACGGGCCCTGAAACAAAATGGAGGCCTGCCAGTGCTGGCCACACCCCCACACATCCCATCTGAGTGACACACATCGAGTGGGTGTGGATTTGGGTTAACTATTTGCACGCCAAACAACCTTGTTAATGAGAAAAAAACTTCACAAAAAACCTTCGGACTTTGGAGCTTTTCGGATTTCAAAATTTTGGATAAAGGGTTATCTACCTGTACTTTCAAATAAATCTGATTTGGAGGTGCCTGTATTGGACTGGGGTATACAAAATTAAAAATCATACAACACCAGGTTATAGTCCAACAAGTTTATTTGAAAGCACTAGCTTTCAGAGCATTGCTCCTTCATCAGGTGGTTGCGGAGTATAAGATCGTAAGACACAGAATTTATAGCAAACATTTACAGTGTGATGCAACTGGAATTGTATATTAAAAAGGACCTGAAATTGTTTGTTAAGTCTCTCATCTTTTAGAATGAAGATGCTGATTTCAGTTCTTTCAAATGTAAATCCCAGAACTTTTTTAAAGTTACATTCTCAAGTGAACTTTAACAATTGGTGTCATGTCGGCCCAGATAAGCCTATTGGACTATAACCTAGTGTTATGAAATTTTTAACATTGCTTATAAAGCAAGAGGTTATGGCAGCATTACAATGCAGCTATTTGGATAACAATGTCCAGAGTAGGAAGTGCAGGGAGGGACGAGTTTATCAAAACAGCAGTAAATATGATAAAAAGGCAAATTTGTTTGAATGTGCGTTGTATTCAGAACAAAATAACTGAATTAATTGCACAAGTACAAATTAATGCATATAATCTTAAAGCTGTTACAGGGATATGGTTACAAGTAGATCAAAGCTAGGAAACAAATATTCAGGATGTGATATTTTGAAAGGATAGGCTGTAAGGAAACAGTTGAGGGGAGGTGATAGCTTTTTTTTCAGTATGGGATGGAATAGATACAATAACAAAAAATGACACAAGACAATAAGAACTTGTAGCAGGAGAAGGCCCTCTGGCCCTTTGAGCCTGCTCCTCTGTTCATTAAGATCATGACGGATCTTTTCATGGCCTCAGCTCCTCTTACCCACCCTCTTAACATAACGCTTAATTCCATTACTGTTCAAAAAATTATCTGTCCTTCTCAATTCAGTCCTAATTTTGAGGCTATGCCCTCTTGTCCTAGTTTCACCCACCAGTGGAAACACTCTCTCTACTTCTGTCTTATCTATTCCCTTCATAATTTTATATGTTTCGATAAGATCCCCCCTCATTCTTCTCAACACAAATGAATATAATCCCATCTACTCAGTATCTCCTCATAAGCCAACCCCCTCAACTCTGGAATCAACCTATTGAACATCCCTCTGCACCCCCTCCAGTACCAGCACATCCTTTCTCAAGTAAGGAGACCAAAACTGCACGCAGTACCCCAGGTGTGGCCTCACCAGCACCCTATACAGCTGCAACATAACCTCTTTGCTTTTAAACTCAACCCCTTTAGCAATGAAGGATACAATTCCATTTGCCTCCTTAATTAATTGTTGAACCTGCGGACCAACCTTCTGTAACCTCCTCCAGGCCTGGACAGAGGGAGCGACCGACCTTCTGTAATTCATGCACAAGGATACCCAGGACACTCTGCATAGCAGCAAGTTGCAACTTTTTACCATTCAAGTAATTGTCCTTTTTATTGTTATTCCTACCGAAATGGATGACTTCATATTTGTTAACATTGTACTCCATCTCCCAGACCTTTGCCCACTCACTATGTCCCATTTCAAATTTTCACAGTCCTCTGCACGCTTTGCTCTGCCACTCATCTTAGTGTCATCCGCAAATTTTGACACATTATGTGTGGTCCGCAAATCCAAATCATCTATGTAAATTGTGAAGAATTTCAGTCCCAATACTGAGGCACAGCACTAGTCACTGTTGGTCAGCCAGAATAGCACTCATTTATCCCCACTCTTTGCTTCCTGTTAGTCAACCAATCCTCTATCCATGCTATTACATTGCCCGTAACACCTTGCATCTTTATCTTATGCAGCAGCCTTTTGTGCTGCACCTTGTTAAATGTCTTTTGGAAATCTTGATGCACCAATTCACTGTGTCCCCGTTGTCCACCGTGTTCATAATGTCATCATACAATTCCAGTAGATAGGTTAAGCATGACCTGCCTTTCATGAACCCATGCTGAGTCTGCCCAACAGGATAATTTCTATCTGGATGTCTTGTCATTTCTTCCTTGATAATAGACTCAAGCATTTTCTCCATTACAGAGGTTAAGCTAACTGGTCTATAATTCTCCACCTTTTTGTCTACCTCCCATTTGCAGTATTACAACCTGCTGGAACTGCCCCAGAGTCCAGTGAATTTTGGAAAATTACCACAAATGCATCTGCCACTTCTGCCACCATCTCTTCTAATACCCTACGAAGCATTCCATCCGGGCCCGGAGACTTGTCTATCCTTAGCTCCATTAGCTTGCCCAACACCACTCTTTTCAAGATAGTGATTGTTTCCAGGTCTTCACCTACCTTCTTTGTCAATTACTGGTATGTTATTAGTGTCCTCCACTGTGAAAATTGACATAAAATACCTTTCAATGCTTTGGCCATTTCTTCATATCCTATTACTAAATTCGTCCTCTAAAGGATCAATGTTTACACGAGCCACTCGTTTTCATTTTATATATTTCTAGAAGCTTTTGCTATCTGTCTTTATATTCTGAGCGAGTTTATTCTCATAATCTTACTTTTCTTTATAGCTTTTTTGTGGCTTTCTGTTGACCTTTTAAAGCTTTCCCAAACTTCTAGTTTCCCACTGATCTTGGCCACTTTGTGTGCCTTTTCTTTCAATTTGATAGCCTCCCTTATTTCCTTAGACACCCATGGCAGATTACCTTGGATTGGAAGGTGTAGAATCTACATTGATGGAGGTAAGAGATAAAAAGGGGAAGGAGACACAGGCAGGTGTAGTCTACTGGCAGTAGATGTATGGCGGGACACAGAATAAATCAGGAAATATTGAGGGCAAGGAAAAAAGGCTGTACATTAATCATGGGTGACTTTAATCTTCATGTGAAATTGGCCAAGGAAGCCATGTAAAAGAATTGATAGAATGTATTCGGGGCAGTTCCCGAGAACAATGCGTTATGAATCAACCTTATATCAGGCTTTTTTGGATCTGGTGTTGTAGAGGGCAGAACGGTGGCTCAGTGGTTAGCACTACTGCCTCACAACTCCAGGGAACTGTGTTCAATTCCCACCTTGGGCAACTGTCTGCGTGGAGTTTGCACATTCGCCCAAAGTCTGTGCGGGTTTCCTCCGGGTGCTCCGGTTTCCTCCCACAGTCCAAAGGTGTGCAGGTTAGGTGAATTGGCCGTGCTAAAATTGCCCACAATGTTAGGTGTAGGGGAATGGGTCTGGGCGGGTTGCTCTTCAGAGGGTCGGTGTGGACTTGTTGGGCTGAAGGGCCTGTTCCCATACTGTAGGGAATCTAATCTAATTATCCAACAGAATTAAGAGATTTCATTGGAAACAGTGACTATAACATAGTCAAAGTATGTGTTCAGTTTGACTAGGATCAGAAGCAAATATACTAAGATATATAAAAACAATTACAAGAAATTAAGGGCAGACCTGATTGGATTAGATCAGGAAAGGAGGTTACCAGACACACACTTGAGGAAAACTGATAGACGTGTAAGAAAATCGGTCATGGTTCACATGATAAATTCCAGTCAGAAAGGAGGATTTTAGGAAGAGGATAAACCAACCACGGTTAACCAGGGAAATGTAAGTTTAGCTGAAACAAAACAAAACAAGAAATTGCTGGAGGAAACTCAACAGGTCTGGCAGTCTGGAGAGAAAACAATTTGAGTCAACATCAGAGTGGTGCTGGAAAAGCACAACTGGTCAGGCAGCATCCGAGGAGCAGGAAAATCGACGTTTCGGTCAAAAGCCCTTCTTCTCCAGCATCTGCAGTACCCACTTCTGCCGAGAAAATGAATCGAGTCCAGTAACAGGTAATGGGGAAGGGTACATTTCAAATGAAATGGAATATGAAAATAGGAAGGTTTCACTAAAACTATGTGAGGCTTTATTTAGACCACAAGTGGAATAGTGTGAACAGTTTTGGACCCAAGGAATTATATACTGCATCGGAGACAGGCCAGAAAAGGTCCATGAGGCTGATCCTGGGTATGGAAGGATTGTCTGATAAATACAGGTTGAGTTGGATAGGTATTCATTGGTGTTTAGAAGAATGAGGGGCATTGTACAAGCTTCTGAAGGGGCTGGACAGGGTAGCTGCAGCGAAGTTGTTTCCCCTTGTGTGAGTGTTTCAGACCAGAGGGTATCTCCTTGGAATCAGGGTCCACCCATTTAAGGCAGAGATGAAGAGGCATTTCTTAGAGTCATAGAGCTGTACAGCACTGAACCAAACCCTTTGGTCCAACTCGCCCAAGCTGACCAGATATCCTAAATTAATTTAGTCTCATGTGCCAACATTTGATCTCTCTAAACCCTTCCTTATCATATACCCATCCTGATGCCTTTTAAATGTTGTAATTGTACTAGCCTCCACTACTTCCTCTGGAAGCTCACTCCATTCACATACCACCCTCTGCATGAAAACATTGCCCCTTAGGTCCCTTTTATATCTTGCCTCTCTCACCGTAAACCTCTAGGTCTGGACTCCCCTAACCCAGGGAAAAGACCTTGTCTATCCAGGCCCCTCATGATTTTATAAACCTTTCTAATTTCACCCCTCACCCAGGGAATACAGCCCCATCCTATTCAGCCTCTCCCTATAACTCAAATCCTCTAACCCATACAATATCCTTGTAAATCTTTTCTGAACCCTTTCACACCTTTCCTATAACAGGGAGACCAGTATTACACACAATATTCCAAAAGTGGCCTGACCAACGTCCTGTACAGCCACAACATGACCTCTCACCTCCTATACTCAAATGCTCTGACCAATAAAGGAAAGCATATCAAATGCTGCCTTCACTATCCTACCTACCTGCACTCCACCTTTAAGGAACAATGAACCTGCACTCCAAGGTCTCTTCGCTCAGCAACACTCCCAGGACCTTACCATTAAGAGGGTTGGCATTCTGTGGAAATCCTTACTGCAAAGGGCTGTCGACGATGGGTTGTTAAGTATAATCAAGTTCGAGATAGACAGAATTTTAATCAGTAAGGGAATTGAGGATTATGGGGAATAGCTCATACTCATGCATGTCTTGAAACTCACAAACAAACCTTTAAGTTATTGGAGTCACTGTTTTTTTAAAATTCAGAAATGATAGACTCACAATGTTGAGAGGCTTTGACAGAATGGTTCCAGGGGATGCAGGATTTCAGCAATGTTAGGCGAGATAAGCTGCAGTTGCCTCCACAGAGCAAAGGGGATTTGATTGACATGTATCAAAGACAGACAGAGATAAGATGCACAAAGAAAAGCTGTTCCCTAAGCTTACAGTATTATCGCGTATGGTCTGTGGGATACAGAATTAAAATTGTGAGCTGCTGGTGGTACTGGTAACAGGTGGGGGTAATAGACACATACAGCACCACCTTCCTAATGCAGTATCTTTCAGTTGCCTGGAACCTGCTGCATTTAAAAGGTGGTTGAAGTAACGATTAGATTAGATTCCCTACAGTGTGGAAACAAGCCCTTTGGTACAACAAGTCCACGTCAACCCTCCGAAGAGCAACCCACCCAGACTCATCTCCCTCTAACTAATACACTCAATGCTTAAGGCAATTTAGAGGGACCAATTCATGTAACCTGCACACCTTTGGACTAAGGGGAGAAACTGGA
Organism: Chiloscyllium plagiosum; assembly: GCF_037043375.1. Lineage (NCBI taxonomy): Eukaryota > Metazoa > Chordata > Chondrichthyes > Orectolobiformes > Hemiscylliidae > Chiloscyllium > Chiloscyllium plagiosum. The sequence goes on along the minus strand of NW_028270146.1, from coordinate 89,832,030 downwards.
GCACCCGGAAGAAACCCACAGGGAGAATGTGCAAACTCCACACAGACAGTCACCTGAGGCTGGAATCGAAGCTGGGTCCCTGATGCTGTGAGGCTGCAGTGCTAACCACTGAGCCAAATTGCTACCCTTGGCTGATGACTGATTGAACTAAACCCATCAGATTGCTCTACAGCAAGCCAGCAGGGATTCTATGGGCTGAATGGTCTTTAACAGGACCATTGGAACTCTACAAAATTGGTTTTCAACCAATATATACTTTGCTGTATGCTCATATCTTGGGGCAAGGTGAAAATCCCTTACATTGTGGATCTCTAAATATACAAGACATCCCTCATTTATTTACAAAATCAGGAAAGAGAGAAAGATAAATGACAACTGGGAGGTCATCAAACCTGACATCTTTAATTCTTCTGGAGAAAAGTTGCTGCTGCTATTTGTGGGCCTGGATTCACTGGATCCTGTTGGATAAGACTAAAATAACAGCAATCTGTAAATCCAGGTGTAACGATTTAATTGCAGCTTTCCATTCTCTCTGTGAATCTTTCTTGAACACTCAACATTTTGTCCAAACCAAACTCCCCTTTAACATAACCAACTGTGTCAAGTAACATGACAGATCTGAGAAAGCTGGATTTGTTATAAATCATTAGTTGCTTGCATCTATTGTATGCCATACATGCTGCCTAAATACAAGAATTCACAGGGCTAATTCATGTAGATTTCGACCTTGCAGTATATAGCAATATTTGGCATAGGAATGCATACATTGGAGATAGGTAAAAACAATGACTGCAGATGCTGGAAACCAGAGTCTAGATTAGAGTGGTGCTGGAAAAGCACAGCAGTTCAGGCAGCAACCGAGGAGCAGGAAAATTGATGTTTCGGGCAAAAGCCCTTCATCAGGAATACAGGCAGAGAGCCTGTAGGATGGAGATATACTGGAGATCCCTACCATTCAGAGAACCAGGTAAAACACAGAGCTGACGGAGGAGCATTATTTCAGGCAATAAAACTAATTCCTGGCGATTTTGGTTAATGGACTCTCAGATCGGTCTGTCTCCTGCCAACGTATTTGAACAGTAAGTCAGTGCTGTTCATGTCATTATTGTGCATCTGCATTGCACTGGATTTGGAACTGAACTGTCTGTTATTGCTGCCTCTCCCCTTTCATCCCACTGTCTCCCTCACCTTGTGCTTTCCCATAGCCCCTGTCCCTGGCTTGGTTAGAGACTAAAAGGCAGCAGATGCTTGAATCCAAGGTTGGCAAGTAGGAGGCTGAAAGAACACAGCAAGCCGAGCAGCATCAGGAGGTGGAGAAGTTGACATTTCTTCCTGAAGGAGGGTTGCACCCATGTCCTGATGTTGTCTGGCTTGCTGCGCTCTTCCAGCCTCCTGCTTGTCTACCTGTCCCTGACATGTCATCCATTTCACTCAGGGAGCGGGAAAAGCGAGACCCCAAAGGCTATCAACAACTTTGTAAATCACTGCAGGGGGCCTCAGATTGCTACGTGGATTAAGCTTAAATAATGAATCTATTATCCAAGTCCTGTGGTGCTGCTGGCAGTGACATCACGTATCCTGTAACAGCACGGTCTGGATAGGATCTCCTTGCAGTTGCCATAGCAACAAACATAACCTTTCCAGATTTGGACACTGGTCGTTCTCTTTCCAGAAAGCATGAAACATCCTACAAGGTGTTTTAGCATAGGGATGTCCACCAGCACCAATGCTGCTGTGGTGCTTGACTGCTTTACAGAGCCAAAATCCAGGCTGGAGTATGTGGCACATCAGGGCTTGCTATCATCGAGGAACTGTTTTGATGATGACCCTCAGTACTGGTGTGGGCTCTCTCAGGATCGTACTGACCAAGGCATAAAGCTGTAGATTCTCATGTTCTGTCACAATTCAGATGAAACTTGGCCAATTGTTGCTTTCTTCCATTCAGATAACAGAATAGGTTTAAACACTGCCCCATTTAAGGCTAGGATAGAAGCTTTCACAGAAGAAGTTGTCTGTTAGGGCAAGTCAAAACTGTCTGCTTTCCTGCCATGACTTGCTTATTTTAGCCCGGTCAAAACCTACCAAAGCAACCAAACCGGTACCACTGATTGCAGCTCCAACATTGCAACTAATCCAGGAAAAACTTCGGAAACCCTTTAGCCATTTCATCGCTTTATACCAGATTAGGAGATATGGCATGCATTTCATAGAATCCCTACAGAGTGAAAATAGAGCATTTGGCCCATTGAGTCCACATCGATCCTCAGAAAAAACAGCCCACCCAGCTCCACCTCCTTCCCTATCCCTTTAACCCTGCATTTCCCATGGCTAATCCATCTAGCCTGCACATCCCTGGACACTATGGGAAATGTATCATTGCCCATCCACCTAACCTGCACATCTATGGACTGTGGGAGGAAACTGGAGCACCCAGCGATGGTGCAGATATGGGAATGTAAAACAACTGAGAGCACTAGGCATGTACCAGACTGGATTTTTAACTGAGCAGAGAGTTAATTTGACCTTGGGATACATTATTGGTACAGAGGAAGATTGGATTGTCACATGTTTTGACTAGAATCTCTTGGCTCCTAGTGTATCAGAAACAAAATAAAAATCAGTATTAGTTGTTCTGAGTGAACTTTTCATATGAATTCAAACTAGTTGTTCATGATAGTCTGTTGAATGTTAGCCGCTAATTCATCAGGCTCAGCATCATCTTTAGAACCTTCCCAAACTTCCAGTTCATCTGCTGCCCCTGAGTCCACTTCTATATTTCACACATCACTCCAAATCCGCAAGCCTTTCTGAGGCTGTACCATATCATTCCAAACAGCAAGGAATCTTGCTCCACCATTGACATGTTTAACACATATCATTGTAAACTTACGATCCTCATTTTCTTCCAGGCAAAGTTTGTGGTCTAGAAGTGGTGCAGTAAGTGATCTCTGGTCTCTCAGGATCCATCTATTTATCTAAAACTCCATTACATAAAAGCAGTACCGCTGATTGCCATAGGATAAATGCATCCTGACAACATTCAGGGCATCTGCCTTTCTCCGTGACATGGTTGATCATATGCAACTTTAACATTAATTGAACAGAAGTCCCTTCCTATTTATAGACTGCACAGCAATTGCCAACTGAGAAAACAGTCCTGACTCCAGAACCTCAGCATCAAATGAAAACATGCAGAGTCCTCTCCTGATATTAGTTACTTTTCTGACTGAAGTGATCAGTTGAGCCCAGTGGTGAAGTGAAAAGCTTTTTCGTATCTTACTGAATTATGGACAGGTATGAGGGATCTAGAAATTAAAAACAGAAGAAACTTAGCAGGTCCAACAGCATCTGTGGAGAGAGAAATTGAGTTAATGTCTTATGTCTCTTGGCTCTTCAGAAGAAACCTACTGTGTTTCTCCAGCACTTGGTTTTTACTGCAGATCTCTAGCACCTGCAGTGTTTTGCTTTTATTTGGCGGATCTAGATTTGCTCTATTTTCAATGTTCTTAAATGGAATTTAATCCTGAAGGGAATGGGAGAGGTGGATAAGGAAATTAAGGCGGCATATGGGATTCTTGCTCTATTATTTAATACAATACCAGGGAGGTTATGATGGAGCAGTATAAGATGCTATTTACACCATAGCTGGTGGACTGTGTGAAGTTCTGGTCACTATACTATAGGAAGGATGTGATTGTACTAAACAGGGTGCAGAGGAGATTCACCAGAATGCTGCCAGGGTTGGAGTGTTGTAGCTATGAAGAGAGGCCTGATAGGCTGGGGGTGGTTTTGTTAGAGCACAGAGGTGGAGTGGTAGCCCAACTAAGGTGTTCACAATTACGAAGGACAGGGATAAGGTAAATGGGAAAACATTTTCCTCTTAGTAGATAGATCAATAACCAGGAGATAGATTTAAGGCAAAGGTCAAGAGATTTTAAAGGGACTTTCTCACACAAAGATGGAACTCACTGCCTGAAAGGTTGGTAGAGGCGAGAACCATCATAACATTGAAGTAGTACTTAGATGATCACTTGAAGCTCCATCACATACAAGGTTATAGGCCAAATGCTAGCAAATGTGACAAGGGTAAATAGGTGCTTAATGACCAGTGCAGATACAATGGGTCAAAGGGCTTCTTTCCATGCTGTAAAAGTCTACAGGCAGAATAGTATCAGAGTTTGAATGAAATGGCCGAAAATGAGGTGTCAGAATGGGGAGGCAAGGCCCATCTCCACATTGAGATCATCTTTTTCTATCTTTTATGCTTTGCAAAAGCAGCGTGGTAAGACTCTCGCTCGGCAACAGCGAGATGTCAATGGAGAGTGATTACTGACAGGTGAGTGTCATAGAGATGAATAGCATGGAAACAGACCCTTCAGTCCAACCCGTCCATGCCGACCAGATATCCCAACCCAATCTAGTCCCACCTGCCAGCACCCGGTTCCATATCCCTCCAAACCCTTCCTATTCATATACCCATCCAAATACCTCTTAAAATGTTGCAATTGTACCAGCTTCCACCACTGGCAGCTCATTCCATGCACATACCACCCTCTGTGTGAAAAAGTTGTCCCTTCTGTCTTTTTTATACCTTTCCCCTCTATGCCCTAAATCTATGCCCACTAGTTCTGGACTCCCCGACCCCAGGGAAAAGACTTTGTCTATTTATCCTATCCATGCCCCTGATAATTTTATAAACCTCTATAAGGTCACCCCTCAGCCTCTGACCCTGCAGGGAAAACAGCCCCAGCATGTTCAGCCTCTCCCTATAGCTCAAATCCTCCAACCCTGGCAACATCCTTGTAAATCTTTTCTGAACCCTTTCAAGTTTCACAACATCTTTCAGATAGGAAGGAGACCAGAATTGCATGCAATATTCCAACAGTGGCCTAACCAATGTCCTGTACAGCTGCAACATGACCTCCCAACTCCTGTACTCAATACTCTGACTCCACTTTCAAGATTTGAACCTGCACTCCAAGGTCTCTTTGTTCAGCAACACTCCCTAGGACCTTACCATTAAGTGTATAAGTCCTGCTAAGATTTGCTTTCCCAAAATGCAACACCTCACATTTATCTGAATTAAACTCCATCTGCCACTTCTCAGCCCATTGGCCCATCTGGTCAAGTTCCTCTTTTTAACAAATTCACTTACTTCATTAATAAACAGACTTCCATCTTATCAAACAAGCTCAACATTTGGAAAACCTGATAAGGAAACCAGAGTGATCCCCTGGTAGATTCAGCCCACCCTTTGCTCCAAAGGGCTTCAACGTTGGATAATGGGCACCGACATTACAGGTCGCATCCTCAGGGCATCTACACAGACAAGGCCCCTCCATCACAGACATTCACATCTGACATGTGTGTCAGCCTCTGAAAATCTTCATGGCACTCTCCAAACCACTTACATGACACATCTGCATTCCAATGTTGTACCATCAGCTAACATTGCAATAAGTATGGGTGGCTAGTTATGTTTTCATTTCAGAAATTATAAAATTGTTCACACGCATTCATCAGTATTTTCTTTATCCAGTGTCCACACCGAATGCCTCCAAGCCTGTGTTAGGGATATGCAGTAGTTTGCTCTCTACTTTCCTCTTCTTTATCATGTTCTCCAGCCACAAGAAGAGTACTCCACTAGTGACATATTCTCTCTGCTATGTGAACCATCTGTGTGACATCTAGAGAGGTTGCTAGTTCCTTACAAGTTACTGTGAATTGTGAGAAAGTCTGTGTTTTGCTTCAGATGAGTTCCAACCAGATGCAACACCAAAGCTGCACAGAAAGGTATCATAACAACTCAATGCAAGATTGAACTACAATGACGTGGGGTAGGAGTTTGAGTTTAGTTCCCACTGACAGAAGGATAATCTCCAAAATCTGGGGAGATTCTGGAAGGAGACTCTCTGAAATCCAAAAAACGAGTGCAATGCTCCATCCTTGCATGCTATCACTACATTCACACGATTTTCCATCACCACCTTTTCTGAAATTGCGTAGCTTTTTCTAACTTTCAATTACCTGAAAAGGGGTTCTTCCTAACAGATTCGAGCCCTGCCACTCTAAGAATAAAGTGTAACCAGTGATGACAAAGCATCAGTAACAGAAATGCAGTTTAATTCAGAGATTAATCTTTTCTGTACTCACAGTAGACAGTCTAATTCACTAATTTTTTCTACCTGATTACATTGTTTTTCACATACGTCAATGCCTCGTACTTGTCAGAAAATCTGATACTTACCATTTTTCCAATGGCTGTTCAATATCCCAAGTCCCTGTCAACCAAGCACATCATTTATATTAAAGACAGGATTACGAGAGGAAAAGCTCCCATTACAGTATTCAGTAAACATTTAAATGGCACGGTGGCTCAGTGGGCAGCACTGCTGCCTCACAGCAACATGGACCCGGGTTGAATTCCCTCCCGTCTGTGTGGAGTTTGTACATTCTCCCAGTGTCTGCGTGGGTTTCCTCCGGGTGCTCCAGTTTCCTCCCACAATCCAAAAGATGTGCAGGGTAGGTGAATTGGCCATGCTAAATTGCCCATAGTGTTAGGTACATTAGTCAGAGGTAAATGTAGGGGGAATGGGTCTGGGTGGGTTGCTCTTCAAAGGGTCACTGTGAACTTGTTGGGCCGAAGGGCCCGTTTTCATACTGTAGGAAATCTAATCTATTATTTAATAGATATTCTAGTAATGGACATAGTTCTTACTCAGAAACTAAAGACAATTAGTTAAAAACTAGTCAGCTAAAAACAATTGTTAAATTACTGCAACTATTTTGTCCTACAGCACCATCGAATAAAGGAATGCTGGCGCAGGAAGTTTGAAGATTTTTATACAAGAATAAAAGTCAGGAGTTGACACAGATCTCAATAGTGTAGTTGAGAAAAGCTGTTCAGCTCAGCTTTGGTCATCAATTCAGAAAAATCTTCAAGCTCTCCCTATTTTAATATCTAAATTTTAAGCAAGGATTGAACGCTTTTCATTTTTACTATCTCTCCAATCTATGTTGAACACTCTCTTTGAAAGATTTAGCAAGAATAAATTTAAAACTGATTTCTGCAAACTTGACCCCACAGATCCCCACAATTTAGCAATATTAATATTATGGATTTAGATTTTTGTCTTCTGAAATCTCTCTTCACATTTCAGCTGGCAGACTCATAAGTTGCACCTTACTGTAACTGCTGACTCCTTCAATTGCAAACAGAGCAAGTAGAAGATCCAAGGGTATACCTTCTCAAAAGTACAAGTATGAGATACCAAGGGCTTTCAGGGTGGTTGTCAGTTAATGTATTTTCCACAAAGCCTAAGACATGACAAACCAAGTTTCCAAGTGAATTCTCTTTCTAGCTGTTCGAGTCACATGTTGCAAAACATTGCAAGAAGTCAAAGTTCTTCATAGCTCCAAAGTGGAACTCATTTGGGTAACAACACTGGGCAGAGGAGTCAAACTGGGGGAATGGGAGTTATTTTGTATGTTGGACTAGTCTCAGGCATTGGTGGAACATTTTAGATACATAAAAATGAACAAAGGATCTTAAGTTGGGGGATGCTGAATAGTGACACCTGAAGTATGACACTTGGCTATTAGACTGAGGATTGAATGTAGTTAGAATAAGGAATTTGTGACTGTTAAGGCAAATGATTTTATGGAGGTTCTGTCATTTAAGGTAAACTCACAATATCACATAGGCATAGAGGCAGCTATTAGGCATTTAATACCTGTACCTGCCTTACCAAAAATTTAGTTTAACTCTTCCAGTCCTAACCCCATCACCTTGCAATTTTTATTCTTTTTCAGCATATAATTCAATTGCCTTCTATTAATTACATTCTGAATCTGCATCCAATCCCTTTCAAGCAGTACATTTTATACAGAATATCTAATTTCACCATAGGATTTTGATTAAGTAAATGATTACTCGTACAAACTTTGATTTTAGACGTAAAAGTAACAATCACACTAAGAGGACTAATCACACACAAGGCCCAGTAAAATAAATGAGGATTCTTTGTTTAAAGAAAGCTTCTACTATCTGGAAATAGGCTTATGTGCAAGGGCTTTAGCCCGAACCGTCGATTTTCCTGCTCCTCGAATGCTGCCTGAACTGCTGTGCTTTTCCAGCACCACTCTAATCTAGAATCTGGTTTCCAGCATCTGCAGCCCTTGTTTTTACCTTATGTACAGTACACTTGATCACCAATGCAGAATCTGTCATAGGATTAATGCATCACATCCCTTCAATGTGTGTAATGATTGACAGCTCAGATACACTCCCTTAGAGGTGCATGTTATATCACTATAAAAATTACTCCCTACATTAAGACTCCTCATACATTTGAAAAGCCTTCTTATAGTCCCCCATAGACAGGGGTGTTAAGGGTTATGAGGATCAGACAGTCAAGTGGAGTTAAGATCATTATCAAATCACCCACAATCTTATTGAAAAGCAAAGTAAACTCAAGGATCTGAGTGGCCTGATAGGAGGAAGCGTAAGCCATTTGGCCCATCTAGACTGTTCTACCATGTCCAAAAACATCCTTTGCTTTAAGGACTGCATTCTCAGCTTTTAGATTCTCTCCATGTACCTAAATCACGTGATCGCTGGTATGAAACTAACAAATTTCATCTGTACCCTCCTTAGGCGTTTGACATCCTTCCCAAGGTGTGATGTTGAGAATTGGAAACACTTTTCTAGCTGAAGCTGAACTAATGATTAATTAGTAATTACTTATCATAAATTCACTTTGGATTAAAGCACAGAACCCATGGAAAGTCATAGGATTCTTATGGCAAAACCCATCAGTCAAATGGTAGGCTTTGAACTTCCAAAGCAAGAGTGGTCCTTGCTTAAAAAAAAGTACAGGACAAGTCAGGACTCCTGCAGAGCAAACCTGCATTATTAGAGTCTCTCTATTTGTCTCTCTCCAGATAGAAATAAGGGATTTTAACAATGCTGCATGTTGCCAAGGAGAGTACCTTCTACAGACTAAGTTCCACATAATCACCTTAAACTCCATAAGTGAAGGGGCTTTCACTTGGATTTTGAGTATGTTCAGTCACCAAACAAATGAATAATACATTTAGTGACTTTTGCACTCTATCCTTCAATTTAGAAGGCTAACAATCCCATTTTAGAGTATTATACCAGTAAATATGGACTATAGAAGGTTAACTTTCATCATCTGATCATCATACCTGGACCCATTATTTCCAAGAACACAGAAACGAGGCAACTGAGTCAGGATCAAAGGCAGAAGTGTGGTTGGGCAAATGACTTGGAGACATATGGGACAAATATTAGCCTGGGAAGAAACAAAAACAAGAAGGGATGAGGGAGAATAGCTGGAACTATGGAACAATTCAACAAAATAAAAACAAAAGGGGCAAAATCGGTCAGCTTGCCTCCAAGTTTTTGGCTTGTAGCTCTATTTTCTATCACACCCCACTGCAACCATGTGCTACTTACTTCCTGTTGTACTTGTTCCAGGAGAATGGCTGCTGGGTCAAAGGACCAGTATCTCTCATGCAAGAAAGGTACAATTAATCTTTTTATAATTGATGGAAGTGCTTAAAAACTCTTTAAATATTAAAAAGAATGCAGATACCACAGACATTTAATTACAACTTTTACATACTACTGATTCTGGGTCAAAGGTCATTGAGATATCAAAACAACAATGGTTCCAATACTGACTGCTGAGATCCATCACAGTATATTTCCATTTCCATCTAGTCAAACAAACAATGGTTTACTCCTACTCTTTTCTTTGGCTGTATCAATTTCATATCCACTTTGCTAGTACCTCAGTAATCTCATAGATTTCAATTTTGTTAACAACTCTTTAATGTGGCACATTATCAATCAACTTTTGAAAGTGACATAGACAAGAATCAAAATGTGCTACCCTCCCCTTTCTTTATCTGACAATCAAGTTTGTCAGACGCAATTAGGCTTGACCATATTGAGCTGTTACATGCCAATTCATGCTATTCAAAGAGACAATTAACTGAGTCTATTCTGGTCTCAGGAATCTTCCTAAGTACTGTTGTTGGACTGACTGGCCTGAATGGGGTTGAAAACACTTTTAGACATTAGATCTACAAACATTTTAGGCACACTCTCTCTGACCTCCACCGTCCCTCCTTCCCCAAACATTAAATATTAACACACTCTGATTGTGGAGGAGGTTTGGGGGGAGCAATTCATTTCATCAAACTTTGAAAGGAAATCAGAAACATTGCTGCAGGCTTCATCAGACACAGACGTTTTATGATTGACAGAGTCTTTAGCTGATAAAATGGTTTGCCATCTATTCAGCATAATGAAAAATACACTGCCTGTGAACAACTCAGAAATGTCAGTACCTCATACCGGTGACCTCCCATAAAAGTAACCATGGATCTCAATATCTATTCTATTGGTTATTTGCATAAAGAGAGAAATAATGAAGCAGCACATTCCGTAAGATGTAGGCCAGATGCAGAAAATATGTTTTGAGCATTCTGCACTTGTATTTGTACAAAGTCTCACTGATCCAGACCCAAATCTGGGTGACCTACCTCTCCTCAGCACCCACACAATCTCTTCATAGACTCCTTGAAGAGGAGGAGTCCATGCTTCAGTCTGTGTTCCAGACCTATTGTTGTGATCCCAGTGGATGATAAAACTGGCCAATTCACAACCCAGAGTGAAACTGGATTAACAGATTATAAACTTAACTTTTCCGGTCGATCACCATGGCAGTTAGTTACTGAAAATATGCACACGTGGCTGCTAATATTCTTTGACACAAGAGAACAAGTTATTCCCCAAAAAGAAACTTAGAAAAATGTATACATACAAATAAATATGATCTGCTCTTAATCTAGACAACAAAACCACAGATTCAACCTCTTTCCCAGCAATATCCTTTTCAGATCATCAATCCAAGTGAAATACCACTCCCATCTTCAATTTCTGACTTTGCTCACTCTTTCAACTTTGCATTAAATGTCTCAATTGTTTCGGCAAGTCCATTGTTCCAGTTCCAAGGCATGAATCTCCTCTAGTTCTGATGGCTGAAATCATTTTTCAGTCTTGACAGTTTGAAAACTTTAATACAAACTCTTATAGGTTGGAGACGTCACAGAAAATAATCTACCTTGTTGCTACAGTGAAACTATTCTCCTAAATAGAAAAAAAAAGATTATTGTGTGAGCAGGAAATTGAAACCAGCTGGTTTTGAACTAAACTCTAACGAAATCACTAATGTTTCCTGACCATTTGTTTTTCTGAACGGCATAGTGTAAATACTTTATCAATTAAAATCAATAGTATCTGGCTGGTCACATGACTACTTGAAAATAATGCATTTAAATCACTTTCCAAATTACTTTCTGACCTCTTTTTTAAAAAAAAGTTACCTTCACAGAACTTAAGCCAAAATCCTTCTGCCTCGATTTTAAAAATCCAAATGATAACATATGTTAGACACCTTTATCACAACACATTTGCAATTATAGAGAATAATTGAAAGATTTTGCAGTTGCAACTAGACCTGTCCCTGCTGCTTTTTAATGTGTTTCTAAGACCAGATTAAAGAAAGAAAACCTTGCACTTATATTACCTCAAGCAGTGCACTGCCAATGAAGTAATTGTGGCGGGCTTGTAATGTATGAACTATAGCGACCACTTAATATACAGCAAACCTCAAGCAATGTTAACTGAAGAACAAGTGAAGGCCAGACAATGAGGATATTCCTTGAAATGGTGGGACAGATTGCATCAATCTAAGAGAACAACTAAGGCTTCATTTTAGCATTCCACTCAAAAGACAGCAGTGCAATCATCCTTCAGTACTGTACTGTGTATTCGCCTGGATTATATGCTTCAATCGCGAGGGGAACTTAACTCATAACCTGGTGATTCAGAGGTAAGAGTGTGTCTTGTGAAATACAGATGGCCTATAAAGTTCATATTAGCATCTTACTCAGCTAGTTTACAGAACTGAAAAAATATGCAGATAACAGCAGTACAATGCACGGAAAATTATTGTGCCCTTTGAAATTCTTGCATTTCTGTCCTGATTGTAAGGTGAAATGTTTTGATTTTTAAAAAATGGAATGTTTTTGTACTGCAGTATTATATGATTTTATTTCTTATTTTTTTCTAAACACACAATTCAATGTTATTTCCAATTAAAGCAGAAGCTATTTTTTAATCTGTAATGGTTTGACTTTGCTCATGTCAATAGGGACCTGTTTGAAAATCGATGACAGTTTCAAATTCCAAATTACTGCATCATGTTCACACTCTAAAACTTATTTAAAGTGATTTAATCAATTTGCATAATTTGCTATTTTACACAATTTACTAATTGTAATTATGCTTTTTTTGGTAAGTTAGATAATTACAGCTTTAGATAATAAAATGAGCATTGAGAGGATGTGTCAAAAATTCTCAAAATGTTCCTGCATATTAACATTTATAATGACAATTTAAAATTTTCCTTCATTTGTTAAGCTGTTTAATACACGAATCTGCTGACCAATGTGATGATATTTGGAAGTTTCCAGACTGTTTGCTCTAAGATGTCTTTCATAAAAAGACAATGAGGTATATGGACTACTTGCTGGTATTTTAAATATATTGGGACTAATTTTCCTCCTGCATCTGAGACACTCAGTGGCTTGAGCCTGGTTATTAAAGGCAAGATGCACATGAGTTCTCAAGCACTAACATGCATCTTGCCCAATGATAGAGTCACAATTTTCAATCAACCATTCAAAAAAAATACATGGGCAGTAGCTCTTGAAGTGAGGATGGCACAGGATAATGTTGGACCACAGGGAAGTCTCCTCAATCATACTCCGTCATATCCCAAGACAGGCTTGAAGGGTCTATCACAGAAAGCGTGACATTGTATTCCAGACTGAGGAGTACACACATTCTCAGGGCAACTCTGCAGCATGCATGAAAAACAGGAGATGAAAGGAAGTTCCAGAGCAGGAATTAGTCTGATCCCCAGGAAACACCTTCAGAAGAAATTGAGTGATCTTGCCCATTTGGCCAAGTATTATTATTTCTGATATTTCCTAACACCTTTTCTACATTACAACTCTAATAGACACCAACATGAAACCTTCAATCCTTTAGCTGTTTGTGTAAAGGTAGGTCCAACCCATAGTGTCACAAACTGCATTACAGATAAGGCAAGGTGGCAGGTCCTGAGTCCGACCCAGTTGGAACCAGAATCAAACCCCATGCTGTTGACACCAGCCCGATATCCACATTAGCCCTATGGCCAACTAGTTCCCCAAGGAGTCCAATTTGCTGTGGCAACACACACATCACAGTATATACAGGAACATGGGTGTAGGAATAGACCATTCAGCCCCTCCACTATTTCAGTTCATGGAAAACCATCTACCTCCATGTAATTTTCCAGCATTATCCCCACATCCTTTGATGTACCTGGAAATCTATTGGTTTCTGTCTTGAAAATATAAACCGACTGAGATTCCTTAGATTGACTAACACGTGCATAAAGAAATTCCTCATCACCTCAGTCTTAACTGACTTGTCCCTTAATCTGAGACTGTGTCTTCTGCGCTCAGATATACATTACCACTCTGCCACCCCCCGCCAATTCCCCCAACTCATGGAAATGTCTTTTTTTGCATTATCTTGTCTATTCCTTTTAGGATTTTGTAAGTTTGGATGAGTTCACCTCTCACTCTTCTAAACTCTAGAGCAGAAAAGCTCAGTTTCCTCAATCTCTCCTCACAGGATAGCTCCTCTCTCCCAGGATGCAGTCTGGTGATATCTGCTGCATTCCCTCTGTGGAAGATAAATCCTTCCTTAGGTAAGGGGACTGGAAATGCACACAATACTCCAGGTGCATTCTCATCAGTATGCTATACAATCAAAACAAGATATCTTATTCCTGCATTCAAATCCTCTTGTAATAAAGGCCAGCAGATGGTAATTTGACCAATTGTTTGGTGCACCTGCATGTTAACTGATTACAATAGGATCTTGATCAAATGGGTCAATGGGCTGAGAAATGGCAGATGGGGCTCAATCTGGATAAATGTAAGGTATTGCATTTTGATGCAACAAACAGGGGTAAGGCTTATACAATTAATGGTAGGGCCTTGGGTAGTGTTTAGATTAGAGTGGTGCTGGAAAAGCACAGCAGGTCAGGCAGCATCCGAGGAGCAGGAAAATTGACGTTTCGGACAAAAGCCTAATGAAGGGTGATGATCCCTGACCTGCTGTGCTTTTCCAGCACCACTCTAATCTAGATTCTGATTTCCAGCATCTGCAGTCCTCACTTTCGCCTTGGGTAATGTTGCAGAACAAAAGGGACCCAAGGGTGCAAGTACATGATTCTTTGAAGTTTGAATCACATATAGACAGAGTGGTTGAAAAGGCATTTGGCACACATGGTATTTCCTGGGGATCTGATTAATTCCTTATCTGAAACTCCCTTTCATCTCATGCTCAGACCTTTGAGTATCGGAGTTGGGAAGTCTTGTTGAAGTTGTATAGGACAATGGTGTGGCCTCTTCTGGAATACTGCATCCAGTTCTGGTCGCCTTGTTACAGGAAGGATATTATTAAACTGGAGAGGGTTCAGAAGAGAGATTTACTAGGACGCTGCTGGGTATGGAAGGTTTGAGTTCTGAAGAAAGACAGGATAGGCTGGGAATGTTTTTCACTGGAGCTTGGGAGGTTGAGAGGTTTAGATTAGATTAGATTAGATTACTTACAGTTTGGAAACAGGCCCTTCGGCACATCAAGTCCACACCGCCCCGCCGAAGCGCAACCCACCCATACCCCTACATTTACCCCTTACCTAACACTACGAGCAATTTAGCATGGCCAATTCACCTGATCTGCACATCTTTGGACTGTGGGAGGAAACCGGAGCACCCAGAGGAAACCCACGCAGACACGGGGAGAACGTGCAAACTCCACACAGTCAGTCGCCTGAGGCGGGAATTGAACCTGGGTCTCGGGCGCTGTGAGGCAGCAGTGCTAACCACTGTGCCACCGTGCCGCCCAAATTTAGAAAATCGTGAGGGTTACACATAGAGTTAAATGGTAGGTGTCTCTCCAAAGGATGGGGGATTTCAAGACCAGGCGACACACTTTTAAGGAGAGAGGAGAGAGATTTAAAAAAACACATGGGGCAATTTGTTTTATTACACGAAGGGTAGTTTGCATGTAGAATGACCTTCCTGAGGAAGCAGTGATGTGGGTACAATTACAACATTTAAAAGACATTTGCATAAATATATGAAAAGGAAAAGTTTGGAGAGATATAGGTCAGGAGCAGGCAGGTGGGAATAGTTTAGTTTGGGATTATGTTTGGTATGGACTGGTTGTACTGAAGGGTCTGTTTCCATGCTGTATGGCCCTGACCCTATGAGAAAGGATCTCCAGGTAACATGCAATATCAACACTTCCCAATCTTTCACCATTTAAGAAATACTTTGCACTTCCATTCCATCTATCACACCCGATACCCTCATACATATATACATTATATCCCATTTATTGTATTCTTGGCCACTCACTTGGTCTTATCAAATCCCCTTGAAGGCTTTTTGCATCATCCTCATTGTATACATTGCAACAATAGATGTTTTCTACCAGCCTCACTGAATCCAGAGATAGCACCATATACAATCCTAGAGATAGGAAAAAAATGGTAAGAGACACTATTGGGTAGCTTCTGGATGGAATATCCTTGAGTTGAATTTAATCACGAAAATCAGACCCTCCAGACGGTCAATTAGTGTAGATTGTGGCTCTTAACAGCTGTATTCATTAAGTCTTCAATATGTAGTGTCATTTGCATATCTCATGCAGTGATTCAATTTGTATGAACGGTAGAACTGTTGTAGAATTTAAGGAAGAATGCTATTCATGGGTTTCTGCATGATCTTTCTTTAATTCTCTACCAAATGGCACATCCCACCTACAGTGCCAAAGTCTCCACAATGGGAAGGACAAGGATGCTGGTCCTGATCCTAATCCAAGAATTGAGCATCATGCACCAATCCGATTTACACTGGCCAACTATGCCAGCCTGTTCTCCGAAAAGTTTGTGTTTTTACACTTTTTAACGTATGTGTTGTACTCTGGAGCTATGGATAGCAATGACAGAATCTGCAGTGTTTTTTACCATTACATGGCTGGCTAGGAATCTCTCCCACTCTGTGGGAGAGGGTTGACAGGATTAGTAGGTTGAAATTCATTGTTATGAACAGACCTTCCTTGGCCATTACTTGGCCATAGAGTTAGACTTCAACCTGGAGATGACATTTTAGAAGCAGGGACATCATTGTGAGATAAAAGTTCTAGTTCAACACTTTAATTGCGTGGCCATGTGATACAGTCATAGGCCTGGATTGCTTGGAAGTTGATCAAAATAGCAACTAATCAATCCAACATATGATCAAGATGGTGAGTACAGCACTATGAAATCTTCAATATCTGATTAATGCTCAGCATTAATAGTGAAAAATAACCCATGTACTTGAAAAAAGAACAATCTCAAGAAATGTGTTGATTTTTTTTCATTTATTCAAAGGCTAAGGGCTTCTCTGGCTGTACTGGTATTTACTGCCCATCCTTAGTTGCCCTTCAGAAGGTGGTGGTGAGCTGCCATATTGGACAGCAGCAGTCCATTTGCTGTAGGTAGATCCACAATGCTGCTAAGGAGGGAAGTCCAAGACGTTGACCTAGTAGCACTGAAGGAATGGAGATTCACTTCCAAGTCAGGATCATGTGTGGCTTTGAGGGGAAAATGCCAGGGAGCAGCGTTCCCATGCATCTGCTACCCTTTTTCTTCTAGTTTGTAATGGCCACGGGTTTAGAAAGTGTTCCCTAAGGAGTCTCGGTGAATTTCTGTTGTGCATCAGCATTTGTCAGCTGCTACATTAATTTGTGCAGATGGGGATGTAATTGCTCTTCTGACAACTGTTATACACCCTTGGCAGAAGAATATTCTATTAAAAAGGACAGCCTGGGCTCATAGCAAATGCAGCTAGACCTGGACAATGTCCAAACTGGCCTGACATGTGGCAAGTAACATTGTGCCATATAAATGCCAGGCAACAACCATCTCCAACAGAGTATCTATTCATTGATCTTTGACATTCAAAAGGTATCACCATCACTGAACCCCGTACTGTCAACATTCTGGGGTTTCCACTGACTTCACTAGCCAGTTTAAGAGCAGGTTAGAGTCTAAGAATCCCACAATGAGTGACTCATCTTCTGACTCCCCAAAGTTTGTCCAGCTATGAGACAGAAGTCAATAATTTGAATATTCCCCAATCACCCGGATGGGTGCAGCTCCAACAACACCACCCAGGAAAAAGCAGCCTGCTTGATTAGCACCACATCCACAAACATTCACTCCCTTAGCTACCTATGCTCCATAGCAGCAGCGTGTACTGTCTGTAAGATACTCCGCAGAAATTCACCAAGGCTCCTTAGGCCGCACCTTCCGAAATCCTGACCACTTCCTTCTAGGAGGTCAAGGGCAACAACATGTGTAAATGCTACCATCTGTAAGATTTCCCTCCCCTCCCTCCCACCCCTAAGGCTGAGCACCACCCTGACTTGGAAATAAATCACTGTGCCTTCACAGTTGCTGGGTCAACATCCTGGAACTCACTCCTGAGCAGCATTTTGGGCCAACTTACAGCACACGGACATCTCACTGTCACCTTCTCAAGGAAGGTAATGAATGCTGGCCCAGCCGGCAACACTCGGACCCCACGATTAAATTTTAAAAATACCACAGGCTGAGAATTAACTGTAGGCCTTTCATTACTGCAGCAGACCATGTCATGCCACATTATACAAGCTGCCTTCAGTGCCATTATAAAGTGTAAAATTGTCTTTTTTTTAAAAATGCAAATACTTTAACTTTTCCAAAGATAATGGTGCAGGAAGACAAACTGCTGAAATAAATTGTAGAGAATGGTTTTACTTTTGTAGTCTGAATTGGAACTAGTAATTACCCTTTGAAGTAAGAATCGCTACTCTACCTGTCTCTGATTACAATGTCTAATTACAGGGTAGAACACAAAGCAGAAAAAGTTGAAATAACTCAGACGAGTCACACACTGTAAAATGTTAGCTTCTGTGACAATTGCATTATGTCTGTGGGTGCTGCAATTTTAAAATGGTTGACACGTAAAATACCGCTATCACAACAAATCAAAGCTGTGCTGTGATAATATTACCTCCTTCCCCAACTAGTGGCATTGACTGCAGATTTGCTTCTGGCTGCTGTCAAATTACCTTTGAAGGCTGTTAGTTATTTTATTTTAAAACAAGACTCGCCCAATGTTGATCAAACAAGACACTTGTTAGATCTCAGCTGGAGAACTATATGCAGGTGTGGACGCCACATTATAGGAAAGACATAAATACGTTGGAGAGAGTGCAGAAGTGATTTACAATAATGAGTCCAGGAATGAGAAAGTTCAGGATAGATTGAAGAAGTTGGAAATCTTCTCCATCGAGACACGTGCGGTGGAGGTTTTCAAAATATATCTAGTGGGCAAAAGAAGCAAAGGTCACGTGAGAATTTTTGTAACAAAACAACTAGTTAGAGGGTGGAATGCACTTCCTGGAAACGTGGTAGAGGCATGTTCAGTTGAAGCATTCAAGAGAACATTGGATGACTATTTGAAGAGAAATAATGTGTAGGGGAAAATATCAACAGAAGGTCGGCAGAAGGCGATGCTGCTAGTTTGCAGAGCTGGTGAAGGCACGATTGGCCAGATGGCCTCCATCTGTGCCATAAACATTTTGTGATAATACTTCCTGGCATGGAATCGGCAAAGGCCAGGACCTGATCAGGTGTACCCTAGAACTCTGTGGGAATCGAGGGAAGTGATTGCTGGGCCTCTTGCTGAGATATTTGTATCATTGATAGTCACAGGTGAGGTGCCGGAAGATTAGAGGTTGGCAAACATGGTGCCACTGTTTAAGAAGGGTGGTAAAGACAAGCCAGGGAACTATAGACCAGTGAGCCTGATGTCGGTGGTGGGCAAGTTGTGGAGGGAATCCTGAGGGACAGGATGTACATGTATTTGGAAACGCAAGGATTGATTAGGGATCATCAACATGGCTTTGTGCGTGGGAAATCACGTCTCACAAACTTAATTGAGTTTTTTGAGGAAGTAACAAAGAGGATTGATGAGGGCAGAGCGATAGATGTGATTTATATGGACTTCAGTAAGGCATTCGACAAGGTTCCCCATGGGAGACTGATTAGCAAGGTTAGATCTCATGGAATAAAGGGAGAACTAGCCATTTGGATACAGAACTGGCTCAAAGGTAGAAGACAGAGGGTGGTGGTGGAGGGTTGTTTTTCAGACTGGAGGCCTGTGACCAGTGGAGTACCACAAGGATTGGTGCTGGGTCCTCTACTTTTTGTCATTTACATAAATGATTTGGATATGAGCATAAGAGGTACAGTTAGTAAATTTGCAGATTACACCAAAATTGGAGGTGTAGTGGACAGCAAAGATTACAACAGGATCTTGACCAGATGGGCCAATGGGCTGAGAAGTGGCAGATGGAGTTTAATTCAGATAAATGCGAGGTGCTGCACTTTGGGAAAGCAAATCTTAGCAGGACGTATACACTTAATGGTTAGGTCTTAGGGAGTGTTGCTGAACAAAGAGACCTTGGAGTGCAGGTTCATAGCTCCTTGAAAGTGGAGTCACAGGTAGATAGGATAGTGAAAGCGGCGTTTGGTATGCTGTCCTTTATTGGTCAGAGTATTGAATACAGGAGTTGGGAGGTACAGGACATTGGTTAGGCCACTGTTGGAATATTGTGTGCATTTCTGGTCTCCTTCCTATCGGAAAGATGTTGTGAAAATTGAAAGGGTTCAGAAAAGATTTACAAGGATGTTGCCAGGGTGGAGGATTTGAGCTTAGGGAGAGGCTGAACAGGCTGGGGTTGTTTTCGCTGAAGTGTCAGAGACTGAGGGGTGACCTTATAGAGGTTTACAAAATTATGAGGGGCATGGATAGGGTAAATAGGTAAAGTCTTTTCCCTGGTGTCAGGGAGTCCAGAACTAGAGGTCATAGGTTTAGGGTGAGAGGGGAAAGATATAAAAGAGATCTGAGGGACAACGTTTTCACATAGAGGGTGGTACGTGTATGGAATGAGCTACCAAAGGAAGTGGTGGAGGCTGGTACAATTGCAACATTTAAGGATGGGTATATGAATAGGAAGGGTTTGGAGGGATATGGGCCGGGTGCTGGCAGATGGGACTAGATTGGGTTGGGATATCTGGTTAGCATGGATGGGTTGGACTGAAGGGTCTGTTTCCATGCTGTACATCTCTATGACTCTATGAATTGATGTCCCAATGCTAAACAAACAAAGCCAAACTCAAGCAAAATTGAGGCTTTACTTGCTGCAGAAGGACAGCCAACACCAAAGATCCCTCCCACCATGGTTACACTCTCTTCCAAACTCTCCGTCAGGAGGAAGGTACATAACCTTAAAACACACGTAACAACAGGTTCAAGAACAGCTTCTTCCCCCCCACCCCTCCCCCCGCTGTTATTACACTGCTAAATGGACATCTTTATTTTCAAATGTAAAGTTGATCTTGCTTTTGTGCACCTTCTGTGCAGCATAACCTCATATACCTCAATCTGTCTAAATACCCTATGATCTATATGTCCTTGTATGTTACGATTTACCTGTACTGCACACAAAACAAAACTTTTCACTGTACTTAGGTACGTGTTACACAAATAAATCAAATCAAAGAGACTCTGGGGCATTGACGGGGTCAGTGAGGGTCCACAGCCTGTACATGTAAGAAGCACAATAGGCTCAGGAATCCTGCCAGTGACAGCCTCCTGGTTAGCTGCCTTCATATATTTTAGCTTGCACACCAAAATAGCTGGGCACCCAATGTTGCTGGTTCAGTAGTTGGCAGTTCTCTACTTGCAGTAGAGGAACAGAAACAGAATTCACATTTCAATCCATTATGACTTTTCTTTGGTCATACCTCCTGAGTTTCCCCCGGCACTTTGATTATTTTTAATTTTGGATCCCCAGCCTCTGCAGTACTTTGCTTTGAGCTTCCAACTAATAGAGCTGTCTGCATTCCTGCAGTACAAATTGGGTGCAATGAAAAGATGGCAATTCATCACAGAACTAGCAGCAAATATGAGCAGTTGTCAGCAGTGACACACTTTTCATGACAATGCAGAGCATGCGACCAGGCATCAGCTTTGCTGGTCCATCATTCCCTCTGGACACTGGCTACAAATTGACCAGCTTATTGTTTCTGGATATTATTTCTGTTTGCAGTCTAGGAAGACACATGGAGTGTGGACAAAGAATTGCCAGATGGAAACAATGAGAGAAAAAGTGTGAGGCTGTGCATCTTGCTGAGAAGAATTGAGCATAGACTATTTTCTAAATGGGGAAAGGCTTCAGATATCTGAAGCACAAAGACTCTTGGGAATCCTAGTTCAGGATTCTTTTAAAGTCAACATGCGGGTTCAGTGGGCAGTTGGGAAGGCAAATGCAATGTCAGCATTCATTTCAATAGGGCTAGAACGCACGAGCGGAGATGTACTGCTGAAGCTATATAAGGCTCTCATCATACAATATTCGGAATTTTATGTGCAGTTTTGGGTCCCATATTTAAGGATGGAGGGGGTCTAGGAGGGGGTCCAGAGAAGATTTACAAGAATGACCCCAAGGATGAAGGGCTTATCATATAAGGAGTGGTTGACGTCTCTGGGTGTTTACGTGATGGATAAGTTGGCAGGGGGAGGGGGATCTGATTGAAACTTTGAGGATACTGAGGGACCTGGACAGAGTAAACATGGAGAAGATGTTTCCACTCTGAGGACAGTCTAGGACCTGAGGACACAGCCTCAGAGTGAAGGGACTACTCTTCGGAACCGAGGTGAGGAGGAGTTCTTCAGCCAGGTGAATCTGTGGAACTCATTACCACAGAAGACTATGGAGGCCAAGTCATTGAGTGGATTTAAGGTAGAGATGGATAGATACTTGATCAGTAAGGGATTTGAAGGTTACTGGGAGAAGGTAGGTAGGAGATTGATATTGTGAACACATCAGCCAAATAGCCCTAACTCTGCTCCTGCATTTTCTGACATTATAAGCGAGATCATCCTTGTGAACCTCCTCTGGACTCCCTTCAATGTCAACACATCCTTCTTTTGATATTCCCCACAATATTCCAGCAGCTCGGCATGGCGGTCTTGCAGCAGTACTGTCTTTTCCTAAACCCAGGAGCCATGAATTTAGCTGACTGACTTTGTCTTAATTTTTAAAACAACTTTTCTTATCAATGCCTTTTGTTATTAATATAGGTGCCAAGGTATAGCAACAAACACTTCTCATTTTTGTAAATAAAATACGAGTGACAATAGATTATTCGATTCTTATATAAAAAAAATGGAGTCCGATGTGTGCATTATACAGCCTCAGCAGTACATCCCTGCTCTTGTATTCTAGGCCTCTTAACCTTAAGGAGAATTCTGAACTAGCACTCCCCAGGCCATATGCCAAATTATGGTGCTGTCCCTCAACAGACCTTACTGAATCATTTCGAAATACCATTGCCAAAATATAGTATCATCACTTTTATGACAGGAGTTCAAATTTACAGATCAAAATTCACTTTAGGTTCCCAGTCCAGATTTTGAACAGTCTCATCATAATTGCGGTGAGTCAGATCCATAATAGAAATCTCAACAGAAGAATATAAATAGAAAGAGTAAACCATTTGGCCCCTTAAGCTTCATTTGTCATTAAATAATATTAAAGTTGATCTGGCTGTTGTCTCCTTCCCACTTTCCTGTATGCCCTCTATAGCTCTGGACCATCTGCATCAGCCCTGAGTATATTTAATGACAGAGTCTTCACTGCTCTCTAGCAAAGAGAATTTCACAACCTAACATCATTCTGAGAACATAACTGTTAAGAGAATTAGACCATTCAACTCTTCAAGACTGCTCAGTATTCAAGAACATTACAGCTAATTGGTTTGCGTTAAAAATTCCGCATTCCCATCTACACCTGGTAACATTTGATTGCCTTACCCAACAGAGACCCATTTACCTCCTCCTCAAAAATAATCAAAGACCTTACCTCCACCATCTTCTGATGTGGAAAGTTGGAGGCTCCAGGAGCAATACATTCCCCTCACCACTGTCCTGAACGGCAACCCCTAATTTTAAAACATTTCCTTTCTACTTTCATCTAAAGGACATACAGGATCTTTTAAACTTCATTCAAATCAGTCCTTTTTTTCTAAATTCTCGTAAAAACAAACCCAGCCTATCCTAAGACAATCTGCCTTTTCCAGGGATCAATCTAGTAAACCTCCTCTGAACCACCTCTAATGTATTTACATCTTTCTATCAATAAGCATATGAAAATTCTCCACAGTGCTTAAAATATAGTCACAGCAATGCCCTGTAAAAATGTTTTTGTATTCTTTACAGTGTATTCTTTGAGATGGATCCCATAGCAACCTATAAAATTCTAACAGGACTAGACAGGCTAAACAGAGGGATGATGTTTCCAATGACAGGGGGGAGTCTAGAACCAGGGTCACAGTCTAAAAGGATATCAGATTGGCCATGTAGGACTGAAATGAGGAGAAACTTCCTCACCCAGAAAGAGTAGTGAGTCTATGGTTTTCTCTGCCACAGTTGAGGCCAAAACATTGAATGCTTTCAAGGCGTCAGAAATAGTTCTTAGGTCTAAAGGTATAAAAAAAAAGAGAAAATGGGAATAGAGTACGGAGTTCAGTGATCAGCCAGGGGATAGTCAGGCTCGAAAGGCCAAAAGACTTACTCCTGCTCCCTTTTTCTATGTTTATTTATTCATTACATCTGCAACTTTTTATATTATCTATTGTTTACCCACATACTTTTTCCCCTTTACAATGCCTAGAGAAACTTGGTCTCTGTTTTTATGTTTCTAGTTAGCTTCTCTCAAGTCTTAAGTTGTTAGTTCTGATTAACCTCTTAGTCGTTCTTTGCATTCTGACCAATCAAAAGGGTGGCATGGTGGCTCAGTGGTTAGCATTGCTGTCTCACATTCTCCCAGTGTCTGCATGGGCTTCCTCCGGGTGCTCTGGTTTCCTCCCACAGTGCAGAGATGTGCAGGTTAGGTGGATTGGCCACCCTAAGTTGCCCCATAGTGTCCACAAATATGCAGGCTAGGTGGATTTGCTATGGAAAATGCAGGGCTAGAGGGATAAGGCAGGGCCACATTTGCCACATTAGCATTTCGCTCTTCTGCCTTGATCAAGTTTTAAAATGTGAATCTCCTAATTTTAATGAGTTCCCTACTTGTTGGCTGCTCCTCAAGGGAAGGCCTCCTTCCATCATCTATTTCATGAGAACAAGAGGAAGAAGGTGTACAGCTTGGATTGGTGTCGTATGGTGGGAAAATGCCACATTAAGGAGTCATCTTAAAAACCACATCAGGGAGTCATCTTAAAAACCACATCACTGGAACAATCTAAAATTTTAATCTGCCCATTCTTCCTCAGACTTTGTAGTTGCTAATGCTTACAATGCAAACAAAAAGCAACAAAAATTATTTTTGAATATTGGTATCTATTACTTTTAAATGTCAATTGCTTAGTTCCATCAATAATATTCAAATGGCATCTTGGCTTTTGCAGATAACGGCTTCACTGACTTGAACAGCAAAGATTCTACTTGATGAAAATAATTGATCCACTATTAAACCCTACATTTGATGCAGATGAGTGGAGTGTTCATATTTCACTGTCAACCTTCTGTTAATGAAGTCTTGAATTTTGCGAGATAGGTCGTCTTAATTGTATTTACACAGAAGTATTGTTTGAATTGCAGCGAGCTATTAATGAGAAAACAGCATGTGGTATTATATGATTGGATTTACAAACCAAAGCATGGGAAACATCTTAGTTGCATTGATACTTACATCTTCCAATTAATCATTGAAGTTTAAAATCCAATGGAAACACCATCTGCAGAGTGTTGGACAAACAGACAGTTATCTATTCTTCAACAGGAAGCTTGTCAGAAAATGGAATTCATGAGATAATGCAGACAAATATTATTTTAGCAAATAATCTTGGTTAGCTCAGATGGTTGAACGGTAAGGTTGCAATGCAGAGAGCTCTCAATGGTGTGGGTTCAATTTCCACCAGAGGTCTCTTCTCATCCTCAACTCTTGCCTGAACAGTGGTGACCCTCAGGTGAAGTTCACCAACAGTTGACTCTCACTACTGAGTGAACAGCCTCTGCTAACATTCATGAATAGCCAAGCTCTTTTTCCCCCAAGATAGATGAATCCAAAACTAGAGGGCATAGGTTTAAGGTGTGATGAGAAGGATATAAAAAGAGGTACCCAAAGCGCAAGGTTTTCCACAGAGAGGGTGATGTGTGTATGGAATGAGTTGCCAAAGGAAGTGGTGGCTGGTAATAATAACATTTAGATTAGATTAGATTCCCTACGGTGTGGAAACAGGCCGTTCGGCCCAACAAGTCCACACCAACCCTCCGAAGAGTAACCCACCCAGACCCATTTCCCTCTGACTAAGCACCTAACACTATGGGCAAATTGAGCATGGCCAATTCACCTGACCTGCACATATTTGGACTGTGGGAGGAGACCAGAGCACCCGGAGGAAACCCATGCAGACATGTAAAAGGCATCTCGATGGATACATGGATAGGAAGGGTTTAGATGAGTATGGACCAAGTTCTGGCAATGGGACGAAATTCATTTAGGATACCTGGTCAGCATGGATGAGTTGGACCAAAAGGTGAGTCAGATCCAGGGGTGGGGGCAGGGGGAAGAGGTGGGAAGACAATATTCACAGATAAATGTTAATGGAGAACACTAAGATATGGAGTTACAACAAGCACTAAGAGCAGTCACTGAGCATGTGCTTAAGTACTTATTCCACCATGATGTCAGGGTATATGGAACTGGAGCCCAGGTCTGTGGGAATACTGAATATTTCCTGTTACCATTCTCCCTCCCCCAGAATAGATACATTTAATAAAGTCTACTAATGTTCACTTAGAAGAACACAGACTTGATCTTACTATATTTTACAGAAAACTTTACACAGGCTCATTTCTATGTCCTCTCTACATCCTTTGGTATTCATTTTTGTCTAAGAAATTGCAAAGATAATTAAGGAGCTAACATGCTGTGTTCCAAAAGAACAGTGTCACTAAGAAAACAAAGCAGATGACATCAGCTCATGAGAAATCCTTCTCCCACTTTTGTGGATGACATCAAGATGTTATGGGTCACTTTATTATAGACATTGCTGATGGATTTTTCTCATCTTCTGGACGGCGATAACACCCCTGGTTGGGATGGATAGAAGACTGGGATATGATGATTTTTCCTAATCTTTCCTTCCCCTATGGATGACTGGGGCAGAGGGAGGGGGGTGGGATTTAATTCAATTCAACAAATGCTATTTCGATCCAAGTTTATTTGGTTGGCAGTTACTGGGTGAGAAAACCAACATTTACAGACAGACAATCTTGAGTTCCCATTTGCCAATTCACCTACACTCATGAGCTTGAGCAGAGGTATACACAGTCTTTAACAGTTAGGCCTGATCTCCCTCCACAGCTCCTTAGACTCTGGTTTTATGTAAAAGTGACAACACTCAACAGGGAACCTCAGACAATCGGTCTTTGAACTTTCCTGCCTTGAAACCAGCTGGCATAGAGCCAGTCCAATTCCCAACCAGTCACTGATCCAGAACCTGCAACAGAGCTCTACAGAGGGTGCAGGGTGGAGGTAGTGTGCTGAACCAGAGAAATTAAAATTGCCAATCTTCTCTGATGCACAGCTTATGTGAAATATCTGCTTTGGGCTTTCAGCTCCCGTTGAAATATAAAAGGTACTTTCGTACCTGACATGTAGATTCTGGACCTTCATGCTTAAGCTAGTTAATTCTTGTTTACACCACAAACTATGTTTTTATATTAAACGAGTTCAGTTATGATAGTTGATATGACCAATTTAGGAAGCTAATTCCTTTCCCATTTCTCCACCATAAGGTTGAACTAAGATTGCAGGCAGCATTGCAATGCTATATATTGGACTGTATGTAGCTCAGTGTCAGAAACAAGTCAGTCAGATTCCTGAAGTTAATAAACAAACAAAAAAGTAGCTTTATAGCAAAATAAAAGGCTCAAGCAATAGTGTTAATCTTTACTAATGAAAGTAGGCAAATATGTCCAAAGTTTGAAAAATATATAAAACGCTGTAGAATATCATAAGAACTTTGGCCAAATAATTTCAAATTCAAAAAAATAAAATCAAAGATTGTCCAAACGCTGAAGTAATTTTCTACATAAGATATCGGTACTGGATATTTTCCCTGGGCTAGTCATAGTTGGTTGAATTCTCTCTTTTCGCAGACAATGGTAGATTTAGACCTACTCTCCAAAGAACCCTCTAAATGTGGCAATTTGGTTTTCCAGTGGGCTACTGGCTCAAAGTTAGACAAGGGGAGCTCAGAGAAAAGCAGAGGATAGAGGTTAACTTCCTCTGAGCAGTTTCTCTTTGGCTGCTTGTGTTCAAAGCTAAGGTTTTATAACTCCAATTTGGATCACCTTACCCCTCCGTGAAAGTGTTGCAGCCTTAGTGACTCTATTCAAGCCTCTTGTTCTTTGTAAATACAATCACTTTTGCTTCTGTAGCCAGGGCTCTGTACTGTGAAATGTGGTCTGTTCAAAAAGCTCAAGATCTACACATATCCACCTCTTGACCTCATAAGTTAATATTTTAGATAACACATCTGAGATAGTCAACAGAAAAATGGACTGAATCGTCGACTAAGGGAGTCATGTCCAAGTCTGTCGAAAAGATGCTTGTGCGACGCCAAATGAATTTTCTTGTACTGCATTAGTCAGCAATCCTCCCCCAATGGAGTGCATCATGGGAAATTTCCACCCCATCTTATCACGCATTATTCCCACACCAATGTCCCACTCATCAGACATTAGCCCGAAGACCAACATCCATCACAAATATGCCATCTTTGAATGCCTGTTGCTCACTTGGAGGAGCACTGGCATTTGGCAAGCTGCCTACTTGGTTCTTAAAAGCAGGTGGAGAAGGGAAGGCTGGTATTGCACTTCACCAGGATGGGATCTAGAGGTCCTGCCCGATGGGTTGGTGTAGAAGAGAGGTGTTCTATTTCTGGAGGACTATATCAGAGCAGGTCATGCACTGGAATGCCACCTGCCTGGTCAGAGATTATCTTGCCACTTCAGGGTGCAGAGGATTGGGCTGCAGTATCAGAAGGTGATCAGTAAACTCTGCTCCACCAAGGTAAGTGCCACGTTTGGCTTAATCTGGTAAGTTCTACTTCACACACACTCCATCCCTGCCACTGCACCAACCTTTCATAAGTGCCATGCCCTGAAAGCTGCTCTGTTGTATGCAACACCCACCCTCCGCTCCCCTTCTGCCATGCCAATAACCCTGTGTGACTCCTCACTCCCTGGGTACCTGAGTCAGATGCCCCATCCCCTGGAGGAACCCAGCCAGATTTGGAGCCATGCCCAGGCCTAAGAGCGGATGCTACTCCAGAGGTGGCTGGGCCCTCCACCTTCAGCCAGCATCCAACCCTCTGAGCCCTGGAGGTTCAGGCCAAGGAGGGCCAACATGTTTCTGCCAGGATGACCATCAGCATTTCTTGGCTGTCCACAGACAAATACCCCTAAAAGATACTCAAACAAATGTCAAGGGCCAAGGGGGCCCCATTATGTAGTACATTCCCTCCAGCCCTGGTGCAGAACAGAGAAGTTCAGTATGGCAGAGGGGGGAGGAGAGGAAAGGGAAAATATACTGAGGGTACGTGGAGACCTCCGCTGACAATGTTGTGTTGACAGTTCATACTTACTTCACAAACAATTCATGCGGCTGTTCAAGTCTCTGCTGCAGGATGGCCATAAACTAGGCAGCTCGGTTGTCTAAGTTGCCAATATATACATGATCTGTTTGTAGCCAATATTCGATGACCAGTTGCAGAACCCCCCCGCCCACCGCGCCCCCCCACCCCACTTCACCCATCCACTTGGAATGCATTCACAGCCATTCTCCTGAATATTGTGCACTTTCCACATGCTTCACGACCGCAGTAAGCTGCCTTCGACCTCTGACCTGACAAGTAATACTAAGGCCCTAAACATCACCCCCTTGTTTCCAAGGTTGGGCTTGGCCCAAGATGGCAGCAGTGGAGTAAGCAGCATCCAAGCTCCTGAGCCTGGGGCTTGTCTATTCTGTCAGCTTTTCTTTAATTTTTCCTTTTCTTTTAAAAAAAAGTCTTTTCAGGCAGATGGTGAGCTGGGTGGTGTTGGTGGTGAGGGACTGAGCCCAGCATGACGGGTGGTGAGGCGGGGAATGCCCTCGTGGGGGTGCGGGCCCAGCGCAGGGCAGAGCAAGCCCTCGTGGGGAAAGCCCAGTGTGAAGCGACTGCAGGCCTGTGTCTCAAGGACTGCAAATGCTGAACCTTCAACTGTATTTCTTTAGTTTACTTTGTAACTAAGATGTTGTGCCTAGGTACTTTGTACCTAAAACAGCGCCAGGAGTGCCGACTTTGTACACTTTTCACTGTACTCCTGTACTTGAGCACACCTGACAATAAAACATAATTCTAATGTGACCATTCCATAAACCCACAGGCTTCACATGCCCCTGGGGCATCACCCAAGCCATGCACCAACACCAAGCTACTATCTCTTTCCCTTCCCCTGCCCGAAAATCCATCACCTTCAGCCTTAATTTCTAAGGACAGGGGACAACAGGATGATGAATGACAAATCATCTCAAGGGGCCTCAACTGGCAGCACCAGCTCAGATCTGCCCAGACCCCTGACTGATGGCCACAATGTCCCCAACAACAGCAAACCTCTCACCTCCGCCACCTCCCTCTACCCCCACCCCAATATTAACCTGACACGACCCTGCAGCACGGACTCACGGATTCCCTGTGCAAATCCACCCCTGACCAGCTGGACGACTGTGGCCAAAGCCTGGTACTGGTCTGGGTAGCTGCTTTTGACCAGCAGCACTTGGCTCACTGACTGATAGACTGGGAGAGAACCCCATCAGGGGCACTGACTGCTTGCAACAGATGCCAACATTGGCGCAAACAGTACTGCCAGGCGCAACACTAACAGAGCACACTAACGCATGACAAGAGGTGCATATGTCCTTGACTGAGACTGCTGCACAGCACGGCCATCTGCCTGGCTGTGTGACTGTGCCAACTGCTACTGCAAGGCACAGTAAGATATGCATTCTGCAGGGATACCAGTAGGCACCAGGTGAATGAGCACTGAGACAGAATGTGGGAGCAGTCCTGGTTGTCAGGCTGACCTACACCATGGACTGGGTGCCTGGCCCTGTGTGGTAACTGTACCCAATGCAGTTGTTCATTGCAGGTTGCCAGTGTGCCCTGGTAAGTCTGGGCTTGCAGTGCAGATAGGTGCCAGGATGGCATTGATGTCAGATGCCAATATCAATGGTGGAAGGGTACAGCTGGCTGGTGCTCATGGATTGTGTTGATCAATGGTAGGGCAGACATATTGTTAAAGACCCAATGAGCTGAACCTATCATGTACCCACTCTGGCTTCCATGTTGGATATTCCCAATGTTAGGAGAGCTTGGCAAGATCGTAAATGGAATACAAGTGACGAGAGAGTTGGGCCATCAACAAGCTATCATAAATTGGAACCTTTCCACTGTCTGATGAAAATCTCACATCATCTCCTATGAAAAGCATAAAAGATGGGCAAGGTGATCATGATGTCAATATTGGCCCCAGCAGCTGTATTGTCTAATTCTGGCCAGACCCCTAAGACTCCACCCAATGACTGCTAAAAACAGCCAAAAGCAACACAGCACCTCTATGTATATCATTCCCAGGCTTATGATGTTAGCTTACAGAGCCACACATCCATGCTCCCACCAGCGTGTACTGTTCATTTCCTTCCTTTGTGATTGTTGCCAAACTATTAGATTGTAATTTCTTTGGAAAAGCATACCTGGGAGTCACCTAGAAAACAGCAATAGCTGCCTATGAAATTGCAAGTGCAAAACCTCTCACAATCTTCAGAGTTTCGCAGCCCTGACCATACTCTTAGGCACCATCAATTACTTTGAAGAATATGAACATTGGATTTTGATTTTCTCACAATTTATATCTTACAGTTGCCAATTTTACCTGACACATTGACCACGGAGTGTTTAGCACCACACAACAGATCAGTGGTAATTTATTACAGGATAATCAACAATACACTTAAATGGAAAGGTCCTGGGGAGTGTTGCTGAACAAAGAGACCTTGAAGTGCAGGTTCATAGCTCCTTGAAAGCAGAGTCACAGGCAGATAGGATAGTGAAGAAAGCATTTGGTATGCTTTCCTTTACTGGTCAGAGCATCGAGTATAGGAGTTGAGAGGTCACGTTGCAGCTGTACAGGACAAAGGGTAGGCCATTTTTGGAATATTGCGTGCAATTTTGGTCTCCTTCCTATTGGAAAGATGTTTTGAAACTTGAAAGGGATCAGAAAAGATCTATGGATATTTCCAGGGTTGAAGGATTTGAGCTATAGCGCTGGTAGGATATCTTGATTGACCATTTCAGATCCTAATAACAACAGCCAACTGCATTTGCATACTGCCTTCAAATTAAATATGCTACATTAGGCCATTCTAAAAGCAAAAGCTTACAGGAAGCCACGAAAATAGAGGCTTCCATTTAAGTAGCATTATTTATAACTACTGGATGCCTCAAAGTACTTTGAAACACTACTTTGAATGAATCTGCCCCTGCAACCGGAAAAGATGCAAAACCTGCCAGTACACCACCCCCCTCACCCTCATCCAGGGCCCCAAACAGTCCCTTCAGGTGAGACAGAGGTTCACCTGCCTCTCCTCCAACCAAGTTTACTGCATCTGGTGCTCCCGATGTGGTCTTCTCTACATTGGCGAGACTGAACATAATCTTAGGGAGCGGTTCACCGAGCATCGCAGCCAGGCCCACAGGGGTCAACCGCCCATTTTAATTCACCTCCTAGTCACCGCCCATTTTAATTCCCCTTCCAGACATGACCATCCTTGGCCTCCTCCATTGCCACAACAAACCAAACCAC
Source organism: Chiloscyllium plagiosum (assembly GCF_037043375.1). Lineage (NCBI taxonomy): Eukaryota > Metazoa > Chordata > Chondrichthyes > Orectolobiformes > Hemiscylliidae > Chiloscyllium > Chiloscyllium plagiosum. The sequence continues at coordinate 89,799,792 of NW_028270146.1, read as the reverse complement.
AAATTGGAGGAACAACACCTCATCTTCTGCCTGGGCAAACTACAGCCCAGCGGATTCAACATTGAGTTCTCCAATTTCAAATAACCTCCCTTCCCAGCCCATCCCCCTCCCTTCCATTGCTCCCTGTCGCCAAGCGGATTCATTCCTCCCATTGACGAACCAGGTCATAGCTTCTGACTGTCTTCACCTATCCCCATTTCACCACCCTGTCCCCACCACCCCCTTTACCTGCAGCTTCCCCCACACCCACTCCCAGTCCTGAAGAAGGGTTACAACTGAAATGTTGACTTCACCTCCTGATGCTGCCTGGCTGGCTGTGTTTTTCTAGTCTCCTACCTGTCTATTTTGGATTCCAGCATCTGCAGGGTTTTTTTTGTCTCTAACCAAGCACTTTGAAGACAAAATGTGGGCACTATAGTGGCAGCCAATTTGCAAACAGCCAGCTCCCCCATCAAATAGCAATATAATCAGTGAATGGATCACATGGATTTTCTTTTGTGATATTTGGGCTCACGGACAAAAGGTTGATCAAAGAGGTTGGTTTTAAATTAATCTTAAAGAGGGAGAGGCAGGTGGCAGAGAGATTTAGGAAGGGAGATTGGAGCTTTGGCAGCTGAAAACACAACAGCCAAGTGCAAAGCAAGAAAACTCAGATGCCCAAGAGGCGAAAGAGAGAGGAGAGCAGATATTTCAGCAGTGGGGGTGCAAGGTAGGGAATTATGGGTCCGGAGCAGATTGTAGAGGTATAGACGGATGAAGTCATACCTGAGATTCCTTGCAAAAGAAGCCAAGGAATCAGAAACAAAAAGAAAAATGAACTTGCTGGAAAAACTCAGCAGGCATGGCAGCAAATGTGGAGAGAAAGCAAAGTGAACCTTTCTGGTCCAGTGAGTGTTTTTCATAGATGTGCCGAACCTGCTGAGTTTTTCCAGCAATTTCCATTTTTGTTTGAGCAGGATATTCTTTGCATTGGTTCCTACTTCAGTGACACCCTAATGAAATTCAGTAAGGACAGGGGTGATGAGTGAAGAGGTTTTGTTGCCAGTCAAGACATGGGTAAAGTGACGCGGATAATATCAAACTTGGAAAGGAACATGGGAAACCGGCCAGGTACGTGTGAAAATTATCCTCCAGACTTCAATACAAGGATAAGGTAGATGAGTCAAGACTGGTGCAGACTTTGCAAGGATGCCAACAGGTAGTTTTAGAGTCAGTGTTGGTATGTAGTGGAAAGTCCATTGATAACCTGGTCATCAATACTCAGTAACGGACAAGAAAGTTCACTAAAATGGAGAAAAGCAATCTCACAGCTACCCGAACAGCACAGAATTCCAGAGTAGAGTCGAATATTCCGAAAGATTCGGGAAGAGCTCAGACCCAGTAAGAGGTCTCAACTGATTTGAAAAGGCATCACAAGGAAAGTGATCATCATGGAATGATGAAGTAAAGCTCTGTCATAGTCATCCACCAGAGAAACGGATGGAAGCTTGAACCATAGTTATCTCCACAAAATGTCCTATTACTACTCTCAAAAATTTAATCTGCATTTTGTCTTGCTTCACACTTTTCTAGTCAGTTCTTTAATTGCCGAATCCTGCTGAAAATGTGAGCTAATTACAACAAATAGCCTGCCTCAATTGCAAGTGATGAGTTATGGTCAAGGACAGTAGCATAGTGATTATGCTAATAGACCACAGAATCCTAGACTAATGGTCCAGGACATAAGGAAGACAATCTGTTCTCATTAAGCAGTCTGGTCTGTACTGGACTTCTGACCCACAGTGATGTGTTTAGCTTGCGACAACCTTCCAAAATGGCCTGTTCAGCCAATCAAAAACTCCACAAGAAATGATAAGACAAAAACTGGAAGGATTACATTGTAGCATTGTCCTAGCCACTGCATTTGCACACAACACGGCATACCCTGGTAACATCTGGGGATTTGTCCTAACATTTGTGGGTCAGCTCTCCTAATGTCCCACAGCCTAATATTGCCATACTGAGTGTTATACGCAACTCCTCAATCACCAACCGTGGGCATGCGTTGTTTCATCAGCAGAACAGTCCCACCAGAGATGGTAGCATAGTCACATGATTTTTTAAAAACGTATTCACGGGATGAGGGCATCGCTAGATAACCAGCATTTATTGTTCATCCCTGTGGGCAGTTTAGAGGCAACCACAATGCTGTGGGTCTAGACTCACATATAGGCCAGACAAAGAAAGAACATTAGTGAACCAAATGGGTTTTTCCAATAATTGACAATGAATTCCTGGTCATCACAGGCTCTTGATTCCAAATATTTATTGAATTCAAATACCACCATCTGCCATGGCAGGATTTGAACCTGGGTCTGCAGCACATTACCTGAGTGATAACACCGCTAGGCCATTGCCTCCCCATTGAGAGGGAGTGGCCCTGGAAGCTGTTAAAATTGCCTCCATAACCATGAAGTCTTATGACAGGTAAAAATGGGCAAGAAAGTCTGATTACTATCCACCATCCTGTCTCAGTGTTGACTCAATACTCCAACACAATTTAAAGGGGATACTGAGTATAAGGGCCCAGATATACTCTAGTGATTGACTGTAATGTCTATCACAACATTCACCTGGTAACATCACTACTAACTAAGCAGATCAGGCCCTGAGGGACGAGGCTTACACACTCGATTTGTGGAAGGTAGTGGAAGAACTGAGATGAAGGGAACGAGCTACATTACCCTGTCCTCAGTAATTTATCCACCAAAGCAACATTAATGTGTGATTGTACCAATACAAGAGGCTCATTCAATCTCTCTGAAGTTGTCCCATTTTCATACAGAGAACAACCTTGATTGTGCTATTTGATATTATCACCATATTAAGTGGAATAAATAGTAGGACACAAACAGCCCAATAAACGCATTCATAAGGCCCATGCACCAACAGCAGTCACAGAATTGTATTCTACCCCAATCTAGAATGTCAAGCCCAACATATCCACATTATCCTCAAGCTAGAGGACAAACCCCAATCCAATGGAGATGCAGAAGGACATGCGAGGATACCAGCGGGCATCAGTAAAAACAAAGTGCCAACCTGGTAAAGTCACAACACAACATAAGGATTGGATGGGTGTTTAACAGCAGAAGCAGCACGCTGTAGAGAGAGCTGGTTAAATTCCACAACCAACAGATCACAGCTATGCTCGACAGTTGCTCCAGATCTAGTTGCGGTTAATGATGGACAATTAAACAATGGAGATCTACTCCAAAATGTGGGATTTTGGTCAACAAGAACTGACTATAAAAGCAGGATGCAACCTGTTTGGTCAATGATGACAATCCTCAGCAAGGTGAAGGAAGTGGTCTTCTATGAAGCAGCATTTAATCAACAATAACTTGCTCGCTAATGCTCAGATTGGGTTGCACCAGGGCCACTCAGCTAATGACCCAAATTGTAGCCTTGGCCTAAACATGGACAAAAGTATGAATTCCTGAGGTGAGCTGAGAGTGATGACTTTTGACATCAAGGGAGCATTTGACCCAGTGTGAATTCAAGTTAAATTGAAGTCAATGGGAATCAATTGAAGTCAATGGGAAAACTCCCTATTGGCTCAGGTTCTACCTCGGACAAAAGGAAAATGATCATATTTGTTGGAGACCAAATCAAATCCCACAGCATCCCTGCAGGAGTTCCTCAGCGATGGAACCTAGACCTAAAGATGTTCAGCTGCTTCATCAATACCCTTCTTTCCAATAAATGGTTAAAAACATGGGTGTTCTTGATAGTTCTCAATGATGCAGTGGCAGCATGCCACAAGACCTGGATGGTAATCAATGTTAAAGTAATCAGTGGTAAATAACATTCACACTATTCAAGACCACCCCTAACATGAGGATTTAAGCATGTCCCTTTGTCATTAAAACAACATTACCTGATGAAGGAGGAGCGCTCTGAAAGCTAGTGCTTTTAATTAAGCCTATTAGACTATAACCCAGTGTTGTGTGAATTTTAACTGTGACTAAAAGAGTAAGACAAAGGCCAGGTACTCTGCAGTGAATGAAGACCCAATGCCTTTCCACTATCTACAAGGCATAAGTCAGGAGGTGTGATCGAACAATCTTGGTTTGTATGGATGAGTGGTCACCTCTGTAGCACTCCGTTCACCATTGGCCCATAATAACAGCAATGTGTAGCATTGAGAAGGTACACTGCAGGAGCTTCAAGATTTCTTCAACAATACCTTCCAAACCTGTGGCCTGTGCTGCCCAGGAGGGAACAGCAAAAGGGAATGCCAGCATCTTCAATTCCCTGCTCTCACCATTCTGAATTGGCAACATATCTCACCACCTTCACTGACTCTGGGTCTAAATCCTGGAACCCAACAGTATGTGGGAGTATTCTCACTACATGGACTGCAAGGTTTCAAGATGATGGATCACCGACATCTAAAGGAGTCCAACCCTTAAGAACCAGCAACAAACAAACAACTTTGAATGTTTTACCCACATCCTTCTGGTACATTTTAAAAACATGATCAAAATGAGCATGAAAAATGTGACTGACGTTCTGAATTTTTAGATCAATATTCTTCTCCTACTCCAGGATTAAAACTGTGTAAAAGGTATTTACTCTAAATAATGGAATGGTCATCAGAAGGCAGACACATCTATAGAAAACTTCTTGGCTGCCATCAAACCATGTGCCTGTAATGAAAAGTTGTTACAGCATCAGATTTCCAATTAAAGACCACATCAATGACCAGAAGATTATTGTCCTTACATAATACTGGGAAATTATTAAAAATAATTACAAAATGAAATCTACAACTAAATATTTCCCCAGATAGATCAGAGTCAGACTCTATTTCCAATTTTAATTGGTTTCAAAGTTATCCATTTACTTTAGATGACTTCTGTAAATACCTGGACAGACCCCTGTGTTACAAATCTGCCCTGGTATCCACAAATCCAACAAAGCTTTAGATCGCTATGGAAACCATATCCCTTTAGAGCAGTGAGCTGTACTCTGACTTAAATGTCTAACTACCCATCCATCCATCTATGCTACAAGAGCCAAAGTGAATGTAGGGTTCAGATGCCAGGTGAGTGAGGTATGCAGGGTGCCACGTGGGTAAGGTGCTAGGTGGATAGAGAGAGTGGACATTAGATTGAATTGGGCATGGGTGGGTCGAGGCGATCAGTTATTGGGCTGCTGTTGGGCTAGGCTGGGTAGAGTTTGCATGAGGGGTGGGGTGGGTATATCATGTAAGGTCAGGGTGTGAGGGGTGGGGGAAAATGGTGTGTGTGCGTGTGTGGGGGGGGGGGGGTGTAGGATGTGGATGTGGGGGCTTCATCTGACAAAGGTGGCATCAAGGTCAGTGTTATGTCAGGGTTGGTTTCCTACCCATCAAACAGTTAGGGCAGGTTTGAAATCCTCTAGCTTGTCTAGCGTTACTAAAATAGTGTCAGAACAGCATGAAATTTCTGACTTTAAAGGGGCTTTTTCAGAGGTTTTCCAGGCACAAGAGAATTCCCCCATGCAAGTTTCAAGTTTATGGCCAATTCCCATAGAGTCAGCTGTTTTGGGAATTCTGCATAACCTAAGCCGCTCCAAAAGATAACTGGCCAATAGAATATAGTAGGAGTCACTCCAAAAATGAATAGTTATCACGGTTCGAGGTTTTTTAAAATTAGCAAAATGAAGTAATAATGGCTCTACCACTTAAATGAGGAGATAATTTATAATTTACAGAATCAGTAATGGGAATAAATTAAGAATCTCAATACGGAATTCGGCACAGCTCTGTATTAACCATTACTAAAAGCCAAGGTTTTAAAATAGCAGAGCAAGACTGTGTTAATTAATTCTATAAAGGTCTTCAACATATTTCCTGAAATGAAAGTTATAATCCTCATTTAAATTGAATGTGGAATCTATAAATAAAATCTTTCCACCCAAAGAATGGTGAGAATATGGAACTCATTACCAAAGATGCCAGTTCAAGTAAATTATTTTGATGTATTTAATGATGTGGAGGTGCCAATGTTGGACTAGGGTGGACAAAGTTAAAATTCACACAACACTAGGTTATAGTCCAACAGGTTTATTTGGAAGCACTAGCTTTCGGAACACTGCTTCTTCATTAGGACAGCCACCTGATGAAGGAGCAGCGCTCTGAAAGCTAGAGCTTCCAAATAAACCTGTTGGACTATAACCTGGGGTTAGGAGATTTTTAACCATGTATTTAATGAAACAATAGACAAATATTTGAGGGAGAAAGGAATAGATGGGTATAATTGTAGATTTAGAGGAGAAAAGATTGAAGGGGTCTTGAAAGGAACATAACATGGGAGGCACAGTGTTTAGCACAGCTACCTCACAGCACTGGGGACTCTGGTTCGATTCCACTCTTGGAAAACTGTATGGAGTTTGCACAATCTCCCTGTGTCTGAGAGTTTCCAGCGGGTGCTCTAGTTTCCTCCCACAGTCCAAAGATGTGAAGGTTAGGTGGATTGGCCATGCTAAATTGCCTACAGTGTCCTGGGATGTGCAGGCTAGGTGGGAAATGCAGTGTTACAGAGATGGGCTGGGTCTGGGTGGACTCAATGGGCCGAAGGGCCTGCTTCCACACTGGAGGGATTCTGTGATAACTGACCTGAACTGGTTGGGCTGAATTGCCGGTTTCTGTAATATATACCTTCAGGCAAATACTTGCCCTAGATAGCTTCCCATATCACTGTTGAATCATACTGTATTTGGAAGAAGAAACAGAAATCTAATTGTCAACATTACAACTAATTTCTCAATGATCACGTATAGACAGATTAAATGATTAAGTATAAAACACAGGTAACATCTATCCCCTAACATGTCATGATTAGATGATGTTTTAGTGTCTACTATATTTCACATAGTTTTCAATAATGCCATTCAAAATTGACTCCAAAGTTTGAAACCTAATTATCAGCCTTCAACAGCAGCTTATATACTGATCCAAGACACTTTTTACTGCCTTTGCTGGAGGGAAGTGATCAAAAAAAAAATGTAATTGTAAAATCTTTTCTCCTTCACAGACAAAAATCAGCTATGGGTTAGTGTCATAATTAATTTATTCATCCAGTTAATTATATCAGAATTCAAAATTTCACGTAACACAATGCCAGGCAGTTATGTTGATATCCATCTTGAGCAGATAGGGACACATTCTGCTGGACAAATTACCATCAAAGTGTTGATATTTAATGTCATTCTCATCAACCACAACAGCAACTTATGTTTGTCTTTGATGAATGAAATATCCAAGAGAGTTCACAGGAATGTATAGTCTGATGCAGAGCCACATAAGGCTATCTTACACAGATACTCAAAAGTGCAGTTGAACAGATAGATTAGATTAGATTACATTACAGTGTGGAAACAGGCCCTTCGGCCCAACAAGTCCACACCGACCCGCCGAAGCGAACCCACCCATACCCCTACCCCTACATTTACCCCTTACCTAACACTACGGGCAATTTAGCATGGCCAATTCACCTGGCCCTGCACATCTTTGGACTGTGGGAGGAAACCGGAGCACCCGGAGGAAACCCACGCAGACACGGGGAGAACGTGCAAACTCCACACAGTCAGTCGCCTGAGGCGGGAATTGAACCCGGGTCTCTGGCGCTGCGAGGCAACAGTGCTAATCACTGTGCCACCGTGCCGCCCACTCAGTTATGTTATAAAAGACTGTAGTGAGAGTTCCAGAGCATGGAATCAACACTACAGAAGGCATACCCACCAAAGGTGCATGGAGTAAAATGGGGATGATCACGAGGTCTGAATTAAATTCCTTGGCAGCAGATTTTCCAACTGGAGTTCAATTAACAGCCTGGGTACAAGTCATACTTGAAATTGCACCCATTTTGTTTTGGATAAATTTTCCACTCAAACCCATTGTGCAATCATTAAATGAAAATTGTCAAGCTCTTGAGCAATCAAGCAGTATAGTATAAGTGTTTATCTTTTATTCCTTCCCCCCCCCCCCCCCCCCTCCTTTACAATGACAGTATTCATTTAAGTTTTTGAGCATGGTAATCTGATGCAATTTTATTAAGATACTGTATCTGAAAATCTATTCAATATACTTTTGTTTGATAAGCATGTCTAACTGAGTAATATAATTTAAAAAATCATTGAAAATTACTTAAAATTCTATACTGAGCTGCGATACTCTAACCTCATTTTGCCATTAAAGAATATTTACACTTTGATGCAAGGTAAACATTTTATTTAAGAAACATTGTATTGTGTCTTCATCTTGTCTCAAGGCTGCAAGAGAGAGCAAGATAATTTAATCATGCAATAACTCTACGACAGTGTATACTTTGTCCCATCAGTGTATCAGACAGCAACTCCTTATAATACATGAACAATTTAATAGTTTCATTTGAGTAAACCAGCCAGTTTCTTAGCAAAATAAATATTTTACAAGTGCAAGAGACCCCGGGGGAAGTACCTGTCAGCAACAGGTTGAATCTCTTGGAAACCATAGAGACAGACGTCACTGCCAGTCCGAGAGGCGGTCAGGTCTGCCAATCAGAAATTGGCGTGGAGGCACAGCCGAGGAATCAGACATCACACAGAGCCGTGGTAATAGGGGACTCCATAGTGAGAGGGACTGAAAAGTGTTTCTGCAGCAACAGGCGGGATTTGGAGGATGGTATGTTGCCTTCCTGGTGCCAGGATTAAGAACAGCGCAGACTGAGTGCAGGAAATCCTCAAGGGTGAAGGTGAAGAGCCAGACGTGGTAGTGCATGTCGGCACAAATAACGTCGGGAAGTAGAGGAGGGACATTCTACAGCGGGACTTCGGAGAACTCAGAAGGCGGCTGAAAAGCAGGACGGCCAGGGTGGTTATCTCCGGTTTGCTTCCAATTCCTCGGGCTGGAGAGGACAGGAACAGGGAGATAATGGACTTGAATGTGTGGCTGGGGAACTGGTGCAGGAAGCAAGGATTTAAATTCTTGGATCACTGGGGTACTTTTCGCGGTTAGGATAAATTATACAAGAGGGACGGTTTGCACCTTAATAGGTGGGGGACCAGCATTAAAAATATTATACATGAATGCACGAAGCATTAGAAATAAGATGGATGAGCTTGACGCTCTTTTGGAAATTGGCAGATACGATATTGTGGGGATAACTGAGACGTGGCTTCAAGTGGACAGGGCCTGGGAAATGAATATTCAAGGCTATACGTGCTATCGTAAGGACAGACTGACGGGCAGAGGGGGTGAGGTTTCCCTGTTGGTATGGAATGATATTCAGTCCCTTGCATGGGGCGGCCTAGAATCAGGGGATGTAGAGTCAGTATGGATAGAGCTGAGAAAGACCCTCATGGGAGTTTTCTACAGGCCCCCAAACATTAGCCTGGATGTAGTACGTAAGTTGAATAAGGAGCTGAAATTGGCCTCTCGCAAAGATATTACTACAGTTTACATTTAGATTTAGATTACTTACAGTGTGGAAACAGGCCCTTCGGCCCAACAAGTCCACACCGACCTGCTGAAGCGTAACCCACCCAGACCCATTCTCCTACGTTTACCCCTTCACCTCACACTACGGGCAATTTAGCATGGCCAATTCACCTAACAGCTTCCAGCCAGCGCACCATATTTTCTTTGCCCCTCATTCTCAATGGCTTCAATTTGTCTAGGGTTTCTCAATGCCGCACAATGCCAAATGCTACCTTGATGTCAAAGGAAGTCACCATCACCCTACTTCTGAAATTCAGCTCTTTAACCTGCTTGGACCAATACTGGCGAGAAATGGCAGTGGTATTGGGCTGAATCCTTCTGCTCACTACTGGGAATGCTCTCCAAGGCCTGCAAATGTAAAGGGAATTTGCAATCTTTCTTGTCATCGAGATGGTCATACAGCACATAAGAGGCCCTTTGACCCAACGAGTTGGTGTTGACCTATCTACACAAATCTCACTTCCTAGCACTTCTCCCATAGCCAATCTAAGTTCAAGTGATTATCCACATACAATTGTCCCCTACTGACGTGGTTTTCTGTGGATTCTGAAATATTACCAGCAGTTTGGAGGGTAACAAATGTAATGCAACTTTTTTTTTTAAATAGACAGGTTAATCAGTCTGGAATTCACAGTTTTCTTCTCTCAGCAATTCCCCAGTTAGCACCTTCCAAACCTACTATGGTTGCGACCTAAAAGGTCAAGGGCCATAGATAATGGGATTACCACCAGATGAAACTTTGCTTCCAAGCCACTGACCATCCAGACTTGGAAATACACAGGTTGGTCCTTCAATGTTACCAAGCCAATATCCAGGAACTTTCTCCTTAATGGCATTGAGTGTACCTATTCCAAATAGACTGCAGCAATTCAGGAAGGCAGCTTACCACCACTGACTCAAAAGGTGACTAGGGACATGCAATGAATGCTGGCCCAGCCAGTGTTGCTCATATCCCAAGACTGAAAGAAAAGTAGGGAAAAGTAGGGAGTCTATTATAAAGGCTGGAATAGTATTACATTTGGAAAATACCAGCTGTATTAAAAAATATTCAACACAGACTGTTGAAAGGAATATCATGTTTGACAAAGTTAATGTGACTTTTGGAGGACATAACTAGTTAAATAGATGAGGGAGAACCAGTGGATGTGGTGCACTTGGATTTTTTAGAAAGCCAACAATTTTGGTCCCTTTATTTGAGGAAAAATATTCAGGCATTGGAGGCAACCCACAGAATGCTCACTAGGTTGATCTCTAGTTCCAAATTGTAGAACTCATGGCTTGCAGAATACATGAAACTTCATGATCAGTAGCTTCTGCCATGTTCTCAGAGTTCAAACATTCATAAGCCATTCCCACTATTCATGAGCAATGGGCTTTTATAATGTGATTTTTGTGTTGTAGCACAAGTTTCCCATCACATGCAATAATCTTTTCTAGGCTGTTCCATGCCAAGTCCTTCTCTCATAGTAAACTATGTTACCATGGAGTCATAGAGATCTATAGGAAAAAGGCCTTTGGTCCACACAGTCTATGCCAGTTAAAAACAACCTAACTAGTCCAGTCCATGTTCCAGCACTTGGCCCATAGCCTTTATGTCCTGGGATTGCAAGTGCACATCTAAATGCATCTAATATATTATGAGGATTTCTGCCTCTATCACTCCCACAGGTGGTGAGCTCGAGTTTGCTTCCACCCTCCATAAAAAAGCTTTTCCTCCTCTAAATATCCTGCTCCTTACTTTAAATCAATGCCCCCTTGTCATTGATTCCCTCCACCGTAAGGAAACGTTCCTCCCCTTTACCCTGTCAATGCCATACATAATTTAATATATTTCAAATCAATCATATATCCTGTCCCCTCCATCACCCACCCTCAAAGAAAACAACCCCAGACTATCCAATCTCTCTTCATACTGAAGCTCTAGAGCACAGGCAACATTCTGATAAATCTTCTCTACATCCTCTGCTGTGCAATCACATCCCTCCTATAATGTGGATTCCAGAATTGGACATAATACTCTAGCTGTGGCTTAACCAACTTTTTATAGAATTCCAGCACAACCTTCCAGATCTTAAAATCTATGTTTGGGCTAATAAAGACAAGTATCCAATCTGCCTTCATAACAATTTGATCTATCTGACCCATTACCTTATGGGACTGGGGAAAACACACATCAAGGTGCCTCTGATCCTCGGAGTTTCCCAGGGTCCCACTGTTCATGGCATATTCCCTTTCCTTTAGATTAGATTAGATTACATTACAGTGTGGAAACAGGCCCTTCGGCCCAACAAGTCCACACCGACCCGCCGAAGCAAAACCCACCCATACCCCTACATTTACCCCTTACCTAACACTACGGGCAATTTAGCATGGCCAATTCACCTGACCCTGCACATCTTTTGGACTGTGGGAGGAAACTGGAGCACCCGGAGGAAACCCACGCAGACACGGGGAGAACGTGCAAACTCCACACAGTCAGTCGCCTGAGGCGGGAATTGAACCCGGGTCTCAGGCGCTGTGAGGCAGCAGTGCTAACCACTGTGCCACCGTGCCTTCCTTGTTTCTCCTGCCCAAGTTAATCACCTCTCACTTATTTGAATTGAATTCCATTTGCTACTCATCAAACCATCTAAACAAGAGCATAAGGAATAGGCACATGATGAGGCCATTCAGCCCCTTGAGCACACTCCACCATTCAATAGCATTCCTCACATCCATATTCCTTCCCTTTCCCTGTAACCCTTGATCCCATTTCAGATCAGAAATCTCTCTCAGCCTTAAATATACACAAGGACTTAGACCCTGAAACTCTCTGCGCCAAGAGTTTCAAAGACTCAACCCTCAGAGAAGAAGTTCCTCCTGTGTACAGTTTTGGTCTCCTTACTTGATAAAGGATGTACTGGCACTGGAGGGGGTCAAGAGGAGGTTCGCGAGGTTGATTCTGGAATTCGGAGGGTTGGCTTACGAGGAGATATGGAGTAGACTAGGACTATACTTAGAATTTAGAAGAGTGAGGGGATATCTAATTGAAACGGATAAAATTATGAAGGGAACAGTTAAGAGCAGGGAGGTTGATTCCACTGGTGGGTGAAACTAGAACTAGGGGTCGTAGCATCTAAATAAGGGGACTTGGGACTGAGTTGAGGAGGATCTTGTTCACCCAAAGGGTGGTGAATCTGTGGAATTCCCTGCCCAGTGAAGCAGTTGAGGCTACCTCTGATCAGGTGTACCCGAGAACTCTGTGAGAAGCTAGAGAAGTGATTGCTGGACCTCTTGCTGAGATATTTGTATCATCAATAGTTACAGGTGAGTTGTTATGGGGGATTTCAACATGCAGGTAAACTGGGAGAATCAGGATGGTACTGGACCCCAAGAAAGGGAGCTTGAGGAGTGCCTCCGAGATGGATTCTTACAACAGCTAGTGCTGGAGCCTACCAGGGAGAAAGCAATTCTGGACCTGGTGTTGTGCAATGAACCGGATTTGATCAGGGACCTCGAAGTGAAGGAGCCATTAGGAGGTAGTGACCACAATACAATAAGCTTTAATCTGCAATTTGAAAGGGAGAGGGTACAATCGGTAGTGACAATATTTCAGTTGAATAAGGGGAACTATGGAGCTATGAGGGAGGAGCTGGCCAAAGTTCAATGGTGCAATACCCTGGCAGGGTTAGCAGTGGAGCAACAATGGCAGGTATTTCTGGATATAATGCAGAAGATGCAGGATCAGCTAATTCCAAAAAGTAAGAAAGATCCTAAGGGGATGCGGGGTGGCCGTGGCTGATGAGGGAAGTTAAGGATCATATAAAGTCAGAAAGGAAAAAGTATAACATAGTAAAGATGAGTGGGAAAACGGAGGACTAGGAAGCTTTTAAAGAACAACAGAGGATAACTTAAAAAGGAAATACGCAAAGAAAAAATAAGGTACGAAGGTAAACTGGCCATAAATATAAAGGAGGATAATAAAGGCTTTTTTAGGTATGTGAACATAAAAAAAATGGTTAAGGCTAAAATTGGGCCCTTGAAGACAAATGGGTGAATTTATTATGGGGAGCAAGGAAATAGCAGAAGAGTTGAATTGGTACTTTAAATCTGTCTTCACTGGGGAAGACATGAGCAATCTGCCAGATGCAATAGTGGCTGAAGGACCTGAACTTAAGGGAATTTATATTAGGCAGGAAATGGTGTTGGAGAGACTGTTAGGTCCGAAGGCTGATAAGTCCCTGGGACATGATGGTCTGCATCCCAGAGTACTAAAGGAGGTGACTCTAGAAATCGTGAATGCATTGGTGATCATTTTCCAATGTTCTATAGATTCAGGATCAGTTCCTGCGGATTGGAGGGTGGCTAATGTTATCCCACATTTTAAGAAAGGAGGGAGAGAGAAAGCAGAGAATTATAGACCAGTTAGTCTGACCTCAGTGGTGGGGAAAAATGCTGGAGTCTATTATAAAGGATGAAATTATGACACTTCTGGATAGCAGTAACAGGATAGGTCAGAGTCAGCATGGATTTATGAAGGGGAAATCATGTTTGACTAATCTTCTGGACTTTTTTGAGGATGTAACTCTGAAGATGGACAAGGGAGATGCAGTGGATGTAGTATACCTGGACTTTCAGAAAGCCTTTGATAAAGTCACACATAGGAGGTTAGTGAGCAAAATTAAGTCACATGGTGTTAGGGGCAAAATACTGACATGGATCGAAAATTGGTTGGCTGACAGGAAACAAAGAGTAGTGATAAACAGCTCCCTTTTGGAATGGCAGGTGGTGACCAGTGGTGTGCCGCAGGGATCAGTGCTGGGACCGCAGCTTTTTACAATGTACATTAATAATATAGATAAAGGTATTAAAAGTAATATTAGCAAATTTGCTGATGATACTAAGCTGGGTGGCAGGGTGAAATGTGAGGAGGATGTTAGGAGAATACAGGGTGACCTGGACAGGAGTGGTCAGATGCATGGCAGATGCAGTTTAATGTGGATAAATGTATGGTTATCCACTTTGGTGGCACCAGGAGGAAGGCAGATTACTACCTAAATGGAGTTAAGTTAGGTAAAGGGGCAGTACAACGAGATCTAGGTGTTCTTGTACATCAGTCAAATGAAAGCAAGCATGCAGGTACAGCAGGCAGTGAAGAAAGCTAATAGCATGCTGGCCTTCATAACAAGAGGAATTGAGTGTAGAAGCAAAGAGGTCCTTCTGCAGCTGTACAGGGCCCTGATGAGACCGCACTTGGAATATTGTGTGCAGTTCTGGTCTCCAGATTTGAGGAAAGACATTCTGGCTATTGAGGGAGTGCAGCGTAGGTTCACGAGGTCAATTCCCGGAATGGCGGGACTACCTTACACTGAAAGATTGGCGCGACTGGGCTTGTATACGCTTGAGTTTAGAAGGCTGAGAGGGGATCTATTTGAGACGTATAAGATTATTAAAGGATTGGACACTCTGGAGGCAGGAGGCATGTTTCCACTGATGGGTGAGTCCCAAACCAGAAGACACAGTTTAAAAATAAGGGGTAGGTCACTTAGAACAGAGTTGAGGAGAAATGCCTTCACCCAGAGAGTGGTGGGTGTATGGAATGCTCTGCCCCAGAAGGCTGTGGAGGCTAGGTCTCTGGATACATTCAAGAAAGAGTTGGATAGAGCTCTTAAGGATTGGGGAATCAAGGGTTATGGAGATAAGACAGGAACAGGATACTGATTGAGGATGATCAGCCATGATCATAATGAATGGTGGTGCTGGCTCAAAGGGCAGAATGGCCTACTCCTGCGTCTACTGTCTATAATATTTAAAAACTATTGAGGAAAAATATTAAAAACTGCTTCATTTGAGGAATATCAAATGTCATCAAGAAATCAAAGTCTTTCAAATTAAAAATGTCTGCTGGATGTCCAAAATTATTTCGAAGTTATATAATGAAACTGCTAGCCAACAAATACCTTCATCTATTTTACTAATGTACATTGTAAAAAGATGTGGTCCCAGCACTGATCCCTGCGGCACACCACTGGTCACTGCCTGCCATTCCGAAAGGGAGCCGTTGATCACTACTCTTTGTTTCCTGTCAGCCAACCAATTTTCAATCCAAGTCAGTATTTTGCCCCTAACACCATGTGCACAGAAATAAAAAACAATGACGCAGCTGGACTACTGCTATTAGAAAACAAGCTACAAATACAGAAAATCTTAAATAAAAACAGAAAATGCAGACCCAATCACATCTAAAATGGGAACAACACATTTTTAAACCTCTTCATTATATGCATGAGTTTAATGTAAGTTTAATTTTGTTTTCCTGAAACGCTGGCTGATTTTCTGTCCATTTTCTATGTTAGACAAGTGCAAGTGGACAGGGCGAGTTCTTGGAAAACTATTAATAAATATGAATGAAGGTCCAAAGATGATGTTATAATTGAGTGGATATCACTTGTACCAACAGAAACTTTACAGTTTTGATTTTATTTTATTTATTATTGTCACGTGTACCTAGGTAGAGCAAAACCTTTATTTTGCAGGCAGTCCAAGCATATCATACAATACAAAGTTGATTAGGATAACAGAAGAGTGAGGAATACAATGTTACAGCTGCAGAGAAGGTGCACAAAAATGCAAGACCAAAATTATGTTTAAAATTTGAAAGGTTCATTCAGAAGTTTAATAACAGTGGGGAAGAAGCTATTCTTGAATCTGTTGGTACGTGTGTTAAGCTTTTGAATCTTCTGCCTGACGGAAGAGGTTGATAGAGATAATAATCAGGATGGGAGGGATCTTTGATGATGCTGGCTGCCTTCCTGAGGCAGTGAGAAGTGTGATGGAGTCAATGGATGGAAGGGATGTCAACTGAGTCATTAGATGGACTGGGTTGCATTCCGAACTCTGTAGTGTCTTACAGTCCTGGGTAGAGCAGTTGCCATACCAAACTGTGATGCATACAATGGAGTCCTTTCTATGGGACATCTATAAAAATTGTTAAGGGTCTTTATGGACATAGTGAATTTCTAGGCTACGTGGCAGCCAGCAAAGGATAGAGTTCTAGCTGCAATGGAATCAAGCTTGCTAAAAAGCTCCTGATGTTAAAATTGTTCTTTTAAGGTGAAAATGAGATTCATGTTTCATGTCCCCAGCACACTGACTGACAATGTTTGAGCTTAGTTTAAGTAGATTTAACCTCAAATAGTGAATGTTTGGGATATATCCTGTAGCTGAACGATGACGAGGACTAAGCTGAAGCCTCAAAAATCAGGCTCTAGGATTTCAATGTGTGATTAGCCCACACCCTTTCATGGGGACATAGGTATTGGGGCAACTTTATGTTGCTGCACATTGAGCTGATTGCTGCATGTAGCCATGTTACCTGTTGGCTATTGAATCAGTGAAGCACGCACAGCTGTAAAACCATGACTTACAAGCATCATTTAAAACTAGCCTGCAGCTCTCCTTTGAGCATTGGCACTCATTCAGGAAGTGAACCTAACCTTAGAAATAATGAAGCATGGTACAATATGGCAGTAAACAGATGACATGGCTTGCAAACTTGCATGGAAAGCCTTGATGGGGCTGGTGGACAGAGGAAAGTGTTAATCTGCACTTGAGGCAACAATATCCTCCGGGCACGTTAAAAAAAAAAGTGTGAGCAAATTACCGGAGGGCAACATCAGCAATCTAAGCCCAGAGGAATGCAATACCATAAGTAGTTCAATGGCCTCATATGGGCGGTGAAGGTCGGTGTTTACAGCTGCAAATGTGGTATCATATCAACTGCATCACTGGCCTTAGGTGCTGCCAAATTCACCACACATCTACCCAAAACCTCTATCAAGTCCCCTAGCTAACATTTCTTTGCTTCACCTCACCCTCTCACATTTCGTACTGCTACAAGTCCCACCATGCTTGTCCTCAATGATAGCTATTCAACAGTGACAGCCATATCGGCCCATCAGATTGTATGGGATTTAGTAGACACATCAACCTGCTTCAACCTAGCTATTCAGAAGGTCGAGAAACTGACAAGAGCGGGGACTCGTCCAAGTTTTAGTCTTAAAATGTTCCCCATGAAGGTAGTCACCCAATGATGAGGCGGGGTTAAAACAATAGGAAATGTCTTCATTCTTAATTCTCCTCTCCCATTGCATCTACCTCTCAGCCCACACTCAAACCAAAGGTGATGCATGCACTTCTCATTGTTCCTTTGTCCCTGTGGCCCAAGTTATCCTAATGCATTTTCCTCTTACCTACCCAAGCAGTGCAACCTGGCCAGACAAGATGCTAAGACCGACAAGACAGCAATGAAGACGACAAAGCAAGATACCTGCTTAGTTCCTGAAATTCCATGTGTGGTGGAGCTGGGACCCACAAGTGGTGAAACGTTGAGCAAGAGTATGCTGCAGCTAAGGCACAAGGCGAGGACAACATCAGCTTAAATTTGTTGGAAGGCAAGGCTGTCATGGACTCTCCTGCAGAACACTTGAAGGGCACGTTGATGAGACCGCCAACACAATTGGAAGTCTGTTAGAAAACCTACAGCCAATGTTAATGGAGGACTCCAACACCAACTTTCCACTTGGAGCTTGACCTTGCCAGCATACAAAAATGGCCAACTTCATTTGCACATTATAAATAAGGAAAACACCAAGTTCTTGCCGGCTCACAGCAGTCAACTAACTTAGAGTCAGAGCTGTACAGCATAGAAACAGACCCTTTGGTCCAACTCATCAAATATCCTAAATAAATCTAGTCCCATTTATCAGCACTTGGCCCATATCCCTCTAAACCTTTACTATTCATATACCCATCCAAATGCCTTTTAAAGTGTTGTAATTGTACCAGCATCCACCGTTTCCTCTGACAGCTCATTTCATACACAGATCACTCTCTGCATGAAAAGGTTGCTCCTTAGATCCATTTTAAGTCTTCCCCCTCTCACCCTAAACCTCTGCCCTCTAGATCTGGACTCCCTCACCCCAGGAGGAAGACCTTGTCTATTCATCCTATCCATGCCCTTTATGATTTTACAAACCTTTAAGTGAGGTCACCCCTCAGCCTCTGATGTCGCAGAGAAAACAAGCCCTTGCCTATTCAGCCTCTCCCAATAGCTCAAACTCTCCAACCCTGGCAATGTCCTTGTAAATCTTTTCTGAACACTTTCAGATTTCACAACATCCTTCTGACAGCAGGGAGACCAGAACTGCTCACATTATTCCAAAAGTCGTCTAACCAATGTCCTGTACAGCTGCAAAATGACCTCCCAACTCAAATACTCAATGCTCTGACCAATAAAGAAAAGCATACCAAATGCCTTCTTCACTACCCTGTCAACCTGAGACTCCACTTTCAAGGAACTGTGAACCAGCACTCCAAGGTCTCTGTTCAGCAACACTCCCCAGGACCTTTCCATTAAGTGTATAAGTCCTGTCATGATTTGCCTTTCCAAAATACAACATCTTGCGTATATCTAAATTAAACTCCATCTGCTACTCCTTGGCCCACTGGCCCATCTGATCAAGATCTCGTTGTAATCGGAGGTAACCTTTTTGGCTGTCGGCTACACCTCCAATTTTGGTGTCATCTGCAAACTTACTAACTATACCTCCTATGCTCACATAAAACCTATCTTTATAGACTTTAGTAATGTGTTCAACAAAGTTCTGCATGGTAGACTGGTGAGCAAGGTTAGATCACATGGAATCTAGGGAGAGCTAGCCATTTGGATACAGAACTGGCTCAAAGGTAGAAGGCGGAGGGTGGTGGTGCAGGATTGCTTTTCTGACTGGAGGCCTGTGACTAGCAGTGTGCCAAAGATCGGTGCTGGGTCCACTGCTGGTCATTTATTTAAATGGTTTGCGAGTACTTTTCAGTCATTTTCAATAATTATGGTGTCCCTCCACCTGCTGAACAAGTGCTAGATTAAAAGGGAGCAACAATTTAAGTGTCAATTTCCAAACTGTCACTAGCATTGTAACAGGATTTATGTAATGATACGCCCTCTATGTACTTTCCACTGACATTCACAACACACATGCTCAGGCCCTTGTTAATACAGTGTTTAATCCTCTTCACCAAACAAGTGTGTCATTCCTAATGACCAAATGTGCAATTTGGAGATTTCATGGCAATTGACGCACCCAGAAAACAAACATAAACTATCCAAACATCTCACTTTATTCGTCGTGGTCCTAATAAAAGCCATTTCATGCAAAGATGATTTTTCTGGGTTAATTTAGAGATTTTTTTTTTTAATTAGAACATTTTTCCCCTGAATGTTACTGCCAGTGACAAATCCAT
Source organism: Chiloscyllium plagiosum (assembly GCF_037043375.1). Classification (NCBI taxonomy): domain Eukaryota; kingdom Metazoa; phylum Chordata; class Chondrichthyes; order Orectolobiformes; family Hemiscylliidae; genus Chiloscyllium; species Chiloscyllium plagiosum. The sequence continues at coordinate 89,780,006 of NW_028270146.1, read as the reverse complement.
CTGCCAAATGAATTCATAATACAGTTTCCTGTTCTACTAGTAATTGTCAGATTAAATTACATTAATGGTCATCAGGGGAGCCCCCTGAAATGAAAGGACAGTTATTGCCGCCCAGCAAATAAACTAATAGTGAGTTGGTATAAAAATAAAGCTTCTTAGATTAAACCCCTGATGATCATCACTTGATCAAGTAGAAAGAAAAAGGTCCCATCTGACTGAACACATGGCTTAGTGAATACTGGAGAGGAAACCAACCAACGTAAAATCAAATCTCAGTAGTAATGGAGAAATGTTGAAAAAAAAAATGAATTTACAGAGTTCCTTTCATTCACAACCCAATGCCATTTTTGTAATGCAATACTACCGTTGTGCAGGCAAATACATTTAGTTGCCATTGCACCACTTTTGGGTAAAAACAATGACTGCGGATGCTGGAAACCAGATTCTGGATTAGTGGTGCTGGAAAAGCACAGCAGTTCAGGCAGCATCTGAGGAGCAGCACCACTTTTGCCAGGTATTGCTCATTCTTTTAAAACGGTCCCCATCTACCTCCCTTTTAAAAATCCTCCTGTAATCTCAGTCCTTGTGAATATTCAGACAACTCTGACTTCCAAGTAATTTTCACCATCTCCAGCCTCTCTCCTGTAATTTGTGTTGAATGCCTCCAATCCAATTTCAGCCTGACCACACCAAAATAAAAATCCCCAACAAAGTCATGAGTGACAATCCATGAATGTGGCATAGCCAGGACCTCCTCTTCAGTCTGATATGACGGAGGGGCAAATAGACAGCGGAGATGTTACAGATGGAATTAAAAAGAAAGATTTAATACGTAATCCAAACTGCCTGGTAGCAGCTACATAATGACAGATTGTATAACTGCCGAGATTAGACAAGCGTGTCACAAAGGCAGAACGGCTTTAATGGGAGTTTTATAGAGATTGTGAAAAGCAGAATTGCACATATTAGAAAAATAGTAGAATTTCTGGCAAATACCAAAGATGGTTTCCGACAGCAAAATGTCCTCGCTGAATAAAGTGATGGTTTCTTTACCAAATTTTAAAGTAAAGTGTCTCAGGTTTAATAATGAGTAACGAGACAGATTTAGTTAGATGCCTAACAATGCACAACATCTAATTAACAATATTCATTAGATTAGATTTTATTAGATTCCAGACAGCATGGAAACAGGCCTTTCGGCCCACCAAGTGCACACTTACCCTCCGAAGAGTAACCCACCCAGACCCATTTCCCTCTGACTAATGCACCTAACACGATAGGGAACTTAGCGTGGCCAATTTACCTGACCTGCACATCAATGGACTGTGGGAGGAAACCCACGCGGACACGGGGAGAATGTGCAAATTCCACACAGACAGTCGTCAGAGGCTGGAATCGAACTCAGGTCCCTGGCGCTGTGAGGCAGCAGTGCTAACCACTAAGCCACCGTGCCACCCCAACCAGAATACTATCGAGTTCAACATAAATGTTCAATACATGGGAAATGCAAAACAGCTGTTAGAATTCTGGATTTAGGCAAGATTTACTTCAGTAGGATGATATAGAAAATGCCTACAGCAAACTGTGCAAATTTCTCACATTCTTGAAGTTTTCTTTGGAAATGGATACATTAGAATAATCAGTGAAAGATGTTCAAAAACAATTGATGCTTTATACCTGAAGAATTAATTGTTCTATTTTAGAAAACATAAACAAACTAGGTAACAGAAACATTGAATGTAAAGAAAAAAGCATTATATAAATGTAGAACAAGAGCACATACAGGTGAGTAGGAAAAATACAAGAAACAGCAAAGGGCAACAAGACAGAAAGAAGGAAATACAAACAGGAAATATAGAGAGAAACTTGCAAGGGATATCAAAATCAACACTTCCCTTTCATTACGCAAAAGCAGGAAGGATCAGGACAATGTGAACTCTCTTTTAAAAAAGAGCTGAGTTCTGAAATGGGAAATGAAAATAAAGAAATGGCAGACGTGCTAAATAATTACTTGTATCAGTATGGAGAGTAAAAGGTCTCCTGGCTAGCCATTGCAAGGAAGCTAACACTAAATGGAGGTCAGAGGTTCAAAATGTAAAAAAAAGTTATGAATAAAATAAGGCTCTAAACAGTGACAATACCCCAGAGGTCTTGATAGTTTCTTTACCAAATTTTAAAGGACATAGGTGTTAATTCAAATTGGAAAGCTATTCCCGTTCACTCCCCTATGTGAGAAATGTGTGAAATAGAACCATGAGTTATAGACCAGTTAGCCTAACAGCTATTGCCTGGAAATCATTAGAGCTGCTAATTACACAGGCTGACCAAACACCTTAAATTTCCAACTTATCAGAGAGCAGCAGCATGGATTTAAAGAAGGGTAGGTCATGTCTGACAAATGACAAAAAAAGTTTTAAAAAGGTCTTTAAAGTAATAGACACCAGGGTTTCTGTTCATGTCACTTTTATGAACATTCAGGAGGCATTTGATAACTTCTGAGCAATGTGTCAGATAAAGTTGGTGGTTATGGAATTGGAGGTAAATTATTGACCCTTGATAGAAAGTTAGCTGAGCAACAGAAGACAGAATATAGCAATAACAGACAGGCACTCTAATATGATTAGTGGTGTCCTGCACAGATGTGTTGCAGTCTCAAATATTCACTTTGATGGTAGGATAAAAATCTACATATCTACATTTGCCATTGTAGCCTGAGTAGATTGAAGTATAACATTATCAAGTGTTAATAAGGGAATGGAAAAAAGCTGTAGCAAATGGATTTCAATGTAGGCATAAAAATGTAATTGCTTTAGATGAAATTTTCAGGAAATTTTCAGGTAAAAAAGTTTGAGTGTTCGTGATGACAATGTGTTAGAAAGGCAATTTTCAAACATCCAGCAGGAAAAGGACCCCTAAATCGCCTCCAACTATTTGGTTGAAGCCCTATCTGGACTACCTAGCTGCTCTGCAGCATGAGGGGCTCTTTTGATGCAGTGGTAGCATCCCTACCTTTCAGCCAGGAGGTTCAAGTGTCCCCTGCTCCCAAAGGGAATAATAGCAGCTCTGGACAGGTTGATGAGAAAATTTCCCAGAAGGTATTGGAGGAAAATGACCCCTGGGAATTTAGCCAAATATTTTCACCAATGTTGTGGATCAGGCAGTCTGATGTATGCCTATTGCTGAGGACCCCAACATATTAGTGTATACTATGTATCATTTTGTGGAGTACAAAGTAGCATCTTACTCAAAGAGAAATTTAAACAAGAAAGGCAAAACAAACACTACATATTTGCTTTGAAGGGATATAAAAATGCTTTAAAGGAAAAAGCTGGCAGAACAGAACATAGTGAAAACAGAGAACAAGTCAATTAGCATATGTTGAGAGAACATATGGGCCAAAGGGCCTCTTTCTATGCTGTATACATCTCTATAATGTTTCAGAGACAGCTAAACAAATTAATAAAACCAGTGGGAAAATGGGAATGAAGTGATACAACATTTAGTAAACCCCAGTGAGAAATAGAGAGTTAAATGATATGATGTGATCTCAGATGCGGTCTTAATTGAGCAGAGATTAGAGTGGTGCTGGAAAAGCACAGCAGGTCAGGCAGCATCTGAGGAGCAGGAAAAATCAACGTTTTAGGCAGGAGCCCTTCATCAGGAATCTTAAGGGAGCAGCAGAGAGAAGGATGTGCTGGAGTAGCTAAAGATACAGCTGGAAATAGTGGGAAAGGGATAACGCAGAAGAAGCCAGCAACAGAGGAGCAGTAGGCATGAACAATTCAGGACAGTGGGAACAGGCAGCAGTGTTGGAAAAGGTTTCAAAGACTAGGAAACTGGGGCAGTTTTAAACACAAAGCTGAAAGTTGTAAATTTGTGACAATTGGGAGAACATTAAAAGTATGAAATGATCAGCAATACTTTGGATGAGCTGAAGTTTAAACAGACTGGATGATGAGAAGCTGGCCAGCCAAACACTGGAATTATTGAGTTGAGAGACGCAAATGCATGGATGAACATTTCATCAGCAGATATTTTCAGACAAGGATAGAGGCAGCTAAAATTACACCGATGGACACTGTAAACACATGGCTGAATAATGTGCCAAGATAGTAAACACTGTGGTTTAGCCTGAGACAGTATCCAGAGGAGAGGAGGGAATCAATAGCAAGGTTTGTGGCAGGGATCGAATACACAAAAGTGTCAACATTGATTCCCTACAGCAGGGACATTGGAATGAAGAGTGGTGGTGGTGGTGGTGGATGATGACATATGGAAGCGGCAGAAACACTAATAATACAAAACTGGGTACAGCATCATGAACCCACTCCATAATCTATGACTCCCATTCCCAATTGTGGGACTCCACTTTATTAGACCCCGACAAAGATGACCAAGAGAAAAGGTGCCTTTGCTCAGCAGCATTTTGACAGGGACCAGTCTGCTTGGTCTGGAGGTGGGCATGAAGGCAGGGAGGGCAGCAGGAGCTGCCTTTCCGAGGTATGGGTATCCATCTCCCTCACAACGCCCTCCACCAGGACCTGAAGTATTGTGCAAAGTCTGTGCACCTTCTCAGTCCCTCACCCCAAAACCTGTGGTAGAGAGTCAACCAATGGACTCCAGATCTTCAGTGAATGTAGGGAATTGCTTTCATCACGATGTAAAGGAATTTTTTTAAAATTGAGAATTGGATGTGACAAACCCGCACGTGCTGGTGAACCAGATGTGTGTTTAACCTTTTAAGCTACTTCAGGCAAGTTTGCATCCCTGTAAAATCAATGATTTAAACAGAACTGTTGCTAATACCAGGCTTTCAAACAGACATGGGGTGGCACGGTGGCACAGTGGTTAGCACTGCTGCCTCACAGCGCCAGAGACCCGGGTTCATTTCCCACCTCGGGCAACTGTCTGTGTGGAGTTTGTACTTTCTCCCCGTGTCTGCGTGGGTTTCCTCTGGGTGCTCCAGTTTCCTTCCACAGTCCAAAGATGTGCAGGTTAAGTGCATGGGCCATGCTAAATTGCCCGTAGTGTTAGTTGAAGGGGTAAATGTAGGGGAATGGGTCTGGGTGGATTGCTCTTCGGAGGGTCGGTGTGGACTTGTTAGGCCGAAGGGCCTGTTTCCACACTAAGTAATCTAATCTAAAAATAAAATCTGGGCTCCAGACTCTTTCTGGATGTTTCCATAAGACATAAGTGCAGAATTAGGCCATTCAGCCCATCGAGTCAGCTCTACCATTTGGTCATAACTGATATGTTTCTTTATCCAATTCTCCTTCTTTCACCTTATAACTCTTGATCCTCTTACCAATCAAAAACCTGTCTATCTCTGTCTTAAATTGGTTAGCACAGCTGACTCACAGCGCCAGGGTCCCAGGTTCGATTCTAGCCTTGGGCGACTATCTGTGTGGATGGGTTTCCTCTGGGTGCTCCGGTTTCCTCCCACAGTCACTAAGATGTGCAGGTTAGGTGAATTGGCCATGCTAAATTGCCCGTAGTGTTAGGTGAAGGGGTAAATGTAGGGGAATGGGTCTGGGTGGGTTGCTGTTCAGAGGGTCGGTGTGGACTTGTTGGGCTGAAGGGCCTGTTTCCACACTGTAGGGAATCTAATCTATTAGCATGGACCCTACTGAGCATGTATTCACTCTCGCACTGAATTAACTCCACAGGCTTTACTACTACAAGAAACACAATCTCTAAAGTATGAACTAAACTGGAAACATTCTCCATATATTAGGATTAATTATACGGTTTATTAATAAATAGGCTGAAGTTCACACTGATACCATTAGAAACAGGAGCATTGTGGTAAACCTGAAGGATGAACTAAACCAAAAGCCTGGACTATCGATCCTGAGGCAATTCAAATCCCACCATGGCAACTGAGAAATTTACAATCAGTTAATTGAATAAATCTGAATTTTTTAAAAAAATGAATGTAGCTTTGGTAAAGGCAATCATGTAAGTACCCAAGTGTCATTAAAAAAAATACTACATTCACTGATGTCCCCCAGGAGTGAGAATCCACCATCATTATCCAGCTATGTGGAACTCCAGCATGTAAATCAGTGTAGCAGTGTGATTGGTACTGAATTACCATCTGAATTGGCAATTCAAGTCACTTAATTACAAAGAAGACAGCTCAATATTACTGTCCATGGGGCAATTTCAGCATGAGCAACAAATACTGACTTTGCCAGCAATGTCCACATTCCAAGACAGGATTAAAACAAAAGTAATTTGATGCCATCCATCGGAACAAAGTTCAAACCACTAGAGCAGAATGCAGGCCATAAAAATTAGTATTTGCACAGATCATTTTGTGTCCTCGGACAATCCGAGCAGATGTCCCTCTTCCCAGTCAGCCAGAGTTTTGCTACAGGTAAGCTGCAGATGATTTAGTTGAGGTAGAGACACATCTCCCTGCTTTGACACCATAAGTGCTCATTTTTAGCATTCTGGTAATTGCAAAGTCAAGTTGACTTTTCCATATTACATTAGCTATTGGAATATGGTTTTAAAATTACATTTAAGCACTCCCTGCTGTTTCATGCCTTCATTCTTGATTGAACTGCATCTTATAATTCTGATGCTCATTGCTAAATATCAAAACTGCAATGAATATAGATTTAAAGGTGGTAATACTCAATATAAGGGGATTTACTGACCCCAAAACATTCCATTCTACCATCAAATCTCTGCACAAATGAAAATCTAAATACCTGTACCATATAGGCCTGTACACAAAGTGCTCCCTTTCTACCTTGTGGTGATCTCAAGAAACAAAGAGGATAAGTTGATCTCTTCAATAGGCACCTTAACTAAAAATCAAATATTTTTAATACTTCAAATGGTGCTGTGCACTGCGGGATAAGACAACTGGAATGGTTGAGCTCTGCTATAGGTTAGTAATCTGGAGAGGGCGCAAAAAATGATCTAAAAGGATATTATTGTGATTGGAAGGTTTGAATTATATGGAGAGGCTACTTTAAGCCTAGGTCCTAACTTTTTTTCTTATTTTAAAGTCAAATATAATGTTCTAGATGCAATTCGATTGGTCAGACAACACGACTTTAAGCAAGATACAAACACTAAAAAGTTAAATACAAAAGAAAGAAGAACTTCGGCTAACCTCTCTCTATTGGAAAACTTGGAATAATAGATACAGTAACTGTTACTGGCTAACTGTTCCAATACAGTAACGTCCCATAAACACACCCTTGGCAAAAAGGCAAATTCAGAAAAATGTATTTGACTCACAGATAACCCAGCAGCAGAGATAAACCCAAACTTCTAGCTGTAACTGAGAGGAGGAAAAGATAGTGTCTATTTCTTCAAACCTCCAGCAGCTTCTACCCTGTTGAGACTCCTACAGTAACCGTTTAAAGCTAAACCTAAAAAGTAAAAAGCTCGAAATCCTGGTCAGCGAGAGCTGGCCACACCAATCCAGACCAATTCTATTGCCCCAACTTCTTTTTTTAAAAAAGGCCCAAGGCCTCACAAGCTGTTTACTCACTTTCCAAGTAGTCAGCTCGACTCCTGTTTTAGCACCTCTATTTCAAAAAAAAGGACAAAATAACCTCTTAAAGCCACAGCATCAAAACAAATTGCAATATTTATTATGTTGACACTCTGACAGGTACATGGATAGGAAAGTTTTAGCGGGTTACAGGCTAAACACAAGCAAATGGCACTAGTTCAGTTTGAGAGACCTGGTCGCCATGGGGACGAGTTGAGCCGAAGGACCTGTTTCAGTGTTGTACATGATTATGACTCTATTCTTGCTAAACTACTGACCACCAAATTTCTCTTCCTAACTCCCGTACTAGTTAATATTGTTCATGATTCTCTCTCCTCAGGTTCTACCCCCTTCCTCCTCTTTCAAATCCATATTCATCACCTTCTCCTCAACATTCCCATCCAGGACTCTTATTTCTCTGCAAACTATTACACTTCTTTATCTTCCCTTTCCTTGATTCACGTTGTCACTTCCCCCAAATCCACTTTTCCAGAAATTCCATTTTTGAATCCCGGTATTCAAGCTTCCACCCCAGTTGCAGTATGAAAGTAGCTCTTATCAAGGTCACAAATGATGTCCTCCATCACAGAGAAATCATTCCTCATCTTTGGCAACCTGTCTTCAGCCTTTGAACACAGTTCACCATCTTCCAACCAGGGTTCAAAGTACATGGAGATAGTGACAAATTAATCCCCCTTAAATCCCCAATATATCCAGAAAAATTCAATAACAAGACTGAGACAAACATCACCCATAAGTACTCAGTAAAGAGTTGCCCTTCCCATCACAGGCTGGTTCCCTTCCAGTCAAGCCTACTGACACAGATTGGTAGCAGTTAACATTCTATATACGATGCACTGAAGTAACTCAGCAAGGCTCCTTCAACGGCACCTTCTAAATTCAGAACCGTCCGGAACAAAAAGGGCTCCATACACTTAGGAACACCACACGTTTTTCCCAAGTTCTCTCCCACAAGCCACATACTATCCTGACTTGGAATTAGATCACTGTTCCTTCATTGATCACTGTTCCTTCATTGCCACAAGGTCAAAATCCTGAAACTCCTTAACAGCACAATAATTTTGTGTCCATACCACTTGGACTGCAGTGGTTCCAGAGGCAGTTCATGATCACCTCAAAGATAGTTATGAATGGACAACAAATACCTGCTCAGTCAGTAATGTTCATATCATGTGAATGCTCAATTTATGTTATCCAGCCAGAATCGCCGTCTGATAAAGCTGTAGCAATTGATTGCACCTTTTTTTCAAAACACAGCACTTCATCTAAAAACTATTTAGAGAGTGGTTGTAATCTAGACAACTGCAGCAAAACATGTTTCTGAAAGAATAACTGCGTAAAAATGACTAATTGATGTTAATGAGTATTTGATGTTTATGTAAAACATTTCAAACATAATGCAGCCAATACTGTCAAATTTTGACTCAGAAGTGGATTCTGTCAGTTTTCATGGTGAGCTCAGTGACTCATTTTTCCTTTGCTTTTATGCCGGTCTGCAGTGTATATGTCAAAATGTTAATAACATCTCCTCCCACCTTTCCCCTATCCAATGCTTTGATCTGCATAACAGCAAAAGAATAAAATTAAGTGCCTTGAGAGACTCACAAGCGTATCCCACTTTTAAATTTAAACACACTTTATTCATAAAAATATTTTTGCATACATAGTCACTGAAGCAATTCGGTTCTGTCCGATGAAACAAACGTTAGAGTTTGACTGTATGAAGCAAACAAACCCAAGGCTTTCCTTCCTTGTACAAGACTATATTTACATATATTTGAGGTATTGCTGGGAGTTGCAATAACTGAAATGGAGCCCATTTCATGTCAGCAGAAAGACCTTAGATGGTGGTCTTTTCCCCACTGTGCCTTGGCGGCAGCTGCCCCATGCTTTAGTGCATTCCTCAGCAAGTCGTCCTAGAGCTTGGAATGTTCCGGTCTGCAACACTGTCAAAATCATTGCCTTGTTTGAGAATTGATCTTCAGTATCTGCCGAATTTGTCATTTCCTCCACACACACACACACACACACACACACACACACACACACACACACACCCTCCCCCGCCCATCCTTTCTTCCTTGCCCTTCCCGTCCCCCCAACATCTGGGTTCAGTGCATTCCAAATCACTTGGGAATTGACAGGTTGGAGACAGGCTAGGGAAATAGCCATTCAGATATGTTTAGAATATTGATTGAAAACATATGCAAAAAATAGGAAAGATGACCGTTAAAAGCGGTTTTAAAGACAATTTGGAAATGAGTATTCTACATAGTTAGAACACAAAACATTACAGCATCCCACCGTTTAACTGAGTACTTTGTTTTCCTGCCTCAGTCAAATCTAAAATCTTTTCCAGACATTAACAACAATGTCACATTACAATGTAATTTTAATTAATGCAGAATTTAAAAATTCATTTGTGGGATGTGGGCATTACTGGCTGGGCCAGCATTTATTAACCATCTCTAGTTGTCCTTGTGGTGGTGGTGGTGGTGGTAGTAAGGTGCCTTCTTAAACCACTGCAGTCCACGTGTTGTAGGTTGACCAAAATACCCTCAGGGAGGGTATTATGGGATTTTGACCCAGTGGCAGTGAAGTAATAGCAATATATTTCCAAGTCAGGATGGTGAGTGGGTTGGAGGGGAACTTGCAGGTGGTGGTGTTTCCATGTCTCTGCTGCCCTCGTCCTTCTAGGTGGAAGTAGCCGTGGGTCTGAAAAGGTGCTGTCTGAGGAGCTGTTACCAATTTCCACAGTGCACCTTGTAGATATTGCGCACTGCTGCTACTGAGCATCACTAGTGGAAGGAGTGGATGTGGTGATAACCAAGTAGGCTACTTTGTCCTGAACAATATCAAGCTTCTCCAGTCTTGTTGGACTGCATTCGTCCAGCGACTGGGGAGTATTCCATCTCTTTCTTGACTCGTGCTCTGTATTTGGTGGGCAGGCCTTTCGGGAGTCCGAAGATGAATTACTTGCCTCAGTATTCAGAGCCCTGCTCTTGTGGCCAGTGTTTGTGTGGAGCGTCCAGTTAAGTTCTTGGTCAATGATAAGCCCCAGGGTGATGGCATCGGGGGAATTCAGGGACTGTAACACCATTGAATGTCAAGGAGCGGTGGTTAGATCGTTTATTATTGGAGATGGTCATTGCCTGGCATGTGTGTGATGCAAATGTTCTCTCGTCTTGCATTACCTCAGGGTTGCTACTGAGCCTTTATTGCTGAATTAAGCTTTCAGTGTTATTTCCTGATGGAATTTTACACACCATCCTGGTTTTTCAGGCTGGCCAATTAAGTGCCAATTGGTTCCCAGCATGAGGGAAAATAGAGTCATAATGTTGCAGCAACATTCCTGTAACTCAAGGAACTGTAGAGTGTCAGGCTAGGCACAGCCTTCCCGTATTATCCATTGACCCTCCTCACTATTTACAGATTCCTTTGTGGGTGTTGCCATCATACTGTAAAACCGCAGAATAGCCCTCATCAGAGTTTTAAAAAAAATCACAACACCAGGTTATAGTCCAAAAGGTTTACTTGGAAACACTAGCTTTCAGAGCACTGCTCCATCAGATAGCTAGAGGGGCAGGATCATAGGACACAGAATATATTGTAAAAGTTAGAACTGGTGTGATGTATTGAACAAATCCAGATTGTTACATCTTTTGCTATAAATTTTGTGTCCTGTGGTCCTGCCCCACTAGCTATTTGATGAAGGAGCAGTGCTCTGAAAGCTAGTGCTGCCAAATAAACCTGTTGGACTATAACCTGGTGCTTTGCGATTTTTAACTTTGCCCACCCCAGTCCAACACCTGCACTTCTACATCACGGCCTTCATCTGAAGCATTAAACTTCTGCTCTTTTTCACTGTCTTATTTAGAAACACCCTTAATAAGGGATCTCTGTCTCCTTGTTTTAAAAAAAAGGAAACAGGTTCTTTTGTCTGACCAGTCCATGCTGAACATTATCGCAAACTAAACTAGTTCCACCTGCCTGCTCCTGGCTTATATGCCTCCAATCTTTTCCTATTCATGATATGGAAGGGCTGGTGTTGGACTGGGGTGGACAAAGTTAAATATCGCACAGCACCAGGTTATAGTCCAACAGGTTTATGTGGAAGTACTAGCTTTTGGAGCGCTGCTCTTTCATCAGGTGGTTGTCAAGTATAATCTACCAAAATGCCTGGAACCCGGACTGTGGGGATTAGGCTAAAAAAAGAGTGGCTCCTTCCCCAGTGTATTTCTTTTGCATAGCCAGGATACCTCAATGGACAGCTGAGGTACCACAGTACATAAGAGGATGTGGGGTTAGGCATCCATGTGATGTGTGAGATGGTGGGAGCAGCATTAGGCATGCTTTGAAGTGGGGGTCAAGGATCCTTAGGGAGGGTCAGGACCCCTTTGTGTGGAGAATACTGCATGTAAAATGGTGCAAAATGCCTTGGAACTGTCCAATTGTCAAGACATGTAAAAAAAAGTGTTGCCAAGAATTGGCCTTTCAAGAAGTGTCAAAATATGAATTGAGCATTGAGAGTACTTTTCTCAAATGCGTGTAGTCTGCAAATATATAATTAAGTAATAGAACCATACATTTTTTCTCCAATGAATGGGTACTGGCTTGGTAGATGAAGGGGAAAGGGTAGGTAATAAGTTGACATAATAGAGTGGGGGCCATATGGGATGGATAGAGGGCATCATGTCTCATGCATGCGAGAGGGCCTGTGAGCAAGGGGATGCTAGAGGAAAGTTAGAGGAATGTTTACATTTCTCCACCTTTGGAGAGGCAAGGTATCCCCCTTTAGATTTACGCTTGGGAAACCTTTGGTCGATTAAGATACCCCATTGGTGGAGGTAATTCCTTTGGGACTGTGAAAAGTCATGCTTGCATGCATACGTACGATGTGAAGCAACAGTCCAAAATAATTTTTATTTTAAAAAGTTAAACAAAAAGCAGTGAATTTCACATTGGTTGCTGATGTAAAATCATTACAGGATTTGCGCTGCAGAACTGAATCCATCACGTTCACAACCGGGTGTTTGTTGACAGACCACTATAATTGCTTACTTTATGAAAGTGTTTGTTGACATAAGGGATTAAACGTTTAAGTGGTATTTTATTTTCATAAAGGATTATTTGAAGCAATTTCAATGTTTTGGATGTTTATTGTATCAACAAGAGTTTGTTTTTTTTTAAAAAATATCAATATAGGCCTCTTCAATAGACTTAAAATTTAGCTTCTGCTAAGACCCCTCCTAGGTAATAAGGAAGTTGGCATGAAACAAAGAGCAAAGAGATCAGTTGTAGAGGGTGGCATTTCTTTTTGAAAAAACTATGGTATGCAGGGCCCAGGTTTCTCCCAACTCTGCATGCCTGACATGGGAATGAAAATCTGAGCCATTACAAACGAGAAGCTGAATTATGCCACGATCCAATCCCTCTGGAATCACTGCTGGGCCAATGGATTTTCAAAACCTGACATTCTATGTTAGGTCAAACTTAGATGAACAACAACATAGATATTCAAATTCTGACCTTCAAATTCTTTATGCACATAATAGATGATGTTCTTGGCTTGATGCAAATTCCTGGATGCGTGACAATACTTCCATTTATATTTAATTACCAGCTCTTTATACATACAACTTAACGCCATTGTTTATATATTCAGACTGCAAATAAAAATCGCTACTTACTAAAAATGCATCGTTAACACTTTGCATTGTGACTGCTTTTATATATCTGTGTTTTAAGGAGGTGAGCATGTACAGCAGTACTATGAGAAAGCTCTTTGGAGACTACAACATACAGCAGATGCTAGGGTGAAGTTTAATGAGTGCAATGCAGAATTAACAAAAGCTAATGGAAGCTGCACATTTCTCTTCTGTCCAGGGGGAGGTCCAATTAACAGGAAATCAAGCACTTACCTGGATAGCATTGGTGCTCCCACCACCACATGGAAACACCAGCCCCTTGTGCCATTGGCCAAACTATGGTTGCCCATTTTCCAGGAGTCAGAGGTAGTCATAGTCAGTATTACACTGGGGCCTGCAGGATGGATTGGCAGTGGGTCCTGAGGTAGAGGTGGGTGAGAGGTCACTGAGATTGCAGTCACCAGTGAGGAGATTGAGTGGGAGGGATGGGAAGGGAAGAGGCATGTCAATAGGGATATTCCACAGAGTAGGTCCTTTGCCAACTTCACAGGGCTTGCTGGGCATCCTCCCTGCATGGTATGTGTTCTACCTGCTGCCATTCCAAGACCAGAGGTAGCACAGTGAGACCCTATGTGGCTACTTGAGGATAGGAACACAGGAAAGTCAATATCAGTGCTTCCTACCTTCAGCTCGATCGGCATGCAGTGCCCACCTGGCACCGCCCAGCCCAAACAAATTGCTGCCCCACTCCTGAACTGGCTTTGGGGGAGTGGGACATTAGGGGCCAGAGAGTGAGGCAGGAGTGAATGTATCAAATTCCGCTGTTAGTTCAAACAAAACTTTGTGGCTGTATCTGAAAAACCAACACAGTATTACATAATACTTGATGTACGAGAATCTATCCAACTTCATTGCCAGGACCCCTTTTTTTTTTTAAGCTCAGTGATCATCCCAAGAGTCAAACAAATTGACAGCTTCAGCAACTGAAAGCAGAGAAAACCAGTTGGAATGGGCCCCACTGCAATCAGGATGTGAGCCAGACAGGCCACCAATGGGCCAGGTGGAGAGTAAAAACCACCAATCAGTAAAAACCATAAAACCAGTCCAAAAGCAAACTTGTACACTATAATATGGAACCCAAATGTGGTCCAGCACCATTGGATTTTCCTTCTGAGAGGGATAATGTTTGGGGCCTGAGGGAGAACTTGTCTGCCTGATCTAGCTATTTGAAAACTACTTAGCTTTCAAAGCCACAAACTTTACCCTACCCCCCCCCCCAAATTTTTAATTCACTCATGTGATGGGAGCATTGCTGACTGAGCCAGCATTTATTGCCCACCCCTAGACACCTTTGAGAAGGTGTCGCCAAGCTGCCATCTTGAATTGCTGAAGACCTTTTGGTTTAAGTCGACACAATGGGTTTCCTCCGGGTGCTCCGGTTTCCTCCCACAATCCAAAAATGTGCAGGTTAGGTGAATTGGCCATGATCAATTGCCCGTAGTGTTAGGTGAAAAGGTAAATGTAGGGGAATGGGTCTGGGTGGGTTGCGCTTCGGGGGGTCGGTGTGGACTTGTTGGGCCAAAGGGCCTGTTTCCACACTAAGTAATCTAATCTAATCTAATGGTATTGGCAGGGGTCGTCCAGAATTTTGACCCAGTGACATTGATGGAACAGGGACACATTTCCAAGTCAGGATGGTGAGTGACTTAAATGTGAACTTGAAGTGGTGGTGTTCCCACATGCCCTGGTCCATTTGAATTACACAGCAGGAGAGAAATTTAGAAGACATTGGATGCTGTTTTAAACGTGCTAATTACGTGGCCACCTCTCTATGGCAAAAACACAAAAAAAAATTATTTTGCTACCATAACTAAAAGGCTGTGGAGCCACATGCAGCACATCAGGCTCCAAGCCCCTGACTTTGGAGAGTTTACGATCAAGGCCAAATTTCAAAGTTTACCAACATGTATTAATACAGCAAAAAGCCATTGCAGAGCAGATGATTGCTCCCTCTGTTCTTTGTCTATCCTATACGTAGACTTGGCAATAAAGCCCTAAACAAGCTGTGACATGAGACTGGTAGTTAGAAAATGCTCTTCAGGCTGGCTTCAAAATAATCCAATCTCCACTTCAATTTTCTGATAATCACCAATCCTCTATCGCCTATTATTTCTTTTTTTCTTCTTAAAAGACCACTTAGAAATCAGTGGCAGTTTCAATGCAATTCTAACTGTGAGCAAGGTCAGGATCATCTCAATGAAAATTTGATTTTCTCACATATTCTTCCAGCTCAGTTAACAGCGAGGGATTGCATCCCTGAGCACTTGAGAAAGCAGACTCAGCATTGTTAGAACTGCTTTATTCCTGGAGGTGAGCTGAACTGGAGAACCTTGTAGAATCATTGAATCCCTACTGTGTGGAAACAGGCCATTTGGCTCAAAAAGCCTACACTGACCCTCCGAAGAGTAACCCACCCAGACCCATTCCCCTACCTTTTACTCTACATTTTGCTTGACTAATGCAACTAGCCTACACATCCGTGAACACTATTGGCAATTTCCCATGGTCAATTCACCTAACCTGCACATCTTCGGACTGTGGGAGGAAACCGGAGTACCTGGAGGAAACCCACACAGACACAGGGAGAATGTGCAAACTCCACACAGATAGTTGCCCAAGGCTGGAATCGAACCTGGATCTTTGGCGCTGTGAGGTAACAGTGCTAACCACTGAGTCAACGTGCTGTCCCTAATCAGGTTATTCTGGCTATTTCTCAGTTGCTGTTAGGGGTTGGCTGGGGCATTGTGGGGGTGGGGGTGGGGTGGGGGGGGGGGGGGGGGGAGGGGAAACACGTGTCTTTATCTTCCTTTAAATTTGGACTGCAGACCTGTTAATTTACTGAAGATGGATGCAAACATTTTAGGCTTTGCGAGAAAAGCCTGTGACTGGGTGCCATGAATCTCGCTTGACAAAACATTACTTGAAAATTCAGCCCTATATCCAAGGCCAAACATATTGAAGAAGTGCTGAGTGAAGGAACCAAATGAGCTGCCCACCATAACAGGAGGTTTCCTCATCAGGCTTGCTGTATTTCCAACATCAGCAAAGCAACATAAATATTCATTCTCTAAACCTGAACCTGTAAAAGGAAAGACAACCAGGAAACTCTCTCGCCTGCAAGTTCCCCTCTAACACAATTGCCATCCTGGCTTGGAAATATCTCACTGTCATTGGGTCAAAATCCTGGAATTCCCTGCCTAATGACGTTGGGGCTCAACATGTGGATGGCAGCGGTTCAAGAAGGCAGCTCACCACCAACTTCTCAAGGGGCAACTAGGGACGGGCAATAAATGCTGGCTCAGAGACGCCCACATCCCACAAAGCATCAGAACCTTTCATTTAACGCCACACCGACTGCAGCAGTTCAGGAAGACAGTCCATCACCACCACTTTCAAAAAGGAAATGAAGGAGAAGCAACAAGTGAAAATGTAGTAAACAGAAGGATGGCTGTAATAAACACCATGAGCACTTGGGTCAAGATTGGAGTGGTGCTGGAAAAGCACAGCAGGTCAGGCAGCATCCGAGGAGCAGGAAAATCAACATTTCGGGCAAAAGCCCTTCATCAGGAATGGCTTTTACCTGAAACATCGTGAAACATCGATTTTCCTGCTCCTTGGATGCTGCCTGACCTGCTGTGCTTTTCCAGCACCACTCTAATCTTGACCCTAATCTCCAGCATCTGCAGTACCCGCTTCTGCCACCATGAGAATTTGGACAGGTTGGTGGGTGAAAAATAGCAGAAATGTATGAGCAATTGGTCAGAGGAGTAAAGGACAGACAAATACATGCTAAATGGCACAATCTTAAAAAGGTGATGCAAGAACTGAGAAACTGGAGGTGCTTAGAGTCTTTGGAGGGGGTAGGACAGTTAAAAAAAAAGGTAAATAATAACACCTATAGGATATGGAAGTGCCGGTGTTGGACTGGGGTGGGCAAAGTTAAAAATTGCATCATCAGGTTATAGTCAACAGGTTTATTTGGAAGTACTAACTTTTGAAGCGCTGCTCCTTCATCAGGTGGTTGTGAAGCCTATGAAGAAGCAGCACTTCAAAAGCTAGTGATTTCAAATAAACTTGTCGGACTATAACCTGGTGTTGTGTGATTTTTAACTTTATAGGATCCATGGCATTCAAAATAGAGGAAGTACAACAGGCTGGACATTATGCTTAATCTGTTTAAAATGCTTGCTCAGATCTTGCTAGACTAACTTGTCGAAGATAATGCTTTTAGATGGATGTGAACCCACTGCAGAATCTAAAGGAAGAGATTCATTTGAGTGGATTCCAATTATGTGACGACTGGAAAGACGGCTATTGTTCTTTTTAAGAGTAGAGAGGTTTAACAGAAGTTTGGGTGCAGGTGTGTAGAATGGTGAAGAGTTTAAACAGAGTCAAATGGTTAGATACGCTTGCAAAATGATTGAAACATAAAAAAAAAACATACTGTGCAAATTTCTGATGATGTGTAATAGATGCACAAGGCAAAAAACAACTGAGCAACATGTTTGAAGTGAGTAAAAGAAAGAAATTGTCTGATAGAGCAGTACACACAGATTCAATTGTATCCCTTAAGATTGATGGAATAACCTAATAGTTGAAAGTGTAGTTTTTCAGTATTGCTTTCAGAAACATGCTCACACCATCACTGCATCATTGCTTCTGACCTGAATATATAAAGATCTCATACTCCATCTTACTTTCAATTCCTTGAAGCATGGTCCTGATGGAAACTATTGCTTAATTTTTTTTTCTCACATACTTATGTGCCTTGGGAATGTAATATTTGTACATAATAATTAGTTATAATAGATGTCTGTTGGATTCTCCAATACCAGAATAGCCACATTGAATTTCTCATGCAAGTGGATATAAGTATTGCTGTATCAGACAAAACACTGTGCTGAAGGCAGACCGACATCAGGAGGAAAATGTATGAGAAAAACATGGAGAGAGGGCTTGAGTTAGGTTTAGCTGACTACTCTTAGAAAGAGCTACACAGACTCGATGGGTCACCTGGTCTACTATGTTACGTTATTTCTTTCATCCTGATACTATTGTGACAGAAACCAAAACACAATAATGACTGAGGGACAACAGAAGAACACAAGTAGGCCATTCAGCCCCTCAAGCATGTTCCACCATTCAATGAGATCATGGCCGATCGATGGTCTAACTCCTTACATCTGCCGTTGGCCCATGTCCATCAATACCTTTGATTAGCATCTGATCTAGCAACCACTGCCAATTGTGGAAATGAATGCCAAACATCTACCATCCTTTGTGTGTAGAACAACTTCCTCACATCTCCCCTAATTCTCAGACTCTGGCCATTAGTTATATAATCTCCAACCAGTGGAATAGTTTATTTTTTATCTACCCTGTCTTTTTCTGTTAATACCTTGAAAACTTTGATCAGGTCACCTCTTAACCTTCTAAACGTGAGAAAACAGGTCTAATTTGAATAATCTCTGCTCATAACTTAACTTCTGAAGTCCAGGTATCATTCTTTTAAATCTACATTACACTCCTTCCAATGTCAATGTAACCTTCTTCAGGTGTAGTGCACAGATCTGCTCATTGTACTCCCATGGGGTCTAACCAGGATTTTGTAATAACTGCAGCAAAACTCCTATATCCTTATATTCCAATCCTTCACATCTAAAGGCCAGTATTCCATTAGCTTAATTGATTAAATTTAAACAGGTAGACAAAATAAAGATCTTTGAACCTCAAGCCTCTTTGGACTGAGATCACAGAATCCCTACAGTGTGGAAGTAGGCCATTCGGCCCATTGAGTCCACACTGTTCCTATGAAGAGCATTCCACTCCTCACCCTATTCCTGTAACCCTGCATGTCCCATGGCTAATCCACCTAACCTGCATTTCCCTGAAGACTTTGGGCAATTTAGCACAGCCAATCCACTGAATCTGCACAGCTTTGGATTGTGGGAGGAAACACACAATCTGAACCCTTTCAGGTTTCGCAACATCCTTCCAATAGGAAGGAGACCAAAATTGCACGTAAATTTTCCAACAGTGGTCTAACCAAATGTCCTGTACAGCCGCAACATGACCTCCCAACTCCTGTACTCAATACTCTGACCAATAAAGGAAAGCATACCAAATGCCTTCTTCACTCTCCTATCTACCTGCGACTCCACTTCCAAGGAGCTATGAACCTGCACTCCAAGGTCTCTTTGTTCAGCAACACTCCCTGTGACCTTACCATTAAGTGTATAAGTCCTGCTCTGATTTGCCTTTCCCAAAATGCAGCACCTCACATTTATCTAAATTAAACTCCATTTGCCACACCACAGCCCATTGGCCCATCTAATCAAGATACTGTTGTACTTTGGAGATAACCTTTTCGCTATCCACTACACTTGCAATTTTGGTGTCATCTGAAATTTATTAACCATACCTCTTATCTTAATCATTGATATAAATGATAAAATGCAGTGGATCCAGCACCGATCCTTGTGGCACTCCACTGGCCACAGGCCTCCAGTCTGAAAAGCAACCCTCCACCACCATCCTCGGTCTTCTACCTTCAAGTCAGTTCTGTATCCAAATGGCTAGTTCTCCCTGTATTCCAGGAGATCTAACCTTGCTAACCAGTCTACCATGAGGAACCTTGTCGAACGCCTTACTGATGTCCATATAGATCACATCTACTGCTCTGCCCTCATCAATCTTCTTTGCCTCACTGAAGTCCATACAGATCATGTCCACCACTCTGGCCCATCAGTCTTCTGTGTTACCTCTTCAAAACCTCACTCAACTTTGCGAGACATGATTTCCCATGCACAAAGCCATGTTTACTATCCCTAATCAGTCCTTGCCTTTCCAAATACATGTACATCCTGTCCCTCAGGATTCCTTCCAACAACTTGCCCACTGTTGATGTTAGGCAATCTCTAATCTTTCAGCACCTTATCTGTGACTATTGATAATACAAATCTCTCAGCAAGGGGCCCAACAATCACTTCCCTAGATTCCCACAGAGTTTCAGGGTACACCTGATCAGATTTTGGGGATTTATCCACCTTTATGCATTTTAAGACAACCAGCACTTCCTCCTCTGTAATATGGACATTTTTCAAGATGCCACCATCTATTTCCCCCATTCTATATCACCCATGTACTTCTCCTCAGTAAACACAGATGCAAAATACTCATTTAGTGTTGTCACAAAGCTGCTCCTTTTCTTGAAGAGATTAAATTCCCTACAGTATGGAAATAGGCCATTTGGCCCAGCAAGTCCATAGTAACCCTCTGAAGAGTAATGCTCCCAGACCCATTCCTCTACCTTGTACTTACTACTGATGAATACACCCAACACTATGGGCAATTTAACATGGCCAATTCACCTGACATGCATATCTTTGGATTGTGGGAGGAAACCAGAGCACCTGGAGAATACCCATGCAGACATAAGGAGAATGTGCAAACTCAACACAAACAGTCATCCGAGGCTGGAATTGAACGCGGATCTCTGGCGCTGTGAGGCAGCAGGGCTAATTACTGAGCCACCATGCCACCCACAAAGATTTCAAATTTCACCACGTGTCATGATGGGATTTGAACTTATGCTTCCAGTGCATTAACAGAGTTCTGAATCACTTGTCCAGTGACATTACCACTACACCACTGTCTCCCCCGGTATTCTCAAGGATACTGTGTCCTTGGTTTTTTTGCCCCCAGAGGGGTCGTAAACAGGCCAGGCTCCGAAACAGCTGAGTTTGGTCCACAGATGAAATGCCTTTTTGTTTAAAAGTAAACAGATGAGTCTTTAGGCCAAAGCTTTTATTTTTAGAAGTAACCTGTATAAGTCAAGGGGGCCTGGCCTGCTCTTTAGCTGAGCAGTTCAGTCCAGAACTTGTTGGAGAGTTCAGCAGTAGACTGTGAGAAGAAAGGCTGCTAAACTCTTTCTCCTTCTACCCTTCTAACTTCGACCTGTAAGCATTTGTTTCATTTTTACTGTGTTTAAGGGGTTTGGTAATTGGGACGGTTGTGTATATGCTGAACAGCATAATTTAGTCTGGTTTGGATAGCGGAGTTCTGTACGGGTTCTTTATTCTGTTCTGTGTGTTTTATCGTGTCAATTTGCGAATAAGTGTGTGTTTGGTAGTCAACCACGTTAACTTACTCTGGGTAATTTTCACTGTACACTTACCAAAACAAATCGCAATGTTATGGACTGGGCTGCCTGCTAAGAATGTTTTGAGTGGTGTGGCTTAGTCCACAACCATATCTTTCCCCCGTCTCCTGCGGCTCCACACATAGGCTGCTTTGCTGATCTTTGAGGGGCCCTCTTCTCTCCTCAGTTACCCTTTTGTCCTTAAATGTATTTCTAACATCCATTTGGATTCTGCTTAACCCTATTTGTCAAAGCAATCTGAAGTTCCCTTTTTACCCTCCTGATTTCCCTCCTAGTGCCTTTATACTCTAAGGATTCACTCGATCTCTGCTGTCTATACCCGACATATGCTTCCTTCTGTTTCTTAATAAAAACCTCTATTTCTCGTCATCCAGCATTCCTTACACTTACCAGCCTCATCCTTCTCCCCAACAGGAACATACTATCTCATTTTTGAAGGTATTCAATTTTCCGGCCATCCCTTTACCTGCAAACATCTCTCCCAATCAACTTTTGAAAGTTCTTGCCTAATACCACCAAAATTAGCCTTCCTCCAATTTGGAACGTTAACTTTTAGGTCTGGTCTATCCTTTTCCATCACTATTTTAAATCTAATAGAATTATCGTCGCTGGTCCCAAAGTGCTCCCCCACTGACAGCTCAGTCACCTGCCCTGCCTTATTACCCAAGAGTGGGTCAAGTTTTGCACCTTCTCTAGTAGGTACATCCACATACTGAATCAGAAAGTTTTCTTGTACACACTTAAATTCTTCTCCATCTAAACCCTTAACGCTATGGGAGTCCCAGTCTATGTTTGGAAAGTTAAAATCCCCTACAATAACTACCCTATTATTCTTACAGATAACTGACATCTCCTTACAAATTTGCTTCTCAATTTCCCACTGACCACTGGGGAGTCTATAATACAATCCCCAATAAGGTTTTGGATTAGTGGTGCTGGAAGAGCACAGCAGTTCAGGCAGCATCCGAGGAGCAGCAAAATCGATGTTTCGGGCAAAAGCCCTTTCCTGATGAAGGGCTTTTGCCCGAAACGTCGATTTTGCTGCTCCTCGGATGTTGCCTGAACTGCTGTGCTCTTCCAGCATCACTAATCCAAAATCTGGTTTCCAGCATCTGCAGTCATTGTTTTTACCTGGTTGATTTTAATCCCAATAAGGTGATCATTCCTTTCTTATATCTCAGTTCCATCCAATTAACTTCCCTGAACGTATTCCCAGAAATATCAAGTATACCTGTAATGTTATCCCTGATCAAAAATGCCACTCCTCCTCCTCTCTTGCCTCCCTTTCGATCCTTCCTATAGCATCTACACCCTGGAACACTGAGCTGCCAAGTCCTATCCATTCCTGAGCCACATCTCTGGAATTACTATGATATCCCACTCCCACGTTCCTTACCATGCCCTGCCTTCATCTGCCTTCCCTATTCGGCCTCTTGCATTGAAATAAATGCAGTTCAATTTATCAGTCCTACCTTGTTCACTGCTTTGTTCATGCCTGCCCTAACTATTTGACTTAGTGAGGAACGATCAGTTAGGAAAAAGGACTATCTCCCTGGGTCCACCCTCCCACTTAGTTTAAATCCTCCCAAACAGCTCTCGGAAATCTCCCTGGCAGTATGATTAGTCCCCTTCCATTCAAGTGCAATCTGTCCTTCTTTTACAGGTCAGTTCTACCCCAGAAGAGATCCAAAAATGTGAACCATTCTCCCCTGCACTAGCTCCTCAGCCACACGTTCATCTGCTCTATCCTCCTATTCCTACCCTCACTAGCTCATGGCACCAGGAATAATCCAGATATTACTATCCTCAAAGACTTTCTTTTTAAATTCCTGCATAACTTCCTACATTCTCCCTTTAGAATCTCATCCTTTTTCCTTCCTCAGTCGCTATTTCAAATGTGTACAATGACCTCCTGCCGGTCCCTCTCTCCTTGGTGAATATTCTGCACCCTGAGATATCCTTGATTCTGGCACCAGGGAGGCAACACACCATTCTGATTTCTCATTGTCAGCTGCAGAAATATCTCAGTCTCTGACTAGAGAGAGTCCCCTATCACAATCAATCAATCGCTTGGAACCAGACATACCACTTGTTACATTAGAGCCAGAAACTTGGCTGTTGTTGCTACATTCCCCTGAGTGTCCATCACCCCCTATGTTTTCCAAAACAGCATATTTGTTTGAGATGGGGACAACACAGGAGACTCCTGCACAATTTGCCTCCCTCTCTTACCTTTCCTGGAGGTAACCCCTCTACTTGATTGTATCTGCATTTTTCCCCCTTCCTATAAACTGCCATCCAGCACACCACCTCACTCCTATAAATTCCTCATTGCCTCCAACTGCCACTCCAACTGATCCATGCGATCAGATAGGATATGCAACCAAACACTTCCTCCAGACATGATCATCAGTAACATGGAAACTCTCCCTAAACTCCCACATCCAACAGGAAGTGCACATCATTCTACTAAGGGCCATCTTTACACCTTAATCAATACAGCCAGAAAATAGCACATACTACTCAAAAAGAAACATTGCTTCAAGCTGACTTAGTACCTATGTTTTATAGTTTTAAGTTTTCAGAGACATATCAATAAAACATATAACCAAAAAAAGAACCCACTCTATTCACTGTTGTAGATTTAAAAAAAAATCAAGATTAAACTTAAAAACTATGCACTTATCTGCTCCCGTGCTACGTGATCTCCCACACAGGTTCCTCCAAGGTCGGGTGTGATTTTCGCTGTTTGTTAATTTTTCTTAGATGCACCCAAATGTCCACAAATACTTGAACTCAAGCAGCAAAGGCAATAGCTGTACAGCTTCACTGCTGTGTCAGAGAGCAGAGTTGGTTTCTTTGTCTCTCCCTGACCATAGGGTCTCTGCCTTTGTCTCCCTCCCTCCTTTTTAAGAGTGCTGTTGTTTCGAATTTTTTTTCACCCTCAAAAGTTACAAAATGATGCAACAGCTTATAAAACAGCAATTATTCTCCCGGAATTTGAGAAATTCAGCTCCAACACTTGAAACACCCCAAAAAGAAGCATCTCTTATAGCCACAATGTTTTCCTCATCCTCCATCTTGGATTACCCAGAATCTATATTAGTGTGGAAGAAGATTGGGTCTTGAACATGAAGGACAGAATTTGGTTAAACAGTGTACTTTGAAAGGACCAGTCAAATTTGTAAAAATCAGAGCTAGAGCCACAGTTATTTAAAATCTGTGCCAATTATATTGATAAAAAGTTCTAGCACAAAGTGCCCATGATGGTGCAAAGGTATCTGAGAAGGGCATGCAAAGAAGCTGCAGAAAACATAGACCCATTAGGTGGACAAGGTACCAGATGGAATAAAAAAGAGGCAATGTGACATTATTTATTTTGCTAAAATAGCAGGTTTGCAAAAAGTTTATAATTGACATAAAAATGGAGTGGCAGACAGAGGGTTGTAGAGGAGTGTGGCTGTTTGGACTGGAGGCCTGTGACCAGCAATGTTCCAAAAGTAATGATGTTGAATCCACTGCTTTTTGTGGATAATTTATATAAGAGGTATGGTTAGTAAGTTTACAGATGACTCGAAAATTGGCAGTTAGTAGACAATGATTGTTACCTCAGAGTAAGTGTGATCTTGATCAGATGGGCCAATGGACCAATGAGTGGCAGATTGAGTTTAATTTAGATAAATGTGAGGTGCTGCATTTTGGAAAGGCAAATCATGGAAGGACTCCTACACTTAATGGTAATGTTCTGGGGAATGTTGCTGAACAAAGACTTTTGAGTGCAGGCTCATAGCTCCTTGAAAGTGGTGTCGCAGGTTGAGAGGATAGTGGAGGTGGCGTTTGGTATGCTTTCCTTTATTGGTCAGCGCATCAAGTTTAGAGTTTGGAGGTCATTTGCGGCTGTACAGGATATTGGTTAGGCCACTGTTGGAATTTGCGTGCAAATTCCAACAGTGCAAATTCCTATCAAAAGAATATTACAAAAATTGAAAGGGTATGGAATGAGCTGCCAGAGGTAGTGGTGGAGGCTAGTAAATTACAACATTTAAAAGGCATTTGGAGGAGTATATGAATATGAAGGGTTTAGAATGATATGGCCAAATGCTGGCAACTGGGGCTAGATTAGGTTAGGATATCGAATTGGCATGGTCAAGTTGGACTGTAGTGTGTTTTTCCATGCTGTACATCTCTACGGTTTTATGATGCGACTCTACCAGAGTGTGTTAGGCCACTTTGGAATATTGTGTTAAATTCTGGTCTCCCTGCTATAGGAAGGATGCTGTGAAACTTGAAAGAGTTCTGAAAAGATTTTCATACATGTTGCTTGAGTTAGAGTGTTTGAGTTATAGGGAGAGGCTGAATAGGCTGGGGCTATTCTGCTTGGCGTGTCAGAGACTAAGGGGTGACCTTCTAGAGGGGGCATTTATAAAATCATGAGGGGCATGGATAGGGTGAACAGCCAAGGTCTTTTTCCCAGGGGAGCAGAGTCCAAAACTAGAGGGCGCAGGTTTAAGGTAAGAGGGGCAAGATATAAAAGGCAACCTTTTCACGCAGAGGGTGGTGTATGTATGGAATGAGCTGCCAGAGGAAGTGGTGGAGGCTAGTACAATTACAACATTTAAAAGGCATCTGGATGGGTATATGAATAGGAAGGGTTGAGGGGGTATGGCCAAATGCTGGCAATAGGGGCTAGATTAATTTAGGATATCTGGTTGGCATGGACGATTTGGACCGAAGGGTCTGTTTCCACACAGTACCTCTCTATGACTCTACGATCTATAACAGAAATCAGTCAGATGGCAGTCTTGATTTTACTGCACTAAGAAAGGCAAAAAGACCATTACAAATGGATTCTTCCTTGCAAACACAATAATGTTGCAGTGAATTTATTATACAAAGATGGATAGATATGCTTTAATACAAGCCAAACCAAAATCGGTGTCTGTGTCTCTGCCTCAACAAGGTTTAACATGATATACCACCTCTGGTTAAAACCACATCCTGTGTACATTGAAACTGCAGCTGGATTAGCCTTTTGGTCTGTGTAAGTAATGCTATACCATTCACTTTTGCAGCCAGCAGTAAAGCATTCATCTCATCAAATGACCAAAGGTTCCTTGCTGAGATGGATTCATTTTACATATAGTGCACTCTTCTTAGTATGTATCACAAACTGCAACAACTCCAATTCAGCTCAAACCTGCCTTTATACCATACTTGTGCGTTGTGCGGAACCTCCAAAGTTTACAGACTGGTTTATGAGAATGCAGATGTTCCCAAGTGCAAAACCTGAGAAGACTTGAAAACAGCCAAATTCTGGGCTTACAGTTTAGAACAGCATCAATAATGTGGCTGACTCTGTACAGTTATTAGTTAAAAAAACAAACATACCATATCATATTAACCTAAGTAATAGGGACAGAAAAAGGCATATTTTACCTTTGGTGATCCTGCAAAGTCATTCTCAGTAACATTAAATTCCATGCACCCTTATCTTGAATTGCTGTCAATTACTGTACATTGACAAGATGTCAACCATTACGTGTTTCCATGTGCAAACAGCAGCAATAGAGGTCAGATTTACTAAATTTAACTTGGTCATTAACTTTATTGTATAGATTTCCATCTTCAGTCCATATTGTATAACTGGCACTGTTATGTCACAGAGTAAAACATTAACAATTAACATTTGGAGACATTTCACAAAATGGGGAGAGCTACCCCATAACCTAATCAAGTAACAATGAGTTATAGTCATAACTTTCAGGCAATGTCCCCAGTTACTCTATTGCCATCCCTGGGTATGTCTACTCCCATCAGCAGCATGAGCCAGAAGTGATGGAAAATGGTATACTGTGGGAGATCTCAATATTGACTCCAGATCCTATGAGGTCTCTTGATATGAAATTAAAGATGGGCAAGGAAACCCTTTTGCCAATTAGCATTTTCACTCTCCTTCAGTGATGAAATCACTACTCATCCATTTTGAACATCTCCTGGAAGACACACTGAGCCTAACAAGGGCATAAATGTACTCCGAGTGGGAGACTTCAATGTTCAATGTCTATCACAAAGAGCAGTTTGGTTACATTGCTACTCACTTGGCGTGAAGATCGAAGCTTCCTGATTGATAAGAGAACCAAAATGAGGAAATAATGTATTGACACTGTTCTTATCAATGTACATGCCATAGAGTCACTTATCCATGACAGTATTGATTAGAGTGACCACTGCACAGTCACTTAATGAAACAACAGTCAATCTTCATTCCATTGTTTTGTGAGTCATTATTTCAGTCTCCACCCATGGTCCCCAGCATTACAGATACCGGTCTTCAGACAACTGAATTAATTCCACATGACATCAAGAAATGGTTGGAGGCATCAGATACTGCAAAGGCGATGGGCCCTGACAACATTCCAGCAATGGTACTGAAGGCTTGTACTCCAGAACGTGCCGTACTCCCAGCCAGGATAGTTACAACATTAGCATCTACCAGACAATGTGGAAAAGTTTCAGCTATGTCATGTACACAAAAAAGAAGGACAAATCCAATCCAGTCAAATACTGCCCCATCAGTCTACTCTAGATCATCAGTAAAGTGATGGAAGGCGCATTAAGCAGCACCTGCTCAATAATAACCTGTTCAGTGACGCCCAGTTTGGGATCCACCAGGCCCACGCAGCTCCTGACCTCATTACAGCCTTGGTTCAAACAAACAATCAAAAAAAAAGAGCTAAATTCCAGAGGTGAGGTGAGAGTGACAGCCCTTGACATCAAGGCCACATTCGACAGAGTGGCATCAAGTAGCCCTAACAACTAGAATCAATGGGTATCGGGGGGGGGGGCAAACTCTGCACCGGCTGGAGTCACACCTGGCACATAGGAAGATGGTTGTGGTTCTTGGAGGTCAGTCATCTCAGCTCCAGAACATCTCTGCAGGAATTCCTCAGGGTGGTGTCCTAGGTCCAACCATCATCTTCAGCTGTTTCATCATTGACCTATGCTCCATCATAAGGTCAAATTGGGGATGTCCGCCAATGGTTACAATGTTGAGCACTATTCATGGCTCCTCAGGTACAGAAGTAGTCGATGTTCAAATGCAACAAGATCGGGACAACTTCCAGGTTTGGGATGACCAGTGGCAAGTAACATCCATGCCATACAAATGCCAGGCTACGCCCAAGTCCATTAAGAGATAATAGAGTCATGGCCCCTTAAGATTCAATACTGCTACTATCACTGATCGCCACACTGTAAATATCCTGGGGGTTACCATTGACCAAAAATTCAATGGGACTCACCATTTAAATATAGTGGCTACAAGAGCAGGTCAGAAGCTCGGAATGCTGTGGTGAGTAACTCATCTCCTGACTCTTTAAAGCCATACACAAGCAAGAGTGTGAAATACTCCCGCTTGCCTGGAGGAGGGCAGCCCCAACAACACTCAAGAAGCCTGACGTCATCCAATACAAAGCAGCACACTTGATCTGCACCGCATCCCCAAGCATCCACTCCCTCCACCACTGACGCTCCGTACCATCTGCAAGATGCAGTGCAGGAATTCACCAAAGGTCCTTAGACAGCAGCTTGCCAACCCACGAGCACTTTATCAAGAAGGACAAGGGCAGCTGATACATGGTAAAAACAATGACTGCAGTTGCTGAAAACCAGATTCTGGATTAGTGGTGCTGGAAGAGCACAGCAGTTCAGGCAGCATCCAAGGAGCAGTGAAATCGACGTTTCAGGCCAAAGCCCTTCATCAGGAATAAGCTGATACATGGGAACACCACTATCTGCAAGCTCCCCTCCAAGACACTCACCACAGAGACATGGAAATTCCTTTCCTGTTGCTGGTTTGAAATCCTGGAATTTACTGCTCTAGGACATTGTACGTCTATCTACAGCAGATAGTAGCAGTTCAAGAAGGTAGCTCATCACCACCTTCAAGGGCAACTAGAGATGGGCAACAATTGCTGAATGTCTAACAATGCCCACATCCCATGAGGGAAATCGATACATCTTTAGAAAGCTATCACCTTGCTAAATGGCATAGATTCACTGCAGCCTTAGCAGCTTCAAACAGGACATCCAGGAGGTGCAATAGAGCATTAGCAGTGGAATTATCCACCATTATTGATAGATTGAGGATATGCAAGAACATACACTATCAACTGCAAAAAAGAGAGTCAGGGGACAAACATTGGTTCAGAGAGGGGCGTGGAAGACCAGACATACCTAACAATTAGGTAGCAACCTGGTAAAGTTACAACAATGCTTAAACAGTGGAGCGAGCATGCTACCAATAGAATTTAGTGATTCCACAACCAACAGATCAGGTCAAAGCTCTACAATCTTGCCAGATCCAATTGTGAATGATAGGGGACAATTAAACAACTAGCAGAAGGACAAAGGTCCATGATTATCTCCATCCTCAACAAAGGCATTGGCTAGAATGTGAGTGCAGAGAACAGGGCTAAAACGTTCATGCTGACCTTCAGCCAGAAGTGTCAAATGCAGAATTCATCTTGACCCCTCTACAGGCTCTCATCACAGATGCTCTTGTCCAGGAAATTTCATTCACTGTGTAATATTAAGTAGTTACGTTAGTGGTTAGGTGCACTGGATACTTCAAAGTATATGGGCCCACACAAAGTCTCAGCTGTTGTACCAAAGACTGTATATGCCAGAGGTAGAAATATTCAAACAGTTTCTAGAATTACTTGGAATGAAAAGAAATTGATTCAATGGCTCGTTTTTGCTGGTTTATCACGTACATGCATTTATTCAGATTTGTCTCTAAATCTTTAATTGCAATGAAGGTCATTTATGAATGTGAAGTGATAACCTCTCTCTTGTAAACATAAATGAGCATAAAATACTATTGATAAATGGACTTTTTCCAGTAATAGGTAATAAAATTATTCTAAAGCAGATTAAATGGCAATAGTACATTGCTAATGTGGCTTATAACAGTCTGGCTCTGTAAGAATTTAATGGATAGATTTGCAAAGCACAGATTTTATATCCTTTCAGACCATTCATCAAGGAGTCAAAGTAGTTTCAGTTAAAGGCTAGAGCAATTCTTAACACTTATCAATGGCTGTTAGTTAAGCAATGCTAGACTAAGGTTTTTGCATTAAAATAATACTCCAATAAAAGCAAACTTCTACATCCACACTGGAATCCTGATTTTCTCCATGCAATTGCTGTCCCTTCCCAACAGTGAAAGACATGAGACTCTACTTCACCATTCTTTTCTATTAAAGAAAGTCAAATATCCTTTAGAAAGACTTTTTATTTTAATTTGCAGTGATGTTAAATCTTTCAGGACTACACATCCTCACAATAGCTAGTTACATTTCCAGCCTTGTACACAAGTCACTGGGTTTCTACTTTAGGGACTTGGAACGGAGGGTCACTGGAAACGTGAAATGTAAGTGGAAATTCTCACAGCATCTGAGGAGTGAAAAACAGAGTTAATGTCTAGATTCCATTGTCCCTTTGTCAGAACTCACCTGAGGATTTCCATTCAGTTCCTGCTCTGACAAATGATCACTGGACTCAAACATTAACTCTTTCTCTCACCCCAGATGCTGCCAGACCTGCTGGGTTTCTCAAGCACTCTGTTTTTATTCGAGGACATAACTAAGGCAGAAACTACGCCCTACACATCGCGCACACAGTCAGATAGTTATCACATTACCCAGACTAGTTGCTTTGTAAGTCTCCCCAGGAGGATCTCCTGAAGACTATCCAGGATAATAAAGGGCAACATGGTCATAACTGAAGAGGAGACTGGACATCTCCAGCAGTCTAGCTAGAAAGCCTCCAATCCCGCTACTCTTAGCTGCACATTAAGCACCAATGTGTTAAAAGAACCTCCAGTCAGGGTGGTGGTTCACAACACTGTCAAACTTTAATGTCTTTCTGTACTACTGATCCCACTCCACAGGAAGGGAAGGCAAACCCCCAGCTCCAGGCCCACTTCTACCACACTTCTGAGGGGGACAGCCGCAGGGCTCAGAGATTCCACAGTCACAGCTTCACCTCACTTTCCATCAGGGCAGAGACATTTCGCCTCAGTGGGTACTCCAACTGGAGTTGTTTGGGAGTCACGTTTTGATGAACACAGCATAGTTGTGGACCTGCAGCTACAGGAAGAAAGAAACGCCAGAGGTTTCTGACACTCAAGTCAGTTGGAGAACTAGGCAAAAGTGAGTACGGCAGATGCTGGAGATTACAGCCAAGAGTGTGGTGCTGGAAAACCACAGCCGGTCAGGTAGCATCCAGGGAGCAGGGGGAAAAAAAATGTTTCAGGCAAAAAGCCCTCCTTCCTGACGAAGGGCTTTTGCCCAAAACGTTGATTTTCCTGTTCCTTGGATGCTGCCTGACCGGCTGTGCTTTTCCAGTATACTCAGTCGGCGAACTGACCATTGCTGAGCCTAGTAGAGATGACGACTCAAGACTTGGCCATTAATGAAATAATGGAAGGTCATTGTGTCGGTAGCGGAATGTCCCTTCTAAATAAAACAGCAGCTCTTTTGGGACACTAAAAAGATTGGCCAGCTGAACAGCATGCTGGTCAAACTGGCCAACTGAATAGCACACTGGAAATTGAATCAGGCCTGTCTCTCATATGCAAACCAGTTAATTTGATTGACTATATTGGATAGGTGTTAATGAGGCAGTGGAACTGTGATATTCAAGCCAGAAAGCTTGCAGCGTTCACTGTCAAATTGGATCAAGCCAGACAGATATGCAAGCCATTCACCATGATTGACTACTGAATGGGCTGTTTGATGAAACAATACTGCAAGGTTTCGGATGGAACAATGGAACAGAGTTTCAGTTAAACTGTTTTTGAGACAGCCTGGTTACTAGGGTCAGCTCAGTCAATACAGAAATAACATCCCTTTTTGTAACACCCTTATAGAACATAGAATGTTACAGCACAGTACAGGCCCTTCGGCCTTCGATGTTGCGCCGATTTATGAAATTAATCTGATGCCCATCTAACCTACACCGTTCCATTATTATCCATATGTACGTCCAATGCGCAATTAAAATGCCCTTAACATTGACCAGTCTACTAGTGTTGCAGGCAGACTGTTCCATGCCCCTACCACTCTGAGTAAAGAAACTGCCCCTGATACCTGTCCTAAATCTATCACCCCTTAACTTAACTCACTGTCCACCCTATCTAACCCTCTGATTATCTTATGTCTCGGTTAAGTCACCTCTCAATGTTTTCTCCAACGAAAACAACCTTAGTTCCCTCAGCCTTTCCTTGTAAGACTTTCCTTCCATACCAGGCGACATCCTAGTAAATCTACTCTGAACCCTTTCCAAAGCTTCCACATCCTTCCTATAATGCAGTGACCAGAACTGTATGCAATACTCCAGGTGCGGCCTTACCAGTGTCTTGTACAGTGGAAGCATGACCTCATGGTTCCGAAACTAAATTCCACTACCAATAAACACCAACACACCGCATGCCTTCTTAACAACCCTATCAACCCTGGGTGGCAACTTTCAGGATCTATGCACCTAGACACAGATCTCTCTGTTCATCTACACTGCCAAGAATTTTACCATTAGCCCAGTACTCTGCATCCCTGTTACTTCTTCCAAAATGAACTACCCCACTTTTCCACATTAAATTCCATTTGCCACTTCTCAGCCCAGCTCTGCATCTTATCAACATCCCTCTGTAACCCACAACATCCTACGCACTATCCATAACTCTGCCTATCTCAGTGACATCCGCAAATTTACTAACTCATCCTTCTACGCCCACATTCAACAAACAGCAGTGGCCGCAAAGCAGATCCTTGTGGCACACCACTAGTAACTGACCTCCAGGATGAACATTTCCCAACCACCACCCTATGTCTTCATTCAGCTAGCCAATTTCTGATCCAAACCATTAAAACCACCTTCAATCCCAAGACTCCATATTTTGTGCAACGTTTCCCATGATAGAAACTCAATTTACATGGTGAAACCTAATTATACTAATTAGGTAGTTACATCAAACTGCTGTTAAGCCACTATGCTTGGGAATGACCCAGGTAACTAGTTAAAAGAGGTTACTCAAATCAGAAGGGTCGCCCACACACTCCAGAGAGAACATCAGCACCAAGAAGCAAGAACCTTGGAGTAGGAAGAACAGCCTGAATTTCAGTTGGCCAGATATACACAGAGTGGTTTAATCTTAGGCTTCCAAAGCAGATTTTAAAGCAGTGAGAAGGCACAGGCATTTAAGAACTGTAAAGAAACTTGAAAAATTAGACTGAGGGACAGATCCTGCAGATTAGGTCAGACACACGAAAATCAGCGCTTACAACAGGCAAACAGAAATATATGTGGTAAAGGCGCTTCAGATGACAGGCAGACTGGACCAAAAGAGCTGAGCAGTTTGCTCATATCTAGTAGAAAGGTAGATGGTTGTGGTTGTTGGAGGTCAACAACCGGGACATCTCTGCAGGAGTTCCTCAGGGTAGTGTCCAAGGGCCAAAACCTCTTCAGCTGCTTAGTCACTAACCCTCCATAAGGTCTGAAATGGGATGTTCACTGATGACTGTACAATGTTCAGCATCATTCATGACCCTCAGAACTGAAACAAACAAACAAACCGTCTGTGACAAAATGCAGCAAGACTGGTATCATATCCAGGTTTGAATTGAAAAGTGGCAAATCACTTTCACATCTCTCAATTACTGGACAATGATAGTCTCCTACAAAAGAGAATCAAAACAACAACCCTTGTCATTCAAAAGGCATTACCACCATTAGAAACCCCACTATCAATGTCCTGGAGGTTATCATTGACCAGATACTGAACTAGATTCGCCACTTAAATACAAATAGCTACAAGAACAGCTTAGAGGCTAGGAATCCTGCAGCAAGTTAGTTTGATTTTCTTAATCCTGTCCACCATCTACAAGGTGCAAATCAGGAGTATTATGAAATACTCCCTACTTGCCAAAGCACTTAGGTTTGACACTATCCATGTCAAAGTAGGACAATGGCTTATTTTTGTTTACTGTTTGATGGTCATTACTCCTACAAACATTCATTCCCCTCATCACTAACACAAAAAGTGGCAGCAAGTTTGTATCATCACCAAGGCTACTTAGCCAGAAATTTCCAGATCCATAACCGCAACCATATAGAAGGACAAGTCAGAGATACATGGGAACACCACCACCTACAAGTTCCCTTCCAAGCCACTCACTATCCTGACATGGAAATACATCACTGTCCCTTCAATGCCACTTGGGCCTAAATCCTGGAACTTCCCTCCCTTCACTCAGTGTAGCTATAGCACATGAACTGCAACAGTTCAAGGTGGCAGACCAGCACCACCTTCAAGAGCAACTAGGGATGGGGCCCACCAGAGATGCTCACACTAATGAAAGAATATTCTATGTGTCATCTCCAATGTTGTGGCTCCAACATGGTTGCTTCCTGCGGTGGCATGTCATTGAGACACTGGTTCAATAGAATAATTAGCATCTGCCAGATCTGCATGTGGACATTTCTTCCGTTGCTCAAACCATGCAATGCTTTCATTTACTAGTTAGATAGGAGTGGGCCAAAAGACACTGACCCACCCTCCAGGTGCCCCATGCCCTAAAAGGTGTAATGGAGATGCCACTATCCACTAACAGGGAGGACACGTGACAGACAATTATAGCCCAAGGACACTCCAGAGGTGCTTTACATGCTCCAAGTGGGAACACCTTAAAAACAATTTGCACTTGCATAGCACTTCTAATGGCCAGCAAATGTATCAAAGGGCTTCACCAAAGTGTAGTCACTGCTGCAATGTAGGAAGTTTACAAATTTATACCTGTCCACAATGTGGCCTGGCTGTTTGAGAGTTGTAACCACTTAATAAATTTTAAGGTTGTGATTAATGGATCACCTCAAATGATCTGGGTGGTTACCCTTGAACCCACAATTCCTTCCTGGATGCGGCACAGCTCAGTTGCAATACATCCGAGGTGTACAGTGCCTAATGTGCCCTTAAATTGCCAGACTCGTGTGTGTAAGTTTGCTTGCTGAGCTGGAAGGTTCATTTTCAGATGTTTAGTCACCCCACTAGGTAACATCATCAGTGAGCCACCGCTGAAGCACTGGTATTTGCGACCCGCTTTCTATGTATGTGTTTAGGTTTCCTTGGGTTGGTGATGACATAGCAAATGACATCACCATAGGCAGTTCTTTTTCTCAGAGAGTGGTAAATGGGGTCCAAGTTGATGTGCTTGTTGAGAGAGTTCTGGTTACAATGCTAGGCTTCTAGGAATTCTCGTGCATGTCTCGGTTTTTGGACAAGTGAAACCAAGACATGCACAAGAATTCCTAGAAGCACGGCATTCCAACCGGAATTCTACCAACAAACTTATTGACTTGGATCCCATTTACCAACCCCTGAGAAAAAGAACAGGAAATGACATCACCAACCCAAGAAAACCTAAACACAAATAGAAAGATGGTCACTAACACCAGTGCTTCAGTGATGGCTCACTGATGATGTTACCTAGTATGGTGACTAAACATCTGAAAATGAACCTTCCAGCTCAGCAAGCAAACTTACATCCAGAACCTTAACCTGAGCTACAATCCTTCTCAAAACTCACTAAGACGTGTGTGCCAGAAATTACCATTAAATTCAATAATCTATTTGCAAAGTTCACTTTTTTGCATCTGTCCAGATTAAGTGCTATTAGCAATGCTAAAAATCAATCCACGATGTGTTCTACCTCTGACAGAGCACTAATCTGCAAGAATTTACCCAATCTTAAAATGAATTATCGTTGTATTTACTTATACATTAAAGTGAGTGTATTGGATTCCTGGTGCTACTTTTCAAATACTAACAGCATTAGCAATTAGTCTTAGCTTGAACATTCAATCCAAGTCCACATACTTTCCTGAGGACGAGATCAATACAAATGCTGATGAAAATAAACTGAATATGGGGTTGTGACAGCCAGAAGGAACAAATCAATATTGTACAAACATGCATCTCAAAAAACCCACCTTGTACAATCATTCAAATTTGCAGTAAGTGGCAAGGCGATCAGTATTCAGCTGTAAAAAACAACACTCTCTAACATTTAACAGGCTCCATAACACCAGCATATTGTTTTCCAATATCAAATTGAAATTGGACCCTTTTACATGGCATCTGTACTGGCCAATGAAAGGGAAAAGCAGCAAGGAATCAGATGGAAAAACTCAAAAGGTGGTAAAGCAAGATACAAATTACATTTATGTTACTGTCCTGAAAGCAAAATAAAAGCTTGAAGATATACAGAGGGAACTCAACTGTCAGGCATTTGATTAACCGAACTTCGGATCATCCAAACAAGATCGCACGGTCCCGATGCGTGACTAATTATGTTATCCAGCATAGATTATCCAAACAAAATACTCCCTGTCCGTATCCTTCGGAATAATCGAGGTACCTCTGTGCATGGGATGAAGGGATAACCTATTTTTTTTTTAAAAAGGCACAAAAGCATTTACATTTTTTAACCAAGATCTGCAACAATTTTCTTCTGATGGAATGATATTTGTCATAATTATTTTTTTCAGGCCAAGAGAGGTTGTTGTAAAGTAATTATAATTTACCACTTCAAAAACTCAGTTGCTCTTGATGCAAATCAGGCCTAGCTAGGTTTTGTGTTGTACAATAGTTCACTTCTGCAGCGATTCCATTGGTGAAAAATCCAACAACGAAGCCAGAGGAAGACAGAGCAACTTCCAAATTACACATTTATCTGCACACGTAAAGGCACAAGATGTTACCAATAGTTTTACACAGTAATAACACTGACAGTCCACATTAAGGAGCATGTATAATTTAATGGTGCTAGCCTGTACAATCAATATTGGTGCAATTACTGAGGCTATAATGCTGAACCCACCCCATTCGCTCATTTTGATGAGAGCTGGGAACTGAAACAAAGTTCTGTCAGACAAAGGTTAAGCTCTAATGAGAAAGCCAACTATTGTGTTATGTTTCAGAATTTTTAAAAAATAAGTTGTTTAAATTAATGGAGCAAGACAGTAGAATACAGAAACATATTCTCATCACGAACTATGCTTTCAATTTTGGTTACATCATGAATATTCCAAAAACATTTGGCAGCATTCATTCTTAATTTGCTGCTGCTGTAACTTCAGGGGAAAAAAAAAAAGTGTTGCTTCTCTTTCAAAACTGGGTATAATTCCTCTATGATCTGGAGATACTTCAGCAAACAGCTTCAAAGAAAATCCTAAGGATTGCATCTGAAGTTAGTACCAATTTATCCTCCACACAATCGGGGCTTTGATCCAGCTTTTTATTATCTCTACCTGTTGATGTAAAACTGTGCATTGTAGCACTTTGTACAATGGCATTATTAATTTTTAAGTTCTGCTTTAATCTGTTGCAAATGTAATTTCACATGAATCAGACTTCTTCCCCCAAAAGGGGGATGATTACTTTACACACTGGGGTACCTTGGCAAATATTTCTGTGAAGAATGTCTGTGTATGCCAGACCAATGCATTTTCACATCTGTCACCTCCTGAAATAGTAATCTTCCTGTATATCAAATTATCAACTCCTCCAAATTTATTGAGAGATCTCTAGGTGCACTGTGAGATGTTTTATTAGTTTTACTTACCTGCACATAAAAGAGTCATGTTTAATATGAGTCATATTTACATTTAATCCGTGAGAAGGAAGATTTAGAATTTTGATTGAAGACAAACATGTTAAGTCGTCAAACAAAAGCAGAAGTTGCTGGAAAAGCTCAGCAGGGCTGGCAGCTTCTGTGCAGAGAAATCAAAGTTAACATTTCGGGTCCCATGAACCTTCCTCAGGGTACCAGACCCGAAATGTTAACCTTTATTTCTCTCCACAGATGCTACCAGACCTGCTGAACTTTTCCAGCAACTTCTGCTTTTGTTTCTGATTTACAACATCTGTAGTTCTTTCACTTTTTGTTAAGTAATCAGATGAGATGAGAAAATCAATTGGAAACAATTGCTGTAGATGTCCTAACATTAAAAAATGGGGGTGGGGGAAATATAATGTGAGAAAACGGCATTCAGGTCAATGATCAGCCCAGACCTAAATGGAGCAGGTCATTCAACCTCAAACCTGCTCCACCCATGTTCCTACAGATGCAAGTGATGGTATTGTCATATTTGCTCCTCTTATCCTTCTTAGGTGGTAGAAGTTATAGGTTTGGATGTGTTTTGAAGGAACCTTGGTCATTGCTGCTGTTTATCAAGTATAAGATACACACTGTTGTACTCATTGCGCACCAGTCATGGGGGGGAGTGACCTTTAGTCAGTGGAGAGATTACCAATCAAAATGGACTGTTTTGTCCTGAACACCATTGAGCATCTTGGCAAGTGGAGAGATTATTCCATCACACTACTGACTTTTGCCTTGCATATAGTGAACAGACTCTGGGGAGTCAGGAGGTGAGTTACTTACTACAGAACTCTCTGCGTCTGAGCTGAGCTGGTTGCAACAGTGTTCATTTGACTGTTGCAGTTCAGTTTCTGGATAATGGTAATGGCAAGGATAGGACAGTGGGGAGCGTGGGGGGTTCAGTAACAGTAGCTCCAATGAATGTCAAGGTGAGGTCGTTCAATTCTCTCTTGTTCGAGATAACACCAAAACCAGGCACTTGTATGGCACAAACCTTACCTACCCAATCCTGAATATTGTCCAGGCCTTGCTGAACATGGACGGAAAATGCTTCAGGACCTGAGGAGATGCACGTGGTATTGAACATACTGCAATCATTAGCGAATGTCCCTGTTCTGACCTAATTATGGAGGCAATATCATTGATGGAGCTACCGAGCATGGTGGGGACTAGGTCATTACACCAAAGAACTCGTGCAGTGATGTCCTGGAACCAAGTTGCTCATCCTTTAATAATTACAGATATTTTCCATTGTGCCAGATACAACTTTCCCCAGCAGGGTGGGGGGGGGGGGGAGGGTGGGAAGTCCAGAACTAGAGGGCATAGATTTAGGGAAAGATGGAAAACATATAAAGAGAGATTTTTGGGGCAACTTTTTCCACGCAGAGGGTGGTACATGTATGGAATGAGCTGCCAGAGGAAGTGGAGACGGCTGGTACAATTATAGTATTTCAAAGGCATCTGGATGGGTATATTAATAGGAAGGTCTTAGAGGGATATGGGCCAAGTGCTAGCAAATGGGACCAGATTAATTTAGGATATCTGGTTGGCATGGACAAGTTGGACCGAAGGGTCTGTTTCTGCGTTGTACATCTTCACTATCCTATCTACCTGCATTCCAGTGGGTAGATTTATAACGTTGCACTCCTACTGAAGGAGCTGGGTCATTATTTTTTGTTGCTTCAGAATGTAAGAATAATTGATTTACTATTTCAGACACTGAT
This sequence comes from Chiloscyllium plagiosum, assembly GCF_037043375.1. Classification (NCBI taxonomy): domain Eukaryota; kingdom Metazoa; phylum Chordata; class Chondrichthyes; order Orectolobiformes; family Hemiscylliidae; genus Chiloscyllium; species Chiloscyllium plagiosum. Next base: position 89,740,155 of record NW_028270146.1, on the reverse strand, counting down.
CTTCCTGCTGCACACTAAGGGAGATTTTGTGGCCATTTAACATTCTTCAGTCACAGCTCTGAGCCTGCATGCAAAGGAATGCAATATTATAAATCTACCCACTGGAATGCAGCCAGGCCATTCCTCTGAATCATACTTAATCCTAATGTGTGGTTGATGGATCCATGACAGTAATTTCACATTCCATGAGTCTGTTGAATCATTCTTGAAATAGAGGCAAGAATTACAGAGTCCTAGAGGTTACCCCAAAATAATCTCTTTTCAATCTCTCACCTCGCCTGAGATGTGGTGTCCACCAGGTTAAACCACCACCTGTCATCCCTCAAATGAGTGCGCTGGCCTACGGTTTGGTAGAATTATGAAAACTTTACTTTTTTAAAAAAAGATGAAATTCCACAGTGTGCACTTCTTTAGCCAAGAGATCCCTGGGCCTGGAGGGTCAGGTAGAAAACTCCTCAATGTTCAGGGACAACTTTTAGCCTGGTCTGGATTGGAAATGGTGATCCCATCGCATATCAGAAATGCAGGCCAACATGGATTATACAAGAGGAGAGCTTGGGGTAGAGTAGTACCACCTTTCCCTCTGTGCCAGAAGCTTCAAGTTCTAATCCCACACTAGGACTTGCTGGCCAAGGTAGGTATGTTCATAACATGGTCGAACACCGATCATCAGCTGGCAAACCCTTCCAATACACCTGATGGCCAGGTCATAAGGATGGAAGAGGGTCCTGGTTAATCATTCTGAAGGTGGTAATGGCAAACCACTGCAGTATTTGGCTCGGTGTTGACTAATTCAATGGATATCCATGACCCAATCTTCACAAGTGAGGATGGGAAAATAGATTGTATGAAAACATATCAAATGCTTAAATTTTGGAATTAAACTATTTTCTTCAAAGTAGACTTATTAACATGCTTTACAATAGTGTGTGATTGGCGTAGCTATCGAAATGCCTTTACTTCTCTACCTTACCTAGACTTGCACCTTCCAAGTAATAAGTATGCTTCCTGCCAAAATATACCACTTCATATTTACCTGCACTGACCTTCATTTGCCAATTAGGTGTTCATTCTGCAAACTTATTAAATGAAAACTGTTGCAGCTATCCTCATTGACTATCCTAATGGCCCTTAGATTTGGCACTGTTCTGAAACTTATGAATTGACTATAATTATGAAAGACTTAAAGAAGATTGAAGCGTTGCGAACAAACAAGAGGAAAATCTACTTAAGTATTTGAAAGGAAGGCTGAATTTATAAGTCATGCAAAACAAAAAGGTAAAGCCTTCAAGAATTGGAGGTGACAAGACTAAATGTCCATAGTGATTAGAGCTGGAGAACTGACTATATTAGAAAAGCAGACAAGGGAATCATTTGCAATTATTCTCTAAAGCAAAACATATTTTGTGAAGTCACACGAGACTCAGTACAACCACAAAACTAAGTAGCTTACATGCATTATATTCCAATTTTAATGAAGCAAAATCTAATGCAATTAACTGGCTGATAGTGATACTTGGGTTTTACACAGTGCTGAAAGGAATTTTGTCTGCCATCTGCAATCCACATGGTGGCTTACTTTCAATTTGAAGAATTTCTCCAATTTTAGTCACCCTGCCTTTGAGTATTCAGCACTGATCATCTAACCTAATTGCATTATCCCTCTTCTCTTCATAGTTCCTTTTCTCCTGATGGACAACTCTTACTACATTGGGTACTAAAGCCCGCCACCTTAAGTTCAAGGTTTTAGCTTTTACTTGGAATTTCAAACATTCAACCCTCTTTTCAAAATTCTGAGCTTTCTCTACCTTTGACATTTTAGCAACTGTTCAGAAACCAAAAACTTAAGACTCAATTTTCCAAGTTTTCTTTGAAGTGTGACTAAGAGGAACCACCCCACCTCATGCCAAGCCACCTGTTAAGTGATGATTGGTGAGCATGGGCGAGTTATTTGACTGATCATAGCCTTGGCAATGGCATCCCTGGTCACCAGTAAGTCCTGGCCAATTAGAGACAAGCAGCATCTGGGTCCCAAAGAGTGCTGGGTAAGGTCTTCTCCTCAATGACTCCAATGGCGAGAAGGATGTCTTTTTTTAAACTTCTAACAGGATGAGGGTAGTGTGTCAGGAGGATGATGGTAGTGTGTGAGGGGGATGGGTTGGAAGCAAGAGCCTCCCCCTCCATTGGTGCCCTCAATTGTGCTCATATTGCCACCTTACTGATCCTGGGAAGGCCACTAACATCAAGGAGTTGGTAAGTTGTAGCCCCAAAGTGACCATTGAGCAGCCTGAATTAGTGGTGCAGGGAGAAGGTTGCTATGAACCTTCTTGCCCAGAACATAACAGCTGAGGTGGTGAGAAGAAAGGATCTAACCAGGGCCAGTTCACCCAATGATTTGCCCTTCTTGCCACTCTCTCCCCACCTCCAGGGAGGAGAAAGTGACTCCTTGGCAATTTCATAATTTACACATGACACCAAATTTGGGGAGAATATTCAACGTTGAGGAAAGTTACAACAAATCACAGGAAAACATTAAGAAACTTGCAGACAGGCAATTAATTTACAAATAAAAGCTTTTTTAAAAAAAGGTGAAAAAGATGACATTGTACTTTTTGGTACAATGAACAGGGAGGTCATTCGTTACTTGAAAAGGTACAGGTGGGCTGATCGATAATGTGTGGGATGGAAGAATAAACACACCAATTACTAAACATTATGCCACTAGTTGGCAAGACCACAAAGAAAGCAAGCCAAGCAAAAGGTTTTATCTTTACAGAGATGGAATTGCAAAGTAGGGAAGTTATACTAAACTTGTATTGAACATCACCGAGGCCAAACTTCAAGTACTGCATGCAATTCTGTTGCTATAATGCACCAGAGGTAATGCTGAAAAAGATTTAGGTTTGATACAGGCAACGTGAGGGTATACATATCAGGAAAAGATTGACAGCTGGATCGCTGTTCCTCAGCCCTTTTTGTTTGCAGGGAAAATCTGATAGAGACCTTTGAAATTCTGAAGCGATTGATAATATGGCTATAGAGAAAGAATGTTGCCTGTTGTGCAGTGCAACCTTATCAGAAGTCTACATAAAAAAGTTAGTCACTAAGACATCCAATTCAGACGAAACTGATTCATCTGAAGAGAATGTAGAACTCCCCACTGCACGCAGTGGTTGAATAGTAAAGATATTTTTTAAAGGAGATGCTCGACAAGCACAGAGAGAGATGGATGTAATGGTAGAATTTAAAAAAGATTGGAGGCAGCTCAAGTGGAATATAATCATCATTATGAACTGGTTGGGCCAAATGACCGGTTTCTGCAATATACATCAAGTAGAATTTTCTGATCTAAGATTGTAAGAGTTGCTCCCCTGTTAAATGGGACAAAGTAACAACAATGAAGCAGGCTCATTTCTGAAAAACTAACTTTTTAAATGATTAAAAGAACAGTCTGTTAAGTAATTAATTGGCCAGTTGCATAAAAGGTAGCGTCTAACAGTTTATATTGTTACACTGAAACATAGAATTTGGTAGGCCATTCTCCAATTCCTCCCATTTAAATTTTGCTAAGCAGATTAATCGCATAGACTTCAAAGTACCCATGTGTTACCCATGCATTTATGTAAACTCAAACAATTTAATTTTAAAATATAAAGTATCTATTAAATGAAGTTGGCTGAAACAGATTACTTGTAAGTTCAAAGAACAAAATGTAATTACTAAAATTTTCTCCGTTGGAATATATTACACTGAAGGAAATATTTTTATTGTGCATTAACCTTGATGAGTTTCCTTTATTGTAGAGGAGCACTTCATTAAAGATTTAATTGTCCATGGGAATCAAACTATTACAACTTTTGGCACATAGTAAAATGTTTTAGTTACAAAGCAATGAAAAAGGAGACACCACTAAAGCCTCAAAGATTTTTAAATCGAGCCTCATCCCTTACCCCTTCCGGAGTTTTTATTCCACGTCTGCTCCCTGTTAACACTAAACATATTTCAACCATGATGCTAATCATGTATGCCTTATCACTACCCCTAAAGCAATTCCTAACCACTGAGCTTCACCTGAACTTAATTCTCAACATAATCAACAGTCATTGAACTCCAGGATGGCCCCTGGTTCTTCAAAGTCATCATCAACCCCTCTGAAAAGACCTAGTTTAATTCCTTTCAATTTCTCCAACTATTATCCACCTCCAACCATTCCTCTCATTTCTGTATTCCTGGGACATATTTGTCAATAAGAAGGTTTTCTGGATAAAACCCCCAAAATCAAGCTTTCGTCATATGCTTAACCTCAGGACCAGAATAAACCATGGCTCATGACCATTTCCCAATCTCTCTATGTTTGATACGGTTGCCATTAAACACTCTTTGAACATCTTTCCGTTATCTGTTGCACTTAACCTTACCATTTCTCAGTAACTGTTGCATGCTAACCATGGTTCCCATTCAGTCACCCATCACATGGGACAGGGGTTAGTTAGCTCCAGAAGGTTGGTTAAATCACTCAATTCCCACACCAGCTGAGGACTCTCCTTCTCAACCACTCACCATGCCAGAGGTGTGGTGTCTCCTTTTTCTCTCACTTTCTCACTCTCTCCCCTCCCCACCCTCCATGGGAAAGCAGCATTATGGTCTGGCAAGACAATGGTGACTTTACATCACATGTACACAGACAAGAATAAGGCTGTTCTTGTGAGATGTCACTACCTCCAAGGTGTAAGCGATCTCACCCTAGGTGACACCATTCGTTTCAATGCTGGAGAGAATTTCAGATTGACATTCTCCAGTCCCATATCTAAAGGCAGGGTCATGGTTACAGACAGATGCCAGGATGCAAGCAATTCCCCAATTTGTCAGTAACTTAACAGTAATAGTTCCAGGAAAAGACCAAAAGTGAGGATTCAAAGCAACAGACATGCTGTATAATACTGACAAACACAGGAGTTAGGAGCAGTGAGAGCTATTTAGTCCTTTGAGCTGAATCTGCCAGTGTCTCAGCTGTATTTGCCTGTGTTTATGCCATAACCCTCGACTCCCTTTTGTATTCAAATTTTATCCACAAAGCTTTGAAACATTTTAAGTACTCTCCTCCACCACCTTCTGGAGAAAATTCCAGCCTTTACTGAATGTGAGAAAGCAAAATTCTCCTCCTTGTCTTAAAGTTGGAGGCCCCTCTTATAATTAACCTATGTCCCTCAGTTTTAGTTTACCTCAAGAGGAAACATCCTCAGGATATTCACACTACCTAGCCCCCGTAAGATCTTATATGTTTTAATAAGATTATTTCCCAATAATCAGAATGCCAATGGATCTAAGTCTAACCCAAGTTGCCTTTTCCCTCAAGGTTATGACTTTACACCAGTAATCATTTTAAGTGCATTTTTTCTTAACTGCTTCTAAATGAGGAGATCAAAACTGCCTACAGTACTCGATGTGAACTCAAGGCCTATTTGACTGTAATAACATTTCTGTTTTTATATTTCAATTCTCCTTGCAATAAACTCAAACATTCCATTTTCCTTCCTGATTGTTTGCTGTAACTGCATGCTAACACCACGTACTCATAGATACATTTCTTTCTATTTGAACATTGTAGGTTACTTTGAATTCAAAGTGGCATACTCTTTAAATGATCTCTTCTTCAGCCTTAACAGCACAAATTAATGCTTGGTATAGCATAGCTTTTTGCATTTGGATGCATATTAATAACATAACTCAACCATGGGAAGTTAAATAGTTTAGGCAATTCTAAAGATAACCTTCTCCAACAAATCTATAATCAACTCTTTTTGGTTTGATATTAAAGGATAATTTCTGCCCTTCTCTTCATACAGATGAATGTGTTCCTGATTACTTTTTTTAAGATGGATAAGAGAAGCTGACTAGCCTTCCACAATAATTATATGTTTAATTAACAGACCATATGACATTGAACAAATCCAAAAGTTCACTCATATGCAAAGCTTTAATGACATTACATGATGCAATACATTCTAAAGTGTGTATTTTACATATAAAATTTGTTAGCCCTCCCTGAACAAGACTATCTTCCCTTCACCTTCTTTCCAAGCAGTCTCTAGTGATGGAGGATGACTTGTCCCCCGTCCAGTCCACCATGTTCTGAAATGGGTAAGATGTTCAATGTGCAAAATCTGCCAATTTCTAGGGGCATTGTGTGCCCATGTACGTGGGGCAGCACAATGGCTCAGTGGCTAGCACTGCTGCCTCTCAGGGTCTAGCACTGCTGCCTCTCAGGGTCAGGGACCTGGTTTCAATTTGTGACAATGCTGTTCCTTTAATGAGGTGGTGTTGTCCTTGGATTTTTTCAAAAGGGTTGTACAAGGCAGTGTTATAGAGTCAGAGATGTACAGCATGGAAACAGATCCTTCGGTCCAATTTGCCCATGCCGACCAGATACCCCAACCCAATCTAGTTCCACCTGCCAACACCCGGCCCATATGCCTCCAAACCCTTCCTATTCATTTACCCATCCAAATGCCTTTTAAATGTTGCAATTGTACCAGCCTCCACCACTTCCTCTGGCAGCTCATTCCATACACACACTACTCTGTGCGTGTGAGTTTCCTCTGGGTGCTCTGGTTTCCTACCACAATCCAAAGGTGTGCAGGTAAGGTGAATTAACCAAGCTAAATTGCCTTTGTGTTCAGGGATGTATAGGTTAGGTGCATTAGTCAGGGATACATAAGGAGTACTCGGATAGGGAAAACGGGTCTGGGTGGTTACTCTATGAAGGGCCAGTGTGGACTTGTTGGGCCGAATGGCCTGTTTCCACACTGGAGGAATTCTGTGATTTCACCTCTGCACATCCTATCAATGAGGTTGGTGCTTTTCCAAATAACCTTTTTTCATTTTGGTCAAACCAGCACCTCACTTCAGTCAGCAGAGAGCTTTGATCTCTTCAGGGATGCTTTCAGGACATTCCTAAAGCATTTCAACTGTTTTCCTAGCAATTTCCAGCCACAATGTTTCCCTAGCTAGCATCTGATAAGTCAATCGTTAGAATAATGACAAGCAAATTCAAATGAATAGCTATGTGTCATGGTTCATTTTAGGTTTTCCATTTTACAAAGTCAATGCATTTATTATGTGGTATTCAACGTATGTCACTTCCGTTTACTTCTGCCTGAAATGAAATCCCACAAATCATGTCACAAATTGTTGTCATCCAGGATCAACGCATCAACTTGTGAAGTTGAAAGTGATGCGCGAAAAAGGAGAAACATTTACACAAACAAGATACACACTGAAAGGAGAAAAGTAACAGTTGGGATGAAAGAACTCCTTCCATTCCTACCAAGTTAAAGATCACACAACACCAGGTTATAGTCCAACAGGTTTAATTGGAAGCACACTAGCTTTCGGAACACCGCTCCTTCATCTGGTGTTGTATGATTTTTAAACTTTGTACACCGGCATCTCCAAATCATTCCTACCAAGCCATTAAAAGCCAAAAACTTAATGGAACCATAAAGCTTTCACCATTGAATACATTGTGCACTTGTTTGAATTAAGTCTGTACAAGTTGACAGGCAAGGTCTAGAACTAAAAGCAATCACGAATTCAATGTGTCATTTTCAAGGATCCAAGGAGAAACACATTTTATGCATTTGTTTATAAACTAGATTAATGAGGCTCACTGATGGTAACAGGACTAGGATATAGCTGTGTGTTATAGTTAAGTTTTTGCTTATCAGCATTTACAAATATGCAAATGTAAATCACTAAATTATTTTTGGAGTTCCAAACTAACCAACTACACTTGTAGCTTTGACTCCAAATCAAAAACAGCCATCACAAAGTGACAGTCTTTCTTGGTATTTTCTAAAGAGAATGCGTTGCATTTGTACAAAGACAAATTCTGTTGATAACACCCAATTACCAGTTCTGTACATAGTCTATTAACCCAAGAACCATTATTCCTTCACTGGCTCTCCTCCAGAGATTTCACTGTGCCTCGTGCTCCTTAAAATTGCACATGCAGGATCTGCTATTGCCCTCATCACAATTTCTGCCTTTTCAATGCATCCGCTGCTCCTTCCTGTCAGCATGCATAACACGCTGAACCACCTCACATTTTCACAACCTTTCCACTCTTTATTGCAAAACAAGCAAGGGAGTGTCATAGAATGTTGAATATAAGTGCTCATACCAATGGAACAGATTGTTATTACAATTATTGGCATAGCGAGAGAGTACATATATTACAGATGGTATAGTGTTCCATTGTTCTTCGAGTGTGATTTTGAGTCTGACAACTTATGTCTATCCCTTGTGCTTGGCTGCACAAGCCTAGTTTTGGGACTCAGAACAAAAGAAAGAGCCATCACAGTAGTTAGCAGAACCTGAACTATAAGCATGACTGCAGATATTCTGAGATTGTAGAGAAATTTTAAACCCTTGTAAATAAAATGGTTGCAAACTTGAAACTAGTGTCATTTCTGCATAAAATGTACAAAGTACAAGAAAAGTCCTGTCAGCGAGGTACTTTGAGTGGCTTCGCTTTATCGCCACACATTTTTGAAGCAAGAAAATTCAATCTTCAATTTATAGCGCATTGACCTGCCACTCATCTCCTGCAGTATATCTTTGCCACTATAATAAATGCAAAACCCTGCAAATGCAACAAATCTAAACAGGAGCCAGAATGCTTGGAGAAACTTGGCAGGCACAGCAAGATCCCATTTCTCTTTCCACAGATGCTGCCAGACCTGAGTTTGTCTCACGTTGTGTGTTTTGTCTTTTCTCTTAGTTGCTAACGCTTCCTTTCCGGATATCTATTCAGAAATCAGAGCTCTCAGGCAAAGCTGCAGACCACATGGAGACCCTGAAGAATCCCATTGGAGTGGCAGTGGCTCAAGGTGCCTTCTCTCACAAATGACAGGAATGTGAAATACAACTTCAGAATCAGCAGTTAAAACTGTCATTAAACGTTAGTGATGAGGAAGTATGGAATAAGCTGTAAATTCATAAACTTATAGGATGGGTATGCAATTGGCAAATTAACTTCAATGTATGTTACTTCTCAAAATTAACTCTTGAAATGGGGTAAAGAAACACACAGGAGTTCAGATCCATAAATCAAAAATCATTAAACAGGGCACGAACAGAACTGAAAAGCTAATTGATTATGCTACACACACACACACACACACACACCTGGGAGGAGTGCGATATCCATCAGATCGAGAAAGTTAGGACAGCTTCCCAACATTAGTATCGTCAGGATTTTGCTCTATTCTCTGGAAGTTAAACAGTTAAAGGGTTAGCTATCAGACAATTAAACTATTTCACAGGTTAATACAAAGAATAGGGATTTTTTTTATTTAAAACTATGTGTCATACAACTGTACAGTACAGGCCCTTCAACCCTTTATGTTGTGCTGACCTTCTATCCTATTCCAGAGATCAGCGATACCTACATACCCTTCATTGTACTATCTTCCATTCACCTATCCAAGAGTTGCTTAAATGTCCCTAATGTATCTGATTATATTACAACTGCTGGCAGTGCATTCCACACATCCACCACTCTGTAAAGAACCTACCTCTGACACCTCCCCTAAACCTCCCTCCAATCACCTTAAAGTTATGCCCCCTCGTGACAGACATTTCCACCAGGGGAAAAAGTCTGACTATTCACTCTATGCATGCCCATTTTGTACACCTCTCTCAAATCACCCCTCGCCCTTCTTTGCTCTAATGAGAAAAGCCCTAGCTCCCTCAACCTTTCCTCATAAGACATGTCCTCCAGTCCAGGCAGCATCCTGGTAAATTTCCTCTGCATCCTCTCTGTAGGAAGGATGTGGACACTTCAATGAAGCGACCAGGACTGAACAATATATTCTCAGTATGAATTAACCAGGGCTCTATAGAGCTGCAGCATAACCTCACGGCTCTTAAACTCAATCCCCCTGCTAATGAAAGCCAGAACACCATAGCCCTCTTAACAACCCCATCAACTTGGGTGGGAACCTCGAGGGATCTATGGACATGGACAGCAAGATCCCCCATTCCTCCACCTTGCCAAGAATCCTTAATGAGATTCAATACAAGTATGGTTACTTCTAAATGTAATAAGAAATTCAAAGTTAACTTTATCTAAAATATTGAGAAGAATGTGGAATATATTACATCAAGTTATTGAGGGAAATACAAAGCAGAGCATTCAAGCATATGATAAGCGCATGAAGGAAAAAAGGAGCTGATGGTTACACTGTCAGAATTGGATGATGACGACTCATGTAGAGCAAGAATGCCAACACAGAATAATTGGGCTGAACGGTCTAATTCTGAGCTGTAAATTCAGTGTGAACCTGTCTAACAGTAAGGCTACAGAACGAGGAAAAGTTCTGCAGTGCAGCTTCTAACCAAGAAAAATTGCTTCAAAATGAGAAGGCATGGTTTGAAGAGGAGAAATAATTAGTCTTGGGAGATAGCAAAATAATAGTGAACATGTGGTCTTTGTCATTCTAAACCAATTTCGTTTCTCAGAAGTAGATGCAGTCAAGCAAAATAGAAAGCACAAATGTTGGGATAATTGGGTGTTTACAATATTACATGCTTAGCCCTACTGATGACTGCATTGCCCACACATCAATACTGAGAAAGGTACTGTTATAATAATGACTACATGTGGTGCAAGAGTCCTCAAAGACAACAGTGCTCAAAAAAGTGATATGTAATGCTAAGGGTATTTACCAGAAAATATTCCTTAGGACATTATTATTTTTGCGTATTACAGGATAGCAAAAAAGTTTCAAACAAATTACATGCAAACCACTTGTTTTTCCCAGAAACCTAGAGATAAGTGCATCCTGTTTTAAAAGTCAAAGCTAAGTGACTCCCCCCTCAGGGAGAACCTTTAACCATGACTTTACTGAGAAGGCAATGCAAAGGGACAATCAAAGTTGAAATTAACACAATGAGGCAATGCCATAAAAGTGTGTTGACTGGATGGAGGAAAGGATATTGCAATGACATCCAATAGCAGGAAAACACTAGGTAGGAGACTGTGCTGAAGCGAATGCTATTTTCCCCCAGGTAAGTCAGAGTTACAGTGAAGTATTTGAGGGGTTTCCTGCAGCACAGCCTAGCAAGCTTTCTCACTCTACCTTACCTACTTGCCTCCTTAGTTACCTGCACTGGCCCTTTGGCATTTCTCATGTCCAATTCCACCTTATCTTGGCAACTCCTAGACAACTCGTCACTCAGCAGATATCTGCCCAAAATTCTTTCACTTGTACTAGATTCGAAGGCTAGGAAAAAGTGAGAACTGCAGATGCTGGAGATCAGAGTCAAGAGTGTCATGCTGGAAAAGCACAGCAGGTCAGGCAGCATCTGAGAAGCAGGAGAATTGATGTTTCAGGCAAAAGCCCACCATCAGGAATGAGGCTTATGAGCCCCAGGGGTAGAGAGATAAATGGGAGGGGGATGGCACTGGGGAAGGTAGCTGAGTGTGCAATAGGTAGACGAAGGTGGAGGGCAATTGTGATAGGTCAGAGAGGAGGGTGGAATGGATAGGTGGGAAGGAAGATGTATAGGTAGGACAGGTCATGAGTTGGAAGGTTGGAAGTGGGATAAGGTGAGGGGAGGGTAAAATGAGGAAACTGGTGAAATCCACATCGATCCTGTGTAGTTGGAGGGTCCCAAGGTGGAAGATGAAGTGTTCTTCCTCCAGCCATCAGGTAGTTAGGGTTTGGCAATGGCACCTGCATATCTTTGGCAGGGTGGAAGGGAGAGGGGCAGTGGGGTTGGTTGGTGTGGGTGTTCCGGAAATTCTCTGTTGGGATATCTGGTCGGCATGGATGATTTGGACCGAAGGGTCTGTTTCCATGCTGAACACCTCTATGACACTATGACTCTATGAAGCGTTCTGCAAGTAGGTGTCCTGTCTCCCCAGTGTAGAGGAGATCACATTGGAAGCAACGGGTACAGTGAATGATGTGTGGAAATGCAGGTAAGACTCTGATGGATGTGGAAGGCTCCTTTGGGGCTTTGGACAGAGATTGAGTAGGTGGGGGCAGGTTGATGCAGGTTTTGCAATTCCTGCGGTTGCGGGGGCAGGGAGAGTGGGTCAGTTTTTTTGGGTGGGGGGGGGGGGGGGAAAAAAGAGGGTGATGCTGCTGTTGTGCACTGGGACAAAAAAGGTTAGAAAATAGCAGTGCCCCTCACCAGCAAAATCATGTTACAGCACCTATGCTATTAATGACACGGAACTGACAATCTGGCACTCCCTCACGTGTGTAACCCCATTTTCTCACCCTCCTTGCAGTTTAACATACATTCTTCTGTTGTAACAACTTATCTGAATACCCTCAAAGTCAATACTGCCTTGTCCCCCATTGCCCACTGCATCACGTCATTGGCCAGGAGGAAATCACCACAGAGGAAACCAGTGAGATATTCCCAAACACAAACAGGTGCTTTTATTTGTGGATAGGAAAAGGGAACAGAAATGAAGCAACAGAAGCTGAACTGCACCCCACGCCCTGTCACCACGTTTTGGCGGCACATCCCAAAAAAATGTTAACAGTCAACACAGTTTGCTGCACCCACCTCTGTTCTAGCTAGTGTCAATGAGGTTCTGGCTGTCTGTCTGTCTGTCTGTCTGTCTGTCTCAATGTCAATATTGGCCTTGCAGAAGTCCAGTCTGATTCTGTCACACATCCTGCTGTAGCCCACTTGACTCCGACGACTCCTACTAAATTCAGTGTGTGCGATTTTAAAGCAGGAAGGTTACAGAGGGTGGATGGCAGCAGTGAGCAGAGCATCAGTAAGATATAAACCAAAAGGAAAGACTTTGACATATGTCAAGCTAGAACTCCAGCCCATCAAAAGCAGCTCTACCCAAAAAGGAGAGAGGGGTCAGAGAAAGATCTCTGTGAGAACAAAGAAAATTACAGCACAGGAACAGGCCCTTTGGCCCTCCAAGCCTACGCTGATCCAGATCCTTTATCTAAATCTGCTGACTGTTTTCAAAGGACCTGTATCCCTTTTCTCCCTGTCCATTCATATATCTGTCTAGGTTACATCTTAAATGATGCTATCATTCCCACCCCTACCACTGGCAATGTGTTCCAGGAGCCCACCACTCTCTGCATGAAGAACTCTCCACGTACATCTCCCTTAAACTTTTCCCCTCTCACTTTGAACTCGTGAGTCCTTGTAATGGAATCTTCCACTCTGGGAAAGTTTCTTGCTATCCACTCTATCTACACCTCTCATGATTTTTTTGGCCTCAAATTAGGTCCCACCTCAAACTACTCCTTTCCAAAGAGAACAACCTTAATCCACTCAACCTCTCTTCATAGCTAGCACCCTCCGTCCCAGGCAACATCCTGGTGAACCTCCTCTGCACCCTCTCCATAGCATCCACATCCTTTTGGTAACGTGGCGACCAGAACTGTATGCAGTATTCCAAATGTGGCCGAACCAAAGTCTTACACAACTGTAACATGACCTGACAACTCTTGTACTTAAACAAAGGCTGTTACATTGATAAACTTGAGGTTGGAAGGCAGACGGAACCGCTAAGCTAAAAGTAAAGTGTTGGCATTTCTAAAAAGGGGGAAAAGAAAAATCAACTTTCTGGAAATTGTGTTTGAAACGGAAGAGTTGTGGGAATTCGATTTCAGTTCGTCAGAGATAGTGAAGCTATGTATTTTTGATAGAAGATACAGGCTGAAGCAAGTCAGAAAGTACAAGGTGATCAATGCTGGTTAGATTTGAGAGTGATAAGAAATTTCAATTATCTGAAGAATTGAGAAAAATAAATAAGTTCCTGAATTTCATGCTCTATCTATGCCAGCAGAAAAATCAAATTGGGTTTGATCTGTTCCACAGTTTAGCTGGGAAAAAGCCTAGTTGTAGTGACTCACTCAATGCACAGATGATTGGAGAGTATAAGCCTCAGAACATTCGATTTGCAGTTTGGTGAGAGCAGAGTGGAATCAGGAAAACAGATTTGGAGGAGCAGTGAGAAAAAAGTAAAATGAATAACGCAACAATTGAATTATAAATAGAACAATTAGAAGAAACTGGACATTTACTATTCAAAAATCAACCAATGACATGACCTTGCTCAACATGCAAACAATGAGTTGGGACAGAAATAAGCCATTCAGCTCCTTCAGCCTAATGTACCATTCAAGTAAGTCATGGCTGATCTCGAAGTTTCAAGCTCCAATATCCCTCAATTCCTCTCACAAGAATCCCTCTACTTTTGCTTTAAAAACATTCAACCATTCCCCCTTCCACCACATTGAGATGGAGTGTTCCAAAGTCTCACAACCATCAAAAGAAGATAATCCCACCTCTGTCCTAAAAGAGTGATTTAGATCACAGTCATTGTCTCAATGAACATTATAGAAAGTTAAGAGTCTATAAATCAGATGACTTCATCACATCATTTATGCATTGAATTTTTTTTGTCATTGGTAACTTCTTCCTGCAAAAGTAGGATTTGTACCTTTTTTCAGATTTCTTGGGGGGGGGGGGGGGGAAGGGGGGTAAATGAAGGTTAAAGCTGCCTATACAACAGCCCCAAACTATAGCAAGTGGAAAACAAAACCTTTGGAACAGGAATTTTGCAGACTCTAGCTGACAAATTAACATGAACTATTCTGACGTATTTAGATCTAATGGTAGCCTCAAAATTTAACTTCGTTATAACCCACTTCCAATTCTCATCTCCAGTGAGAAGATGGCGTAGATTCTTGGCAGGTTAATGAGTGCCTGTCTTAACCATCAGGTCATGGTTGGAAGGATTATCTTCAATGGAGCTGTGACAGACAGGTTAGAATGAAAGGGAAAAACTACAACTGAGTGATGGGCTACCTTCAAAGTGGAGATGGTTCAGACACAAAGTGCATTAAATCAAAAGAAAAGGGAAGAAAGGTCAGACCAACAAATCTAGAGGTGTCGGATGGCAATTAGCTGGAAATTAAGATAAATTAAAATATGCTTAAGACAGGGTCAGGTAGAAATTACAATTGAAAACCAAAGAGTAATTATACAGAAGGTTCAGATTGGAGGTGAGAAAGCATATTAGAGAAGCAAAGAGGAACGAGGAGAAAATACTGGCTGCCAACATAGAAGGAAATATTAGGAAATAAGCCCGGCCAGACAATAAAAGCTTAAGTGGGAGAGTTTTGTGGGAATAGTGATCATAATTCCATACGTTTTCAGATAATTATGGATAAGGACAAGAGTGGACCTCGGGTGAATGTGTCAAATTGGGGGAAGGTCAACCATAACCAAATTCGGTGAGAATTGGAGAAGATGGATTGCGATTGGCTGTTTGAAGGTGAACCCATAACTGACAAGTGGGAGCCTTTTAAAGACCAACTGGTTAGAGGGCAGGACAGGCATGTTCCTGTGAAAAAGGACAGGAACAACAGGAATCTGATTGAGACATATAAGATCCTTAAAAGGATTGGACACGCTGGAGGCAGGAAACATGTTTCCGCTGATGGGTGAGTGCTGAACCAGACGACACAGCTTAAAAATACGGGGAAGACCATTTTTAGGACAGAGATGAGGAGAAACGTCTTCACCCAGAGAGTGGTGGCTGTGTGGAATGCTCTGCCCCAGAGGGCAGTGGAGGCCCAGTCTCTGGATTCATTTAAGAAAGAGTTGGATAGAGCTCTCAAAGATAGTGGAATCAAGGGTTATGGAGATAAGTCAGGGACAGGATACTGATTAAGGATGATCAGCCATGATCATATTTAATGGTGGTGCAGGCTCGAAGGGCAGAATGGCCTACTCCTGCACCTATTGTCTAATATTTCTAGGCAGACAGTCAAGCAGCTATGTTCATCTAATATCTATTCAACCACTTAGCAACCACAGTAAATTCTATTCCACCCAACAGGTGTTTCTTTGAAATTAAGTTCTCATAACAAAACAGCATTGCTTTTTGCGTTAGTCCTCAAACGTTATGCAGAACAGTTTTATTTATGGTTTTGAATATCTGCTTCATGAATTTTCCCAGAAAAATCTATACCAAAGGAAGTGAGAAAGTCATTGCTCCAAATATTTTAACATGGAATAGTTGAAGGTATGAAGTTTTTGAAGGATTTTAATTTGAAGGGGAATGGACTCCATATCTGTCCAAATTAGAACCTAAAGGACTGCTGTTCTATAGGATGCTAATTCACCTCAAAAGCTCATTGTTAGTAAGGCATTTACACTTTCACACTTATACTTGTCAAGGATACTGATGGGACGAGAAAGCGACCGAGACAGCGAACAAGAGCGTGAGAATAAATTCCATTGCATAGGGGGAGATTTAAGTTGCGCTTTGGTAAAGGATTAGTTTTTGCTGGCCTGGTTTCTACAACATCCATTAAGCATGTAGTTATGAAGTTGGGAAATTATACTGTTGGGAATGCAGTATTTTTCCATTATTTGAGAATGCCACACTTCAGATGTTTGCTCGAGATCCAATTTGGCAACAAACAAAACAAAAAGATGTCGCCCCATCAATAAATGGATAATCATGGCAGGGAGTGGATGTGTGACACAGAATGTCCAAAATCAAAGATTTTCATATAAAGGACAGACCCCAGAGTGACTCAGTAAAGTTAAATGATATTCAACTCCAAATTAAACATACCTGCTAGTGCTGCAACAGCCAGAGAAATAAAAATAATAGCTGCAGAAACCCAGGCAACTGGACCAACTTCAAATAGCAATTCAAAAGCCAGAAGTGCTGGTAATGAAAAAAAAGGTGGAAAACTCAAAGTAATAGGAATGAAGGAAAATTGGAAGTTCAAAATGAGAAAGCTACCAAAATTGCTTGAAAAGAGTTCAATAAAATTCCATCTGGATGGGATAAAAAGGATGTAAACATTTGAAAATGTTCAAAGACCAGGTGGATCAGGACGATCAATTTTTTCTGTGAAAACGTGAAAAAAAAATACTGATATACTTAACATGGTTAAACAGGATTTGGACCATAGGAGGAACGTATTGGTCGCCCAAAAAGAAGCCATTTTGAACTTCTTAAAGAGACACTATCAAATGTTTGATTTCGAGAAATGAACTTAAAAGTGAATATGAAGCTGGAAGATGACTGACAAAATAAATCATGTGTTGCTGGAGAAGCGCAGCAGGAGGTCCTGAAGAAGGGCTAATGCCCGAAACGTCGATTCTCCTGTTCCCTAGATGCTGCCTGACCTGCTGCGCTTCTCCAGCAACACATTTCCATCTCTGATCTCCAGCATCTGCAGACCTCATTTTCTCTTCAAAATAAATCATGTATTGAACAAAAGAGAAAGATTTGGAGGCATAGTACAAAAGTGGTTAATATTAATCTGTAACTAAGATAGTCTATGTTGTCAACATGAAATCATACAAGCACCAGAATTACTGAGAAATCTATTGATTTGGATCCTTCATGTAAAGTCTTGTCCATGTGTATCGTGAAGTTAGCAGATTCTGAGAGATAATGTTTATTGACAACTGAGACTCTTGCAATCTGCATCAATCCTTATTCTGGATACAATACAGCAACAATCCCAGACAGTTATAAACAATGAGAAAACTACTGACATACAAGAGAACGGACTCTGAAACACTAAAATCGTGCAAATTTACATACGAGTAGCAATGACTAATCTTCTTTTGTAGAAGGAACTCTGAATTCTAAATATTGTACGTAAACTTTTGCCAAAAAAAAAAAGAATATTTTACATCTTTAAAGATTTAATCTTTAATTTTTGGACCGTGCAAGGTGATTTGATTGGTGAGAGCAGTGCCCTGAGATATGTAGCCATGCGTAGCTATCACGTATTTTGTTGAGTTGAAACAGGAGTATTGCACGGATACGTTATTTCTGTCCACAAGGAACAGGGTTCCCGACTATTAGGTGAGGTTCAAATGGGAGAGCTAGTAATTGGTAGTGTCACTACCTCTGAAACAGGCAATCCAGATTCAAGTCTCACCTGCATCAGAGGGGACCTAACACCTCTGATCAGATTTCTTCAAAAATTCTACATCAATGGTTGAGACTTGCATAGAGTGTGGTTGACTGAAGTTCTAACTAAACATGTGGACTTGAACTGTAAATATATAGTTTGATACAAAATTGATTAGTCTGGTACAAGAAACCAACAGATCCGGCATCATGCCAGTATTGAAACTCATACCACATTACTCATCTGAATGGAGTAGCAAAATGCCCTTTTGGCATGATGACAGCATCTTTTAATGGCAAACACCCCATGCAAATGTAATTCTGAAGTAGGGCATATTTAAGTTGACCTGCAGGATTATGTCCATCCTGATTATATTTGCGACTATATATCACAAACTCTTCAAAAAGTTCCGATGGCAGCCACGTCTGGTCCTGAAAAGCACCAAGTCTAATTTTGATTGATTATTGTCACATGTACCTAGGCATAGTGAAAAGTTTTGTTTTGCATACATACAGTACTGGCAGATAACACCATACAAATTGCATTAGAGTAATTGAACACAGCGAGTGAAGAATTCAACATAACTGTTGCAGAGCAAGTACACAAAAAGCAAAATCAAATTTTACATCTGACAGGTCCATGTCCCTCATGATTTTATAAACCTCTAAGGTCACCCTTCAGCCACCAACACTCCAGGGAAAACAGCCCCAGCCTGTTCAACCTCTCTCTTTAGCTCACATCCTCCAACCCTGGCAACATCCTTGAAAATCTTTTCTGAACCCTTTTAAGTTTCACAACATCCTTCTGATAGGAAGGAGACCAGAATTGCACACAATACTCCAAAAGTGGCCTAATCAATGTCCTATACAGCTTCAACATGACCTCCCAACTCCTGTACTCGATACTCTGATGAAGGAAAGCATACCGAATGCCTTCTTCACTAACCTATCTCCCTGCAACTCTACTTTCAAGGAGCTATGAACCTGCACTCCAAGGTCTCTTTGTTCAGCAATACTCCCTAGAACCGTACCATTACGTCCTGCTAAGATTTGCTTTCCCAAAATGCAGCAGCTTGCATTTATCTAAATTAAGCTCCATCTGCCACCTGTCAGCCCATTGGCCCATCTGATCAAGATCCCTTTGTAATCTGAGGAAACCTTCTTCGCTGTACATTATATCTCCAACGTTGACGGCAGCTAACTTACTAACTATACCTCTTGTACTCACATCCCAAATCATGGATTTAAATTATGAAAAGTTTTTAAGATTTCATATCTTCCACCAGACGGTAAAAGGTTGGAAGAGATGATAACCAGGGTGGGAGGGGTCTATGATGACGTTAGTTGCCTTCCCAAGACAGTGAGAAGTATAAATGGAGTGAATGGATGAAAGGTTGGTTTGTGTGACAGACTGGGCTATGTTCTCAACTCTGTAGTTTCTTATGGTCCTGGGCAGAGCAATTACCATACCAAGCAGCGATTAATCCAGATAAAATACTTTCTATGGTACACTTATAAAAATCACTAAGTGCCTTCATGGACATGCTGAATTTCATTAGCTGGCTGAGGACATAGAGATGTTGTTGTGCTTTCTTGACCATAAGATCAATGTAGGTGGACCAGGATAGATTGTTGGTGATCAATCACTCCGAGGAAACTGATAGTCTTGACCACAGCACCATTGATATAGACAGAGCATGCCCATCACCTTGCTTCCTGAAATGAATAGGTCTTTGATTTTGCTAATATTGAGGGAGAGTGTGTTACTTTTACTCCACTATGCCACCAGGCGTACACATTTTCCTATATTCTGTCTTGTTGTTGTTTGAGATCTGGCCTACAACACTGGTGTTGTCATCAAACTTGTAGATGGAGCTAAGATGAAACTTGGCCATGCACTGTCATGAGTATATAGGGAGTACAGTAAGTGGGTGAGTATGCAATTTTGTGAAGCCCTGGGTGTTGAGGTGTGGAGGTGGTGACGTTGTCTATTCTCACCGATTGTAGTCTTTGGGCCAGGAAGTAGAGGATCCAGTTGCAGGGGGTGAAGCAGAGACCTAGTTACCAGAGTTTGGAGATTAGTGTGGTTGGAATCAGTGTTGAAGGTGCAGCTGTAGTTTAAGTAGGAGCCTCACATAGCTATCCTTGATAACCAGACGCTCCAGGGATAAGTGTAGAGCCAAGGAGATGGTGTCTCAGTGGACCTGTTGCAACAGGAGGCTAACTGAAAGGGATCAAGAGAGGCTGGGAGGCTAGAGTAGAAGTGAGCCATGATTAACCTCTTGAAGCAATTCATAAATTGTGGAAGAGCGTGCTACTGGGCAGGAGCAATTGAGGCAATCTGCTCGAATTTTCTTTGGCACCGGGACGATGGTGGTCCTTTTGAAGCACATGGAGACATTAAGTTGTAGTAAGAGGGTTAAAAACATCAGCAAATGCTCCCACCAGTTAGTCCGCACAGAACCTGAGTGCATGGCTGTTGACTCCATCTGAGCCAGTCGCTTTTTGCTACAAAAAGGTTGATCTAACATGTCGCAGTAACTGAGGGAACAGATCAGAGGCTGTCAGAGCCGGTGACACCGCTTCACTGACCTTCTGTTCGAAACAAGAGAAAGATGCATTGAGTGCATCATGGAGGGATAGATTTTGTTATTTTGTTCTGTTTCACTTTGTAGCCTGCTACGCCATGTAAGCTGTACCACAAACGGTTTGGGTCTCTCGCTTTGACTGGTATTACCTCTAGCATCTCTAATGGTCTTATGGAGGTTGTACCTGGATTTCCTGTAAAAGGTTATGGTCATCTTACTTGGCCGCCTCACACCTGGACATCAGTGGGCAATGGATCTCCCAGTTCATCTGTGGTTTCTGGTTGGGGAACATTTGGATTAACTTCTTTGGCACATAGTCTTCTACACACTTGCTAATGAAGTCTGGAACATTAGTGGCACAATTATTTTGCTGGGTTTTTGAATACGGACCAGTCTATTGTTTCAAGCAGGAGAAAGTGAGGGCTGCAGATGCTGGAGATCAGAGCTGAAAATGTGTTGCTGGAAAAGCGCAGGTCAGGCAGCATCCAGGGAACAGGAGAATCGACGTTTCGGGCATGAGCCCTTCTTTCCTGAAGAAGGGCTTATGCCCGAAACGTCGATTCTCCTGTTCCTTGGGTGCTGCCTAACCTGCTGCGCTTTTCCAGCAACACATTTTCAGCTATTGTTTCAAGCAGTCCTGTCAAAGCTCCTCCGCTGCCTCAGACCAGCACTACTACTTTCTGCACTGGATCCTCAAGTTTCAGTTTCAGTTTCAATTTCCAAGTCAGGAGGACAAACACAGCATTGTGACCTGATTTTCTAAAGTGCGGACGGAGTATGTCGCGGTAGGCATCTTCGATGGTTGTGTAGAAACAGTCAAGGATGTTCAGATCTCTGGTCTACCTCAGATTCCTTTGGAAGGCCAAAAGGTATCTCAAAAGTTGAACAATTTAAGCTTGCTATTTCGTAGTGCTGCAATGCAGTAGCTACATTAGAATGAAGTTTGCCATCAATAGGATACAGCCATCAAGCCAAAAAGATATTGTCGAGAGAGGGGTGCATCCGAGGAGCAGGAGAATCGACATTTTAGGCAAAAGCCTTTCATCAGGAATTCCCGAAACGACGATTCTCCTGCTCCTCGCTGCTGCCTGACCTGCTGTGCTTTTCCAGGGCCACAATTTTCAACTCTGATCTCCAGCGTCTGCAGGCCTCACTTTCTCCCAAAAGTGATATTGTGTGTCGCAGAAGTGTGTAACATACTTTATGAATTTCAGTGCTGGTGTGATGCCAGTTATGTAACTTGTATGTTCCAAAACTGGCCAATTATGTCAAACAGCATATCCCTTCAGTTGTTCACAACAGGCAAATTACTAACTGTATTTAAACAAATTATACTGTACCCAAATCAGCCTGTACTTGCAAAACTCACTGACTTTACATATGATTCTGCTGGATGTAGGTTTGCTCACTGAGCTGGAAGGTTCATTTTCAGACGTTTTGTCACCATACTAGGTAACATTTTTAGTGATCCTCCGGATAAAGCACTGGCGGTGTAGCCTGCTTTCCATTGGTGTTTGGGTTGCCTTGGTTTGGTGATGTCATTTCCAATGGTGACATCATTTCCTGTTCTTTTTTTCTTAGGGGGTGGTAAATGGGACCCAAGTCAATGTGTTTGTTGATCGTGTTCCAGTTGGAATGCCATTTTGAGGAATTCTTGAGTGTGTCTGTTTGGCTTGTCCTAGGATGGAGGTGTTGTCCCAGTCGAAGTGATGTCTTTGCTCATCTGTACATGGGGATACTATGGATAGAGGCAGAAAACTAGCCACCAGGATACATAAACATCACCTAGCCACAAAAAGACTTGACCCACTCTCAGAAGTATCCTTACATACGGACGAGGAAGGACACCACTTTGCCTGGGACAACACATCCAACCTAGAACAAGCCAAACAGAGACATGCGCAAGAATTCCTAGAAGCATGGCATTCCAACCGGAACTCTATCAACAATCCCATTTACCACCCCCTGAGAAAAAGAACAGGAAATGACATCACCAACCCAAGGAAACCCGGACATCGATTTTCCTGCTCCTCGGATGCTGTCTTACCTGCTGTGCTTTTCCAGCACCACTCTAATCCTGACTCTAATCTCTAGCATCTGCAGTCCTCACTTTTGCCTATCAATGCTAGCCAGCCAGTGACACCCATGTCCCACCAAATGAATTTTAAAAAGTAGCATCTGGTTGGGAAACTAAATAAACAACTGGAGCTTGAATGTAAATGAAACAAACTTGGAGTTTGTTACATTTAGGTTTTGCTTCACGTTGACTTAAGCAGTGAACAGTTAGTTAGAAAGGGAGATAGTAAGACAGCAGTTACCTAGCTAGAGAAAGTCATTATAATCCAAGAGAATTACAGGATGCTCACTCTCATTAGATGATGAGTTCAACTTGAGGAACACTATACCTCAGGCATGGAGAGGATGAGAAGGCAGGGGCAGTACAAGAATTGAGCCCATTATGTTGCATCACAACCCAGTCATAAAGCCAGCCCGGTCATCGGAGCCCCAGAATTCAGTATATGATAAATTTGGAAAGGAGAAAACCCAAACGGGAGGATCTATTCAGCTGGTAGATAAAGAGCAAGAGCATCCTTCAACAAAATTCAGTTGACCTTGTTGTGTTTGGACTTCCGCAAGTACTCAGCATATTGGATGATACCAAAGCAATGGGTTTAATAGAGCTAAGAGAGTGCTCATTGATATTTAACTCACTACACAGTAGTTGCCTCTTCTGGGGCTGTGTTATCTAGAATTGAGATGTAGATAAACTGGGAGGGGGCACTTGGTCAAAAGCTAACAATGTCCCTCACAAAATCTTGCACCTGGACAATAGTTGGAATGGTGGAAAGAACTCAATTCTGGAACTTTAGGTTCCAAGAAAAAGGGAAAGAGCCTTCAAGATTTCAAATGAGAATGGAGGGGGGTGGGGTGGGGCAGGAGACATGGGTAGCAAAACTTGAGTTTATAATATGATTCTTTATAGAAACAGAACATTGGTCTACTTCATTACCAATCAGCCCTGAGCCTGCACCACCATTCAATACATGGTAAAAACAAGGAGTACAAATGTTGGAAACCAGAGTCTAGATTAGAGTGGGGCTGGAAAAGCACAGCAGGTCAGGCAGCATCTGGAGGAGCAGGATGCCTAACCTGCTGTGCTTTCCCAGCAACACTCTAATCTAGACACCATTCAATACATGGTTGATCGTGCAATTGCAGGATTACACTCCCACTTTCTCTCCATACTCCTTTATCTCTTTAACCACAAAGGCCACACCCACCTCTCTCTCGAATATATTTTCAAAATAGGCCTGAACAGCTTTCTGTGACAGAGAATTCCACAGTTAAGAAATTCTTCCTCATCTCAGTCCTCAAATGGCTTACCCTTTATTGTTAGACTATGATCAGTGGTTTCCCAACATCAGGAACATTCTTCCTGCCTCCAGCATATCCACTCCCTGTTACGAGCTCGTGTTAATTTACTTCTTTTTGACAGACCTGAAATATTATGGCATGATCTATTGCTTCATTACAGGTTGTTGGTATTTCTTCTCTAAACATTGACAATCTCTAACAGGGTTATTACATTATTATTGATCCAAATTCTACCCCAACCATTACATTGGATTAATTGCATATATTTATAAAAGTAGCTTTTGAAAGGCTGTGCACTTGAAATGAGAAATTTGCAGGGCACCAGGCAAGAGCAGAGGAGTGGAACTAATGGGATAGCTATCAAAAAAAAAGAAAGAATATTATGAGCTGAAAAGCCTCCTTCTGCATTGAATCCTTCTTTGTATTTTCCTTGACTTCTAGACCACTGGCCATGAAGGTGGTGTAAAACTTCTAGAGTCCAGATAGTTGGAGACGAGATATATCCTGAAAGATGCATCGGGACCAATGTTCTCTAAACTGTTCTGAAGGTCTGCATACACCAGTTGGCACAAGGACACAACTTCCAGAAGTTGCTTCTGTTGCACACAGACCTTGCACAGTGATAGATTAGACTACACTGAATGCAGGTCAGGACCTCTCAGAGAACCTGTCATATTGAGTAAACTGCAATTGCTCAGGATATTGAAAACTCTGATGGACAATTTATTCAGCATCTCGAATAGAAACATAGAACCCCTACAGTATGGAAGCAGACCATTCAAGTCCATACTGCCCCTCTGAAGAGCATCCTACCGAAACCCACCCCCCCAGCCTATTTCTGTAAATCGCTTCTCATGGCTAATCCACCGAACATGGACATCCTAGGACACTGTGGGCAATTTAGAACGGCCAATCCACCTAACCTACACATCTTTGGACTGTGGGAGGAAACCGGAGCACCCAATGGAAACCCTTTCAGACGTGGGGAGAATGTGCAAACTCCTCACACAGACAGTCACCAGAGGGTGGGATCAAACCCGGGTCCCAGGTGCTAAGAGGCAGCAGTGCTAACCATGGAGCCACCATGTTGCCCACAGGTCTGGCATCCTGATGAGCCCAAACATGCCTGTCAAAGCCTTCTGGTAACTCAAATATATGCAAATAACTAGATGTTGCATATATTTTAAAAAAACACCTTTGGGGCTGATGAAATTGTCAGGACAGCCAAACTCCAAATGTTTGATAATTCTCACTATGTATGGATTGCACAGAACCAAACTGCTCTGGTGAAGAAGATATTTTTAAGTAGATTTCTGAATTACAAACAAGCTAGGCAAGACAGTTCACTTCTACAATATGCTGTGTAGAAGTAGGTGTGGTTTCCTTGCAGTTAGAACAAGATATGCACTCTCTAATCGAACATCAAATATATTTAAAATTTAAGTGAAGAGTCAATTCAAAATAGCTTATTTGTAAAGACTGCAAAACCTGGAACTTGTCACAAAAGAACAGTTCTCCTCCATCAACCCTCTACATAAATTGTTCTTTGAAACATTATCGTTTTAGATCTTGTATGACTGTGCACTCTTAACCATCTCTCATCTGTGCTCATGGACACTATACCTCCACATTTCTCCAAATGTACCCCAACAAAAAATAATAACTTGCTGATTTCTTAATAAACATTACATAGTCGAGTTGCCAATAAACATATCGGTACTGGCTCAGCACAAAGATGATGATTTTTAATGCCACCTCAAAGATCATATCACAGCCTTCATTTTGTCCAGAGGTATGTATGTTAGCCAATGTGGCATGTGCATTCTCTGCAGAGTCCAGAAAAAGGCAAGCCAGAACCAGTGTGAACTTTGTACTACAGCCAGCAATAAAGATTGCAATAAATAATCCACCTTAATATAAAATACTTGATTTGCATTCCAGTCTTTTGTGACTATGGCATGTTGAAGATCATGTGTACCCTAGCAACACATCATTACATTGTGTTACAGGGACATTATGTTACAGGGACATTGCTGAGCGGTGAATCATGTTTCAAGTGAAGAAACGACACAGTACAAAAATAAAAACACAATGATATGTGACCAAGAATAAACTACATATCTTTAAAGCTCGGGAATGGGGATTTTTGCCTTGTCATTCAGCATGGTTGCTCATTTTTGAATTTTAAACAATCAGCAACTGTGTCATCTACAAACTGTTAAGTTGGCATTTAGCATGCCTACCTTAATTGCTCAGACCACACAGAGTATAGGAACTAAGCATCATGCTGAGGTTGTACAGGACGTTGGTGAGGCAACTTTTGGAGTACTATGTACAGTTCTGGTCACTCAGCTATAGGAAGGATATTATTAAATTGGAGACGGTTCAATAAAGATTTACCAAGCCATTGCCAGAAATGGAAGGTTTGAGTTATAAAGAGAAGCTGGGACTTTGCCACCCCTCCACTCCACAACCCCACTCACCCAATGGAGTGGGGAGGTTGAGAATGAACTTAGAGGTTCATCAAATCATGAGGAGCATAGATATAGGTGGATAACAAACATCTTTTCATGAGTTTGGGGGTTTTCAAATCTAGGGGTCACATTTTTACGCTAAGACAAAAAAGAACCTAAGGGGCAACTTCTTCCACAGAGGATGGTCCATATGTAGAATGAACTGCCAGAGGAAGTTGTGTTGGCAGGTATAGTACAAGATTTTAAAGACATATGTGGCGACGGATTAGATGGACATTGGCCAACTACAGGCAAGTGGGGAAGTTTAATTTGGGAAACTTGGTCAGCATGGAGGAGTTGGACAGAAGGGTCTGTTTCAGTGCTCTACAACTCTTTAATTATATCACCACTTAAGTGACAAAGGTGACCTGTTTACAGAGAGTTGAAGACTTTAATTTGAACACAACCTCAGATTCCTTCTCCCTTTCAGAATTGGAATCCTGAGGACATACTCGCTGGTTATTTCAACATGTGAAAATTCTAGCAGCATTAAAAATGAGAAAGTTGCCCCAACTCATTGCACCATTCTTGACAGTGTCAGTGTCAAGAATGAACTGAAATGTCTTGCTGGAAAAGCACAGCAGGTCAGGCAGCATCCAAGGGGAGACAGGCCGCCTACTTGCGGAACATTTCAGAGAACACCTCTGGGACACCCGGACAAACCAACCCAACCACCCCGTGGATCAACACTTCAACTCCCCCTCCTATTCCACCAAGGACATGCAGGTCCTTGAACTCCTCCATCGCCAAACCATAGCAACACGACGGCTGGAGGAAGAGCGCCTCATCTTCCGCCTAGGAACCCTCCAACCACAAGGGATGAACTCAGATTTCTCCAGTTTCCTCATTTCCCCCCCCCCCACCTTGTCTCAGTCCCAACCCTCGAACTCAGCACCACCTTCCTAACCTGCAATCTTCTTCCTGACCTCTCCGCCCCTACCCCCACTCCGGCCTATCACCCTCACCTTTACCTCCTTCCACCTATCACATTTCTAATGCCCCTCCGCCAATCCCTCCTCCCTACCTTTTATCTTAGCCTGCTTGGCACACCTTCCTCATTCCTGAAGAAGGGCTCATGCCCGAAACGTCAATTCCCCTGCTCCTTGGATGCTGCCTGACCTGCTGCACTTTTCCAGCAACACATTTTCAGCTCTGATCTCCAGCATCTGCAGTCCTCACTTTCTCCTTAGTGTCAAGAATCCCAGACAAACACGTTCTGAAACTTCCATGAGTTGCATTACTCTGTCCAAGGATTTCCAGTTGTTTAATGCGTTTGAAACATTACACCAAGTGGTTCAATCTGAATGAACCTCTGATGTTTGGAAGAATACGTGAGAAAATTTTATTGAAAGAAATACAATACTTTGAAGGGATTTGACAGTTTATTTCTGCAGTTACATTCTGGAGAATCTAATCATAGAGTCAGAGATGTACAGCATGGAAACAGACCCTTCAGCCCAACTTGTCCATGCTGACCAGATATCCCAACCCAATCTACTCCCACCTGTCAGCACCCGGCCCATATCCCCCCCAAACCCTTCCTATTCATATACCCATCCAGATGCCTTTTAAATGTTGCAATTGTACTATCCTCCACCACTTCTCTGACAGCTCATTCCATACACGTACCACCCTCTGCGTGAAAAAGTTGCCCCTTAGGTCTCTTTTATATCATTCACCTCTCACTCTAAACCTATGCCCTCAACCTCTGGACTCCCCCACCCCAGGGAAAAGACCTTGTCTATTTACCCTATCTAAGCCCCTCATGATTTTATAAACCTCTATAAGGTCACCCCTCAGCCTCTGACGCTCCAGGGAAAACAGCCTCCGCCTGTCCAGCCTCCCTGTAGCTCAAATCCTTCAACCCTGGCAACATCCTTGTAAATCTTTTCTGAACCCTTTCAATTTTCACAACATCTTTCCCAATTGGAAGGAGACCAGAATTGCACGCAATATTCCAACAGTGGCCTAACCAATGTCCTGTACAGCTGCAACATGACCTCCCAACTCCTGTACTCAATACTCTGACCAATAAAAGGAAAGCATACCAAATGCCTTCTTCACTATCCTATCTACCTGCGACTCCACTTTCAAGGAGCTATGAACGTGCACTCCAAGGTCTCTTTGTTCAGCAACACTCCCTAGGACCTTACCATTAAATGTATACGTGCTGCTAAGATTTGTTTTCCCAAAATTCAGCACCTCGCATTTATCTAAATTAAACTCCATCTGTCACTTCTCAGTCCATGAGCCCATCTGATCAAGATCCCTTTGTAATCGGAGGTAACCTTCTTGGCTGTCCACTACACCTCCAATTTTGGTGTCATCTGCAAACTTACTAACTAACCCTCTTCTATAAATGATTTGGATGGGAGCATAAATGACAAAAAGTAGTGGACCCAGCACTGATCCTTATGGCACTCCACTGGTCACAGACCTCTACCTGAAAAACAACCCTCCACCACCACCCTCTGTCTTCTACCTTTGAGTTTTTTATGCTTAAGAATTGACCGACAGACAGTACAATTGGATCAGCTCAGGCTTGGAGGGCTGAAGGGCCTATTCCTGGGCTGTAAATTTTCTTTGTTCTTTGAGTCAGTTCTATATCCAAATGGCTAGCTTTCCCTATATTCCATAAGATCTAACCAGTCTCCTATGGGGAACCTTGTCAAACGCCTTACTGAAGTCTATATAGATCACATCTACTGCTCTGCCCTCATCAATCTTCTTTGTTACTTCTTCAAGAAACTCAATCAAGTTTGAGAGACATGATTTCCCATGCACAAAGCCATGTTGACTATCCCTAATCAGTCCTTGCCTTTCCAAATACATGTACATCCTGTCCCTCAGGATTCCCTCCAACAACTTGCCCATCACCGACGTCAGGCTCACTGGTCTATAGTTCCCTGGCTTTTCCTTATCACCTTTCTTAAATCGTGACACCACGTTAGCCAACCTCCAGTCTTCCGACACCTCACCTGTGACTATCGATGACTCAAATATCTCAGCGAGACGCCCAGCAATCACTTCCCTAGCTACCCAAAGAGGTCAAGGGCACACCTGATCAGATTCTGGAGATTTATCCACTTTTGTGCATTTCAAGACATCAAGCACTTCCTCCCCTGTAATATGGACATTTGTCAAGATGTCATCATCTATTTCCTGACATTCTATATCTTCCATGTCCTTTTCCACAGTAAACATGGATGCAAAATACTCGTTTAGTATCTCCCCCATCTCCTGTGGCTCCACATAAAGGCCACCTTGCTGATCTTTGAGGGGCCCTATTCTCTCCCTACTTACCCTTTTATCCTTAATGTATTTGTAAAAACCCTTTGGATTCTCCTTTACTCTATTTGCCAAAGCTATCTCATGTCCCCTTTTTGCCCTCCCGATTTTCCTCAAGTTTACTCCTACTGCCTTTATACTCTAAGGATTCATTCAATCTATCCTGTCTCTACCTGACATATGCTTCCTTCTTTTTCTGAACTAAACCCTCAATTTCTTTAATTATCCAGCATTCCCTGCAGCTACCGGACTTCCCTTTCACCCTAACAGGAATATACTTTCTCTGGATTCTTGTTATCTCATTTCTGAAGGCTTCCCATTTTCTACCATCCCTTTAACTGCGAACATCTACCCCCAATCAGACTTTGAAAGTTCTTACCTAATATCATCAAAATTGGCCTTTCTCAAATTTAGAATTTCACCTTTTAGATCTGGTCTATTCTTTTCCATCACTATTTTAAATCTAATAGAATTATGGTCGCTGGCCCCAAAGTGCTCCTCCACCAACACCTCAGTCACCTGCCCTGCCTTATTTCCCAAGAATAGGTCAAGATTTGCATCTTCTCTAGTTACCTACGTCCACATACTGAATCAGAAAATGTTCTTGTACACACTTAAATTCCTCTCCATCTAAACCATTAACACCATGGCAGTCCCAGTTTATGTTTGGGAAGTTAAAATCCCCTATCATAACCACCCTACTATTCTTACAGATAACGGAGATCTCCTTACAAATTTGTTTCTCAATTTCCCTCTGACTATTAGGGAGTTTATAATACAATCCCAATAAAGTGATCATCCCTTTCTTATTTCTTCTTCAGTTCCACCAAAAAACTTCCCTGGATGTATTCCCAGGAATATCCTCCCTCAGTACAGCTGTAATGCTATCCCTTATCAAAAAAGCTAATCCCTCCCCTCTCTTGCCTCCCTTTCCTGTTCTTCCTGTAGCATTTATAACCTGGAACTTTAAGCTGCCAGTTCTGCCCATCCCTGAGCCATGTTTCTGTAATTGCCACAATATCCCAGTCCCATGTTCCTAACCATGCCCTGAGCTCATCTGCCTTCCCAGTTAAGCCTCTTGCATTGAAATAAATGCAGTTTATCAGTCCTACCTTGTTCTCTGCTTTGTCCCTGTCTACCCTAACTGTTTGATTCGTTTCTGTTCTCAACTGTACCATTCTCAGATGGATCTCTTTCCTGATTATCTCCCTGGGTCCCATCTCCTATCTTACTAGTTTAAATCCTTCTGAGCAGTTCTAGCAAATCTCCCTGCCAGTATATTAGTCCCCTTCCAATTTAGGTGCACTTCTACCCCATGTGAATCCTTCTCCCATACACTAGCTCTTCAGTCATACATTCATCTCCTCTATCCTCCTATTTCTGCCCTCACTAGCTCGTAGCACTGGACATATTCCAGGTATTACTACTCTTGAAGAACTCCTTTTTAAATTCTTTCCTAACTCTCTGTAATCTCCCTTCAGAATCTCAACCTTTTCCCTTGCTATGTCATTGGTCCCAACGTGGACAATGACCTCCTCCTGGCCTCTCCCCCCCTTGAGAACATTCTGCACCTTCTGAGACATCCTTGATCCTGACACCAAGGAAGCAACACCATTCAGATTTTTTTGCTGCTGGCCACAGAAGTGCCTGTCTGTGCCTCAGACTAGAGAGGCCCCTAACACAATTGATCTTTTGGAACCCGACGTACCCCTCATTGCATTAGAGCCTGTCTAGTTGTCAGAAAGTTGCTGTTCATGTGACCCCCTGAGAATCCATCAGCCCCTACATTTTCCAAAACAGCATACTTGTTTGAAATGGGGATAGCCACAGAAGACTCCTGCATTCACTGCCTACATCTCTTACCTTTCCTGGAGTTAACCCATCTACGTAACTGTATTTGTGACATTTCCCCCTTCCTATAACTGCCACCCATCACATCCCCTTGCTCTTGTAAATTCCTCATTGCTTCTAACTGTCTCTCCAACCAATCCACTCGATCTGATAGGATTTGCCACCAACAGCATTTATTGCAGATATAATCTGCAGTAACCCATAAACTCTCCTTAAACTCCCACATCTGACAAGAGCAGCATATCACTCTACTAAAGGCCATTTTTTCTCCTTTATAATCTACAGACCCAGACAATAGCACCGTCTTATTCCTCTACAAAACACTGCTCCAGTCAAATCAATAGTTATGGCTTATACTTTAAGTTTAATCTAGAGACAAATCTCAATATAACAATCAAGAAACAACCCATTCTACTCACTACTGCAGACTTACTGTAAGGCCATGCTTAAATATTCACTTCTGTTTCTGTGCTGTGATCTCTCCCAAACAGGTTCCTCCAAGATCAGTTGTGAATTTCACTGGTTTTGTTAATTTTCCCAGACGCACGCTGATGTCCAGTGATACATGAATTCAAACAGCAAAGTCTCGGGATAAGTAGTAGATTATTTAGGGCTAAGGTGAGGGCAAATGTCTTCACCCAGACAGATGTGTTGTCTCGTATTTAAGGCTGAGATAGATAGATTTTTGTTGTTAGGTAATCATGGAGGAATGAGCAGAAAAGTAGATTTAAGGCAAAAGCATCACCTTACTGAACATTAGAGCTAATTTAAGGAGCTGAAGTCTTCCCCTGTTCTTATCACTTTACATTTTTCAGATTACAGCCTAACATATTTTAATTGATAAGTATCAATGTACAAACCTGCAGTTGTCTTAAGTGGCAGAAAGTACGGGTGGCACAGTGGTTAGCACTGCTGCCTCACAGCGCCAGAGACCCGGGTTCAATTCCTGCCTCAGGTGACTGACTGTGTGGAGTTTGCACATTCTCTCCGTGTCTGCATGGGTTTCCTCCAGGTGCTCCGGTTTCCTCCCACAGTCCAAAAATGTGCAGGTTACGTGAATTGGCCATGCTAAATTGCCCGTAGTGTTAGGTGAAGGGGTAAATGTAGAGTAATGGGTCTGGGTGGGTTGCGCTTCGGCAGGTCGGTGTGGACTTATTGGGCCGAAGGGCCTGTTTCCACACTACAAGTAATCGAAGTAATCTAATCTAATGGACCAAGTGCAGATCCAGTCAATTCAATCAGCACACAGTCTTTCCTCCTCTTTCCAAGGTACAATGGATCTCTCAGTGTCATTAAAACAACCAGAGGGCACCAACCATCAGCTTTCTAAGTCAGTTATCCCAGTTGACCAATACA
Source organism: Chiloscyllium plagiosum (assembly GCF_037043375.1). NCBI lineage: Eukaryota > Metazoa > Chordata > Chondrichthyes > Orectolobiformes > Hemiscylliidae > Chiloscyllium > Chiloscyllium plagiosum. The sequence continues at coordinate 89,707,234 of NW_028270146.1, read as the reverse complement.
GGGCCTATGTTGTGTGAGATTGGATGATATCAAGAAAGATTTTGCTGGAGTAGAGCGCACAACAATGTAGCTGTTAAGTGTCTTGCATGGATTCGATGAGGGAAGGCAGGGTGATCTTGGCACGAAGTTGTTACTGGAAAAGCGCAGCAGGTCAGGCAGCATCCAAGGAGCAGGAGAATCGATGTTTCGGGCATGAGCCCTTCTTCAGTCCTTCCTGAAGAAGGGCTTATGCCCGAAACGTCGATTCTCCTGCTCCTTGGATGCTGCCTGACCTGCTGCGCTTTTCCAGCAACACATTTTTCAGCTCTGATCTCCAGCATCTGCAGTCCTCACTTTCACTAAGTTGTTACTTGCAAGAATAGGGTTCTCAGCCTTCAGATTTAACACAGATTTAAGCATATGGCCATAATTGCAAAGTATAACGCATACACATCAATGCTTCTGACAAATATTTAAGACAGGTGGTAAGGAACAGCCAGGAAACTATAGAATGGTGAGCCTGACAGACATCAGTGGTGGGCAAGTTGTTAGAGGGAATCCTGAGGGACAGGATTTACATGTATTTGGAAGGCAAGGACTGATTAGTGGTAGTCAGCATGGCTTTACGTGTTGAAAATCATATCTTATGAACTTGATTGAGTTTTTTTTGAAGTAACAAAGAGGATTGATGAGGGCAGAGCAGTGGACATGATCTATATGGACTTCAGTGAGGCGTTTGACAAGGTTCCTCATGGTAGGCTGGTTAGTAAGGTTAGATCTCATGGAATACAGGGAGAACTAGCCATCTGGATATGGAACTGGCTCAAATTAAGACAACAGAGGCTGGTGGTTGAGGAGGGTTGTTTTTAAAGAGTGATGTGGGCCAAGTACTAGCAAAGGGGACTAGATTAGGCTAGGATATCTGGTCAGCATGGACAAGTTGGACCGAAGGGTCTGTTTCCGTGCTGGACATCTCTATGACTTGATGACTCTAAATAAAAACTTTAAGTTTTAGCTAGGAAACTAGAAAAGTCTGAGCTTGGTTAGCCAGATATTCAAATTCTATCAAAAAAACCTAACACTATCATAGATATCTTGATTTCCTTAAAACGTGATTTTACATGGTCCATAACACTACCTAATCCACAACTATCATATAACAACTTTTTAATTTGATGCAGCAATAAATCATGCATCCAAGTTGACTCACATGCCTCGATTAGTTCTTGGAAAGATCCTTCCCCAAGGCCTTCCTTAAAAGGGAACTTTTCTATCTGTGCTCACGTACTCTTACAGGAATTGCTGCTAATTAATTTCTACCATCTAAACTGACTATTGCTCGTCTCTGCACATTTTGACTTAGTGAATAAAGCAGGTTGGTCTCATGATTAGATCCGTATTCTCTTGAAGGAAACGCACAGCCAAAAAATCTAAGAAATTGACACAAACACAAAAAGATAGTTGAATTGATTCTTGATCACTGCTGTGCTACTGTCAAAATAGTTGACCAGAATTCCACCATCAAACCCATTTCCAGAGGAAAGGGGGAAGATTTTTTTCTTCTCCGAATTTATCATGTAGGCATCACTGGCAAGGTCAGTATTTATTGCCAATCCTTACTTGCTCTTAGAAGGTGATGCTCGTTGCCTTCTTGAAACAGTGCAGTCTATATTGGTCTACTTAAACCCACAGTTTTGTCCTGTGTAACGGAATTGTAACTCAGCAACAGTGAAGGAATAGTGACATAGTTGAGGACCCCAAGCATTTGCCGCCTTTGTCTTTTAAACTCTATTAGTCAGAGTTGAGAAGGTGTTCACAAGGAACCTTTGGGAGGTTTCTGCAGTACATCTTGCCAACAATACACCTGGCAAACTTGGGGGCTGGTGGCAGAAGCAGTAGTTAGTGGATGGGGGTGCCAACTGAGTGAGTGAGTGAGTGAGTGTCTTTGTCCTGGACAACGTCAAGTTGCTCAAGTGTTGCTGCACAAGCAGGACAGTGGATACAGTTCTTGGTTTGTGCCTTGTAGAAGCTGGAAAGACTTTGAAGCACCAGGTGTTCAGTAATTCACCACCTGCTCGTGGCCATAACGTGTGTTGATCCAGTTAAGTTCTGTTCTGTGGTAACATCAGTCAACATCAAGGGGGGTAATCAGGCTCTTTCTGGTCAGAAGTGCTCACTACCCAGTATTTTTGTGTGGGTTCAATGCTAGTTTCCTGCTACCCACGTTTAAATATTGTGTTGATCTTCTGCATACTGATAAGTTGGGATTCACACTAAATACCAGAGCAATCTTGAACATCCTCACTCCTGACCTTATGGTAGGGAGGGAAGAATAGTGAGGAGGCAGCTGAAGAGGTTTCATCAAGGACATTACAGTAAGGGATGCTTGCAGCAATGTCCTGAGACGATTGACCTTGAAATAACCTTTGGTGGTAAGAATGACTCCCAAAAAGGAGGGAGAGCTTTCTCGGATTCTTAAGGACTTCAGTTTGGGTGGAATTTCTTCATGCCACTTCAAGGGAAGTCACTCTCTCCTCACGTCTGAAATTCAGCTCTTTTGGCCATGATCTTATATTTGAGACAAGGCTATCAAAACAGATTTGGAGTGAGATGGGAATGACAGAACCTAAACTGAAAATTAGAGTCAGGTCTACAGCACAGAAAGCAGCTATTCAGCCCATCATGCTCATACTGGTCAAAAGCTATCACCTAACTCATTAGTGAGTAGGCGGTGTGTGAAATAGTCACACAATAGCACTGTTGATGACACCTTCCATCACTGATGGGAACAGAGTAGGATGACGGATTGATCACTTCCTAGGCTGAAATTTGGCCTGCACTTTGAACAGGGAATATTCCATGTTTGAGTGCTGTAACTGCACTGAAACAGTTTAGCTCAGGACATTTAACTTTTGTAGTAGGTCTTCAATTCTAGACCTCGTCCACCTTTGCTGTGTCCATGTGCTCAGCGTTTGGTATCACATGGAAAGGAATCAAGAATGGCTGAAGACTGGCACCTTAGGAGGGAAGAGGTGGGTCACCCTAAAAAGGTTGAAGCTGATTGTTAGTGCTTCACCTTTATGCTTTGCACTCACAAGGTTAATTGCTGCCCACTATTCAGAAAAACATATGCGGCTGAAATGACAGGTATATTTTTTGTTATAAAAAGTGTCTTCCACCTCCTTAATGTCCGAGGCACTGTACAGCAAATGATGTTGTTTCATAGTGCAGTCACAGTTGTAACAAGGAGCATAGCAGAATTTGTGCATAGCAGGCTCCCACAATATCAGCAGATTACTTTTTAGAATCAGGCCTTTCAGACCAGCAAGTCCTCACCAACCCTCCAAAGCAGTAACCCAACCCAGACCCATTAAAAGATGGGTGATGTAGTAGACAGCAAAGGAGGCTTACCTCAGGAGTACAACAGGGTCTTGATCAGGAGTGGCAGATGGAGTTTAATCCAGATAAATGCGGTGCTACATTTTGGCAAGGCAAATCAGGGCAGGACTTATACACGCAATGGCCGAACAAAAATAAAAAGACGACCTTGGGTCCAGGTTCATGGTTCCTTGAAAGCGTCACGGGTAGACAGGGTGGAGAAAGTTGTGTTTGGTACATTTGCTTTTATTGGTCAGTGCATTGAGTTGGGAGTTCATGTTGCAGCCATACACGACATTGGTTAGGCTACTTTGGGAATAGAGTATTCAATTCTGGTCTCCCTGCTATAGCAAGGAAGGATGTTGTGAAACTTGAAAGGATTCAGAAAAAATTTACAAGGATGTTGCCAGGATTGGAGGGTTTAAGCTATAAAAGGAGAGGTTGAATAGGTTGGGGCTGTTGGGGTGACCTTACAGGGATTTATAAAATCACGAGGGGCATGAATAGGGGAAATAGGCAAAAAGAAATGTCTTTCCCCAGGGTGGGCGAGTCCAAAACTAGAGGGCATAGGTTTAAGAAGAGGAAAAAGATTTAAGGGACCCAGTTGGCAACATACTTAGACAGTGGTGAGTGTATGGAATGAACTGCTAGGTGGTGATGGAGCTGATACAATTACATGTTAAAAGGTATCTGGTTGGGTATATGAATAGGGAGGGTTTAAAGGGATATGGGCCAAAATGCTGGTTAATGGGACTAGGTTTATTTAGGATACTGAAATTTTCTGGCTTTGGGCTGAACATCCCCCCCCTACCAAGACTTAATTCACATCTGGTTCAACTCTGTCCTCATGGGATGACTAATCATTTACACACTCCAGTTTTGTTTTATGAGACGGTGTGCAAGGGTGGAATCCGTGACTGACTTATTACCTTAGAGCCTCAGACTGTTTAAGCCAATACAGCAATAATACAGGCAGAGTTCAGGCAAAGCTTAGGAAAGACTTTAAACCTAGGAGCTTTCTAGCCTGTAAACATCTCAATTGAGAAACTCTGATGACTTGCCCTTTTGACATGAGAAACGAAGCAAAGTTAAAAGCTACATCAACACAAAATGATTGAATGCTGTATACGCAAGTGCGCGCTAAAATTCATCTGTGCTGGTTTAACAAATGTAAAAATCAAAACAGGAAGTATTTAACTTGCATATGACGCCAAAGCAGCATAATATGCTTCAACAAATAATTGCATGGTAAACCAAAAATATCACTAAAAATGAAACCAATTGCAATAATTAACCACAGAATAAACACAAACGACGTTTACTTTTCCAGTGTGTAAGTGTCTACAATACAGCCCAGCTTTGATCCTTACTGTTTGGAGTGCATCTTAACTGTGCTACTGAAGATCTGCGTCCCCTCGAGAGGGGCCTCTTGGCTCGAGATCGGTCAAAGGAATCGACAAATGCGGTCTATTCAAAAAGCAAGGGTCATTAGTTTATTGAATTAAGCTACCTTGAAGCAATTCTATCCACTAACACAGCGATTGAAGCTTCTGTGTTCCGTGGTGAAGTTGCGCAATTACATTTGAAAATTACACATTATTTATATGTTTTTTAAGAAATTGTACAGCCTTAATTACAAGAAAGACCAATCACATATAGTAAGATGACATGATTTACAGCAAGTTATTCCAATGATATTTCCTGGGAAAGGGTTCTTAATTACAAGAAAGGTCCAATCAACCGTAACAAGGTGACATGATTGAAGACAGGCTAATCCAATGGTGTTCTATGCTAAAAGATATCTTATTTACATAAATTGTCATGCCATGTACTGGTTCAAGGTTCGTTCAAATGGTCAATTAATGTGTCAGTATTCAGCTTTTGAAAACGCTAATTGTTCTCTTATCTTTGAAATGCAACTTAATTCTGCAAATCAGCAGTATGGTCCACAGGCCATTTTATAGTATTCTTTTAAAATCGAGAAACCATTTTGTTATAACAAAAAAATCTACATATTTTGTTGCCTAAATTCAAATTTTAGATCCTCATTACTGCAAGGAGAGGGAGGCAGAGACAGATTGTGGCAAATTAGGTAGAGCCAAGGGAAATTGTTTGCTTTGTTGTCTGATCCTTATGATCAGACTACAGCAGGTTCAGAACAAAAAAATACATAAGGAATCAAGTAGGATATTCGGTTCCTTCAGCTGGCTCATTGTGGTCTGGCTAATTGTGGCTTTAACTTCATTTTCTTGCCTATTCCTCAACTCCCATGTGAATCAAAAATCTAACTGAAACTGAATAGATTCAACGACCCAGCCTGTGGGTCACCACTAACTTGAAGGGGAAAGGAGGGTGTGTGTGCACAAACACTAATCCACCTTGGAGAAAAGTACATTTTCATTTGTCTCCACAAGGAGAGGGGTTACTTTGACATGGTGTTCTAGGGCTCCCCCTCAGGGAGGGGAAAACATGCACTAAAATTTTCAGCTTTCAAGGACTCCAATTCTACCCACATCATGCGACACCAGGGTCAACACAAAATCCCAGCATCCAGCTCAACTGGTTTATAAACAGCCTTTTAAACTTTGCAAACCCAAATCAGGTCACAGATTAAAAAAAAAGGTCCCTGCTAAATGCAGTGCAGCTCTAACACAAAAAGATAACAACTAAAAAGAGTTAAGAAAAGATACTGTTGGCACAGTGCTAAACTTAGCAGAAGGAATAGCATGCTGTTGGCCATCCAGCAGCAGATCCAATGCAAGAGCATTAAAATACCAGGGATGTAATATCTGCTCACCTCCTGCTATTGTTGGCCAGAAGCAATACCAATGCTTCCCCACATTGTCACTCCAGCAGTCATTGAGCCTCTATTCCCAGGTCTTGGTTAAACCTTGATGCCAGACCTCAATTATAATCCTCCTTTTACTGCCAAGACCAGGGATGATCCTTAGCTGCAGTTGCATGGTTTTAATTGGATATTCCTGCCCATTAGGCACACAGCAAGGTTAATGGAATGGCAGGGCGTTTGGCACAACTTAGCAAATCGTGGCCGTACTAATAAAAAAAAAGTCAATTTGGCACCCAAATCTTCAGGTTTGCCAGGCTCACATCTATGCCCCCATGCCTTCGGTCAAATCGAGGTCCAAAACATTAAAAAAACCACATCTGAACATATACTGGATTAGCAGTTTTGTGCAGCAACTTCACTTTCAAGTAACAAGGTATTAATAACTGCAAACATAGATGTTCATCATTTATTTGCCCGTCTCCAACAGCTAAGAAAAAACCACTTGAGTGTGCAGGCAGATTTGTAGTTAGGTTTAAAAATGCTTGCCATCTCAAGAGTACAATACTAATGAAATGTTGTCCAGCAGCCCAATGTTACAGTAGCTGCAGGGGTGCATGACAAGTTCGAGACACAAACATGTGCATTTGCAAATTCTATATCTTAAAGCACTGGGAATAAATGGCTATACATGAGTGATTGCAATGTATTAATCTCATTAGGTGGTTCAGATGCTATCACAAGCCAATGGTGTAGTTCATATTCCAAATGTAGATTACAGCTTCAAAACTTATTCCACTTGGTCAATTTTTTTTTTAAAATAAAGGTGTTGACAATTTTGATCAATTTACCACCTGGGTTATGAACCGTACATAATTTGTGGAGCATAACTTCACAGAAACAGGATTACAATTGCATGCCTACAGGGACCTAGCCCCTCTATTCCTTTTCTGCCAAGTTCTTACATGGAATTGCTCATCGGTAGACTGTAAAGTTTAGTCTTGCCTCGTGGAATTATGACTATGATGCATCATGCACCCGCCAATGGGTAATTGCAAGTAGAAGCAGCTAAGGTGCGGATGAAACAGAGGGTCATTTACGACTAAAATAAGGAAGCATTTCTTTATTTAGAGGGTGGGTGACTTGTGGAATTCACTATCAGAGGCTGTGGCTGCTAGGATCATTGAGCATATTCAAGAAAAAAAAGATAAGGTTTTCCATATTTAAAAAAGTGTCAAGGGCTATGGAGAGAAAGTGGAAATAAATGATGTTGAGGTAAATGATCAGCAGTGATAATACTGCATTGCACAGCATGAAGAGCCAAATGGTTTACTTCTGATCCTAGTTTCTATGTTTTCAACTGCAGACCAGGGCTGAAACTTATGCCTTTTAATTAGTCATCTGTTTGACAGGTGATATAGGGACATTGAAGGAAACGTGAAGACATTAACTTCATGCAAGTTTAATCTGGATTTAACAACCTGACCAAACAAAAAGGGCACTAAAAGCAGATTTAACCTTAACTTTCAAAAGGAAGTTGTTTAAGTACTCAATGTGGGTATTTGTGGGTTCATTAGATGATCAACAGCTAAAGGCAACAGTTTCAGGCATGAAGCATTTGCAAAACAAGAGCTTTTTCAAAACTTCCTCTAACATAGATATCTATAATTGAAAACAGTTTCTCTTATGTAAGTAGATGACTCACATTATAATGGAGTAGCCACTCCATTCCAAATTTACAAATTGAAATTATATTTGAACTTAATCTGGTTTAGAGTCAGCAAAATACAAAAGTAATGCTCGTATTTCTGTGCATTTTCTCCTCCAAATCCTGAAAGAGGATGACAACAACTCTCAGCAGATCTCACCCAGATTTCCTATTTGTTGCTGTATTCAGTCAGCCGAGGTAAAATAATGTCTGAACAGATAAACACTGAACTCGAAGTTCATTCCATCAAACTGACAACTGTGCTATCTCATTCCTTTCCATAAAGCCCCGGTTATGTTCTAGCTATTGTAATTATTACATAAGCAAAAGTGATAATTTAACCCAATTTACTATCAGACCACCAGATATAGAGCAGAATTAGGCCATTTGTCCCATCAGATCTGCTCTCCGATTCGATCATGGCTGATGCTTCTCAACCCTATTCTTCAGCCTTGCCCCCACAATATTTGGCCTCCTTACTGATCAAGAACTGGTCTTAAATACACTGAATAACTTGGCCTCCACAGCCCTCTTCAGCAATGAGTTCCACAGATTCACCACCCTCTGGCTGAAAAAAACTTCTCTCAGGTCTAAAAGGCTGTCGCTTCACTCCAAGGCTGTGCCCTCGGATCCTGGCCTCTCCTACTTGTGGAAATAGCCACGTTCACTCTATTCAAGCCTCTCAGTATCCTGAGAGTTTCAATCCTCCCTCATCCATCTAAACTCCAAGTACACACCCAGATATCTCAACCATAGGGAGTTACAGGTCAAAGAGGTGTACAGTATGGAAAGCAGATCCTTCAGTCCAACTCATCCATGCCAACCAGATATCCTAACCTAATCTAGTCTCATTTTCCAGTATTTAGTCCATATCCCTCCAAACCCTTCATTTTCATAACCATCCAGATGCCCTTTAAATGTTGTAATTGTACCAGCCTCTGTCACTTCCTCTGGCAGCTCATTCCATACATGCATCATCTTCTGAGAAAAAGTTGCCCCTTCGATCCCTTTTAAAATCTTTCCACTCTCACCTTAAACATATGCCTTCTAGTTTTGAACTCCACTACCCTGAGGAAAAGAGCTTGTCTATTAACCCTTTTATGCTTATCATTTCATAAACCTCTGTAAAAGGATCTGATACTCCAGGGAAAAAGAGCCCCAGCCTATTCAGCCTCTCCGTGTAGTTCAAACCTTCCAACCCCGGCAACATCCTTGTATATCTTTTCTGAACCCTTTCAAGCTCCACAACATCCTTTCTGTATCAAGGAGACCAAAACTGAATGCAATAATCCAAAAGTGGCCTAACTAATGTTCTGTACAGCTGCAACATGGCCTCTCGACCCCTATACTCCTGACCAATAAAGGAAAACATACTAAAACACCTGCTTCACTATCCTAATTACCTGTGGCTCCGCATTAAGGAGCTATGAACCTGCACTCCAAGGTCTCTTTGTTCAGCAACACTCCCCAGAACCTTACTATTAAAGCATTTGAGTCTTGCCCTGACTTGCCTTCCCAAAATGCAGCACCTCACATTTATCCAAGTTAAACTCCATCTGCCACTCCTCAGCCCAAAGGCCCATCTGATCAAGGTCCTTTGTACTTGATAATCGCTGTCCATTACACCTCCAATTTTGATGTCATAAGCAAATTTATTAACTACATCTCCTATGTTCACATCAAAATCAATTATAGAAATGACGAAAAGTAGTGGACCTAGCACTCATCCTTGTGGTACTCCACTGATCACAGGCCAACAGTCTGAAAAACATCCCTCCACCACCACTTGTCATCTACCTTCAAGCCAGTTCTGTATCCAAATGGAGAGTTCTCCCGGATTTGTCCATGCAATCTAACCTTGCTAATCAGTCTACGATGAGGATCCTTGTCAAATGCCTTACTGAAGCCCATATAGGTCATGCCCACTGCTCCGCCTTCTATCCTCCTCAGTACTTCTTCAAAAAGCTCAAGTTAGTGAGACACGATTTCCCATGCACTTAGCCATGTTGACTATCCCTAATCAGTCCTTGCCTTTCCAAATACATGTACATCCTGTCCTTCAGGATTCCCTCCAATAACGTGCCCACCACTGATGTCATGCTCACCGATCTATAGTTCCCGGGCTTGTCCTTACCACCCTTAAATATCATGACATTCACCAACATCCAGTCTTCTAGCACCTCACCTGTGGCTATGACTATTCCTTCACTCCTTAAATCATTCTTGTAAACTTCCTCTGGACCCCCTCCAATATCAGCACACCTTTCCTGCGATACAGCACTGCTTAATATTCGAGATGCAGTCTGACCAAAGCCTTTCTCCAAAGTAGTCTATACTGTTTATCTAATATAAATACATAACCTCACTTTGCTAGATCACATTCCACCTGCCACTTCTTTGCCCATTCTCCTATCCTGTTCAAGTCTTTCTGCAGTTTCCCAACTTCCTCAACACTCCCTCCACTTATCTTTGCATCGCCTGCAAACTTGCAACAATGCCCCTAGCTCTTTCCTCCAGATTGTTAATGTTTAATGTGAACAGTTGTGCACCTAAAACTCACCTCTGCGGAACCACACTCTTCAGTGCCTGGCATTTGGAAAAAGACCTGCTCATCCTCTCTACCTTCTGAAAGTCAGCAAATCCTCTATCCATACCTTGCCCCTAGTACTTAACTTATTTAGTAGCCTCCTATGCGGCAGAGTGTCAAAAGTCCTTCTAGAAATCAAAATAGATCACGTGCACTGTCTCTCCTTTGAGGAATGAGCAAGTTACACAACAAACTCTCATTGGATTTGTCAGGCATGATCTCCCCTTGATGAAGCAGTGCTGACTCAGCCCTGTTTCACCATGCATATCCAAGTACTCCACAATCTCATCCTTAATAACAGACTATAAAATCTTACCAATGGCTGAAGTTAGGCTCACCAGCCTATAATTTCTGATCTTCTGCCTCCCTGCCTTCTTAAACAGGGATTTCGCATCAGGAATTTTCCAACCCTCAGGGAGCCTCTGACTCCAGTGAAGCCTAAAGGATCAGCCTCTACAATCTCCTCAGCTAGCTTGCTCAGAACCTTAGAGCATAGTCCAGGTTAATTTTCAACTCTCAGCTTTCGCCAATAGTTTCTCCTTAGTGATGGCCACTATATTGACCTCTACCCCAGTTCTCAAAGCTCTGATATCTTCCACCAAGAAGATCGATGCAAAGTACCTATTCAGTTACCCAGTTGTTTTTCTCCCCCATTACTATTTTTTCCAGCCAGTTTCAGCTGAATACCTTTAAATTTCTGTTTTAAAGCTGCAACTAAACTGCACCCAATGAAAAGAGCAATTTTTAGTCAATTGCTAAATTAAAAGAGCACACTAGATTTTAAGATTAAAATTAGCCTGTAAATTATTTCTTGATCCTTCCTGTTTCACCAAACTCAAATTACACTCAAAATAGCACTCCAGTAGAGGCAAGGAAATACTGAAGGAGCCCTCCTTTCCATGGTCTGAGGGAGATTTTACTTTTTTTTTTGGACTAATGACAGAATAAAATGCAGCAGTTCTACAACAAAAATTTAATTGATGCAATTGAAGATGACTGCAGCATTAGTTATTTTTAGAGTCTTAGATTCATAGAGATGTACAGCACGGAAACAGACCATTTCGGTCCAATGCATCCATGCCAACCAGATATCCCATTTTAATAAAGTCACTTAAACCTTTATTCATCTCAACCAGATTTTTACAGCTTTCATGACTGCATCATAGAAGAGGCATTGCACCACAGAAGTTTACAAGGTCATCACCTAGGAATGCTGGGAATGGGTGGGAAATCTGCAAAGGTGCCAGAAATGCCAATTTAAACTTCTACTTGTTGGACATTAAAAAATCCATCATAACGTTTCACCTTTTCAAAAAAATAAATCTACAAACAAACAGAACAGCAGCACAGTGCCAGCTGCTTCTAAAATCTAACTTGTACTGACCGTACATCACTTGAACATACTAATTCTATTGTTGCTGTTTTCTCTGCCTTGTTGACTGAGCTAAGGCACCAAAATCCCTTTGAGGCTAAGTGAATGGCCATGTTCCAGCAGTCATTGGTGCACTAGATTTAAATTTCCACAACAATGCCATCTGCTGTGCCGGCCATACCAGTGCCTATACCTCAATATAGCTGGGAACAGCACCGGAGTCAGAAATGCTCATGAAAGTAAAAATGACCTTGTTGAGGAGCGTGGAGTTGAAATTTCCCTATTGCTGTTTGAGAGGGATCTGATGGAGTAGGTTACCCAACCATTGGAGCCAACCTCATTTTCAAACCATGGATTTTGAAGGGGTGGGTAGTGTCTGCACCAGTTTACCGCTCAGGCTACAGAGCGCATGCACGCACACGCACACACACAAACCAAGCCTGTGGAAATCTCACCTGGTTTCTAAAAGGTGCAGGAATCATGTCAGGAATTTACTGGTATAACTGAAAATCCACACATTATGGCAGGATCAGTAACAAAATGTAGCATTTAATTCGGCATTTTGCACAAGCCTACCTTTTTTAATTATTCAGTAGAGCAATAGCTGCAATGCCAGGCATGACCTAATGAGCAAGTGTGAATGCGCCACCATTATTCTTGGGCAATGAGCTCTGAATCCTACATTTATGATTTGCAATTGGAATTCTCTGTTATGAATGAAAGTGTCAATGGCAAAGTCAGTGTTTGTTGCGCATCACTAAGTGCCCATGAACGGAGGGGCTTGGGAGGCCATTTCAGAGGGTAATTAAGAGCCATAGTGCTGTGGGACTGGAATCACATAGGTCAGACCAGGAAAGGGATCAGCCATAGAGCCATACTGCATGGAAACTGACCCCTCAGTCCAACAGGCTCATGTTGAACATAATCCCAAACTAAACTAGTCCCACCTTCTTGTTCCTCGCCCATAGCCTTCCAATCCTTTCCCATTCATGTATCCATCCAAATGTCTTTTAAAACATTGCACCTGCATACAATGACATCACTGCCTCAGGAAGTTAATTCCACACATGAACCACCCTCTTGAGTAAAACAATTTGCCACTGATATTATTTTCAAATCTCTCCTCACCTTAAAATACACCCCCCTGGACTGGAAAACACCCATGTTGAGATTTGAACCCATGTACCTGGAGCAATAGCCTAGGCCTCTGTATTACAATATTATTGGCACTACACCACTATCTCCTACACAATATATTGTGTCAATTCTATGATGATGCTCAGGGAAAGCCTTATTTTACTGGCTTTTGCACAAGAGGAGAATGGATTGGAAAACTCATGCATGTTGTCAGTAGAAGGAAAATTGTTAATTATTCTCATTAAGCAATGCAGCTAAAGAACTAAGACTCATAGTTTAGAAGCTAGCTAAAGTAGGGAGTAACAAGAGGCAAGAAGAGCATTCAAATTGAGAAGCAGCACTAGGTTATGACAGTTCATCTTGAAATTTGTAGATTCTGGAATGACAACCGAGAGCTCGATTGCTTTGGAGACATGCCTGAGTGGATCTGTATGTTTCTTGCTTTAATTTGAAAAATACCTAAAATTGCAGAATTCACCACCATTATCATCAATACTCCAAACCCTCCACTGCATACTTAAATATTTAACTCACTGGGTCAACTAATTGTTTGTGTTTCAAAATACCAACACATGTTTCAATTTCCATTCCAGCTGAGGTAGATAAGAAATCTCCCTCTTAGCCTACCCTGGGTTTAATATTGTGAGATGCTCCTCAGGTGGTGCAAGCCCACTGTTCTCCAGTGAGGGGAGAGTGCAAGAGTGCATGAGAAATATCTATAATCCCTTTTGGGCTACGTATAATTACTTACCAATAAGATGTGCCCATGTCCTCTAGAGGACATGGACACAGCTTTTCTTCATGAAATATTTTCAAAATGAGCAAGAGAACAAGTGTAAACACCAACTGGAAGATCGAATTGTGCACGCATTTCACTTCTATTGCACCGAGAGGGTTAAGATGAAAAGGAAAAGGAGGTTTACAAAGCATGATGAATTTTTTTTAGAAACAGGACTTACTAGCTGTAAGTTGCTGTTGCAGAGATTTAATAATTAAATGTGCCGTCAAAATATTTTCTAACAGCCCCCTTCTGGAAAAGTTGGGCTTCAGGTGAAGAGAAAGCAGGTAATTCAAAAGCTGACCAAAAAGGCTTGGGAATTCTCCGAATTCAGTCTGTTCCACTAATTAAAGTAAAAAGTAACAGCATCAATTTTTCCTGTTCTGTTGCATGATAAGAGATCAATAATAGAGAATAAAGAATGATGCTCAGGCTTCAATATACATCACACCACCAACGCACAGGTGCCACACTTCTGGATATCACCATTTGATTTTATCACCACGGACATAATTTGTAAATTAACCTTCAGAGTTAGTCACTTAAAATGTAGTAAGAAAGTACACTTGCTCAGGATAAAGGGGTAGGAGATTTAAAACAGAGAAGAGGAGAAATTACAGCCCTCAAAAAGGGTCATGAATCTGTGTGGATGAGAGGCACAGTAAATGTGAGGAGGAGACCGACAGATCTTTGGTTAGTTGAAGGGTTATGGAGAAAGGGCAGGAAAGGGGGCAGCATGGTGGCTCGGTGGTTAGCACTGCAGCCTCAGAGCATCAGGGATTGGATTCGATTCCAGCCTCAGGCGACTGTCTGTGTGGAGTTTGCATATTCTCCCCGTGTCTGCATGGGTTTCCTCCACATGCTCCGGTTTCCTTCCACAATCCAAAGATGTGCAGGTTAGGTGAATTGACCATGCTAAATTGCCTATAGTGTTAGGTGAGTTAGTCAGGCATAAATATAGGGAAGGGGAGTGGGTCTGGGTGGTTTACTCTTCAGAGGGTTGGTGTGAACTTGTTGGGCCAAAGGGGCTGTTTCCATACTGTAGGTAATCTAATCTAAGTGGAGTTGAGGCAGAGATGATGAGAACAGCCATGATTGTATCATATGGCAGAGCAGGATCAAGGGGCTTACTTGTCTACTCCTGCTCCTGGTTCTTATGTTCCTTTCTGTATTGTGTTAATCAGATTGAATTGGAGTGATTGAAGTTAAGTCACAATTCAAAGATGCAGCAACTATTAAAGGATTTTTGTTCTGCAGTGACTCCTGTCAGACAATGGACTCACACGGTCAGTAAATGATAGATAGAATTCCGGCTCAGGTATTATGCTTCCTTGACCATTCAATAGCCAGTATTCATTGCAAAGTTCCTGCATAAAGAGAGAGTGACAACTTGACAAAAACGCTAGATACTTCCCCTGCACGATTGGAGGAGTACTCCATCACCACAGCGCATATATAACGCATACTCCAAGCATGGAACGTCGATTTCTGAGGTGTGAGGAGAAAAACTTTGTTTTCTATTTTACCCTTTCGTGGTACTTTGATCATTAACATAAGGTTTGTAACATGAAAAGATATAGTGATGTTTTTGAATCTGATACAATCCATTCGAGAAGACCAGCTGAAGTGTTGTCATAGCAAAACCATCGTTAGCCCCTGAATGAGAATTGTCCACATGCTCGCAATTTACATATGGATATTGAAATCACTTGTTCAATGACAGCAGCACAGTGAGCCTCTGAGCCAGAAGGCAAGAGTTCAAGTTCCATCTGCTCCAGGGGTGTTTCAGAACGTGCTGATTAACAAAACCTGTTTACTTAAATGGTCAGAGATACAACTAGCCACTTCTTAATTTCATCGACAGTCAAAGTGTCAATTGGATGATTCACCACATCTTCAAGATGCCTGCCTTCAGCCAATTTGATTTACATATTAAGAAATGGTTTAATCCAGGAGAATCACAAGGTTCTGAGCCTCAACATCTTTGCTGTAGTACTGAAGACTTCAGCTGCAAGGCTGGCCACTGCCTATAGCCTGTCTAATTCAACATAACCACACAAGCGTCAAATCAATAAATTCGGAAACTCATCCCAAAATACAGGGCAAATCCAACTGGCACAGTTACCACCCCAACAGCCTCCTCTCAAAGTGTGGGAAGGTGTTGTCAACAGTGCTAGCAAATGGCACTTATACAGCAATAGCTGCTCACTGATGCTCAGATTAGGTTCCAGCACAGATACGTGGCTCCAGATCTTATTACAACAATGAACCAAAAAACAAACAAGAAAGGTGAATTCAAGAGCAGAGGTGACTGATTTCCCTTGATATCAAGGTAGCATTTGACTGAGTAACATCAAGCAACCCTAGCAACATTGTAGCCAATAGGGATTGCCAAAAACTCCCCACTGGCTGAAGTCATACCAGGCACAAAAGAAAGATGGTTGTGGTTTTTAAAAGAGGTCAGTTATCTTGGTTGCATGAGATCACTGCAGGAGGTTCTAAGGATAGGGTCCTGGGCCCAACCATCTTGAGCTGTTTTATTAATGACATTCCCTCCATCATTAAGCTCAGAAATGAGGATGTTCACTGATAGTTGCACAATGGAGAACTGTATTGAACAATCTCCAATCTTTATGCAGCAAGACACTTGATACCATACAAGCATCAGGAAAGAACGTCCCACCAAGAGGGAATCTAAACATCTCTTATTTACTACCATTGCAAACGATCACCATTTGAGCGTTGGGGGGGTGATGTCATAATTGACTGGAAAGTGAACTAGGCTCGTCATTTGGCTACTGTGTCCAAGGATAAGCTTGAAGCGGAGATATTCTGTGATGAGGAACTCACCTCTTGACTCCCAAAGCCTACCCACCACCTAAAAAAGGCACAAATCAGGAAGAGTCTAATGGAATGCTCTCCACTTGCACAGTTCCAACAACACATAAGCTTGACATCATCCAAGACAAGACAACCCAGTTAATTGGCAACCTATTAACAAACTTTAAATATTCATTCACTCCACCAGCACACATTAGCAACAGTGTGTATACCACCTACAAGATGCAATGCAATAATTCACCAAGGGTCCTTTGACAACACCTTTCAAACCTGCTACCTCCATTACCTAGAAGAATAGCAGATGCAGGGGACCATGATCACCAGCAAGTCTCCCTCCAAGCCACACATCATCCCAACTCTGAAATACATTGCACTACTTTCATTGTCACTAGGTTAAAATGCTGGAATTCCTATCAGATCAGCATTTTGCATACCTACGTGGACTGGTTCAAGAGTGTGGCTCACCATCTCCTCAAGGTGAATTAGAAGGGGAGAAATCACCAGGTCAAGGGGAGTGGAGTCCAAGGCTCATGAGAGATGGGAGGGAAGACGTTACTGGGACTCTGACCCAAATTTTTAATTCTGTCTGGCCACAGAGGAGGTGCTAGAGGACTGGAGATAGTTCATGTGGCTCCACTTTTCAGGAAAAAGGGTATGGATAAACTCGGGAATTATAGGTCAGTGAGTCTCACATTAGTGGTAGAGAAACACTTGGAGAAACTTTTCGGGGGGTGGCGGGTAGGGGAAGAGCTAATATCCACTTAGAGAGGCAAGGTTTTAATCAGGGATAGTCAGCATATCAGAGGGAGGTCATACCAAACAGATTTGATAGAATTTTTCCAGCAGATGATCAAGTGCGTAGCTGAGGGCAGTGAAGTCCTTAATAAGGTCCCACCTAGAGGTTGGTAAGGATGGTAAAAGCAGATGGGATCCAGGATGACTTGGCAAGAGGCAGGAGACAGAGGGTGGTGGTAGTAGAAGTCTGTTTGTTTGGTCATTGGAGGTGTACCATAGGGATCAATGCTGGTCCCTTGGTCTTCATGATAAAGAGAGACTGGAAAAGCTCAGGTTGTTTTTTTTGGAGCAGAAAAGGCTGGGTGGTGGGGGTGGGGAACCTGATTGAGATATTTAAAGACCATAAGGGGCATAGACAGGGCAATTAGGAGGCAGCAGCTTTTGTCCCGTAGTTGAAGAGTCAATAAAAGGTGACAATTTTAAATGTGAAAGCTTAGGGGAGGCTTGAGAAGAAAATGCGCCCACTAGTGTTGGAAATTTGGACTGCACAGTCTCAGAGGGAAATAGAGGTGGAAAACCTCACAACCTTTGATGGATGAGCACTTGAAATATCATAATGTTCAATACTCCGGGTCAAGTGCTAGAAAGTGAGATTAGTGTAGACAGGTCAACATAGACTGGATGGGCTAAAGGGCTTCTTCTATTCCGTTAGATCGGTTGCCAATCGAGAAGCGACTAGGTAGTTGTGCAAGGATCCTAGCAAGGAGAGAGCTTGAGCAGATACGCAGCCAACAGATGTTAGAGCAGTGCAACAATTGGCTGCATTTGACAACTGCCAAGCAAAATCTTTGTCCAATATAATCATTAGAATACCCTCTGCATAAACTCACAGCAGAAGATGCGCTGTAGTGTTGCAACACAGAACAAGCGCTTTCATTTTCAAATAACTAGTGGTGACAGCACAAGTGCTGAGGCGGTATAGTATCAACATTGAGGTCACATTGCAATTTAATGCTAACTAGATAGGTCTTGGAGCAACCATGTTTCGTTTACATCTGGGATGTTAATCCAAACTTAATGATGTTCCCTCGAGCTGGAAAAGAGACATCACCCCAGGGACAGATTCCAAACAAACTGCCAATGGCTCACAGGTCTGTCTGTAAAATCGGAATACATTAAAGTGTGTAGTGCTGGAAAAGCACAGCAGGTCAGGCAGCATCGAAGGAGCAGGAGAATTGACATTTCGGGCATAAGCCCTTCATGACGAAATGTCGATTCTCCTGCCCCTCAGATCTCAACTCTGATCTCCAGAATCTGCAGTCCTCACTTTCTCCACATTTAAAAGTGTGCTTGCAATGTGTGTCCAGGGGCAGATGCAAGTAGGACAGATTGGAAATGAACAAATAGTCTTTGTTCATGACCAATAATCTTTATAGACTTTGTATATTATGCAAGCTGTAGCTGCAAATAAAATGGGCATTTTTTGTGTCTTATAAAACAAAGGGGACATTTAGAGAAATGCATTTGTACCCTGACTGACCTATGATCTCTGATGTAGTTGCTTTCAATTTAGAGGGAAAAGCCATTAGAATATGCAAGTCGAACAATCTCCAAAATATTAATGGTGAGCACACTTGCTTTCACTTCAGTTTACATCAGAATACATTCACTTTCAACTGTTTTTGTTAATCTAAAATATTGCCCATTCACAGTCTCCTGAAGGCATTGGCCCTCTCAGGCATTGCCCAAATAGTTTGTGATCTGACTGGAGGATAGTGATAAGGCAAATGGATTGCATAAAATTGGGATGGGATCCATTGCATTGACTGCATTGTTTCAGTCAGTTCCGCCAACTGCTATCCATCGACATTATGTGCAAAATCTATAGATTCCACATTTGCAGTGAAGGAGAATATCGAAGTGTCTAGTAAAAGCAATGGTAATTATCTGAATCCATTACACTTCAAAGCACTTGCTTTGCTGAAAGCAAAAAAAATCCTTAGGCTATGCAATGGAAAGTCAATCGTCAAGCTTTAGATCACAAAGCCAGGTTACTCAATGCTTCCACGTACCTACCAGCAAGGCCTTCCTTGATATAAAACTCTCTCTGAAAACCTTGTAACGATGAATTTGAGAGTTTGCTTTGAACCTTCAACAATGTGAAAAATTCAGTTAACCTTCACAAGAGGTTCAACAAAAGCCTCCGGGAAAAAGAATCCTGCTAAGGAGGGAATCGAAGGAGTGTTGGGCAAAAGGTGAACCTTTCCTAGCTTGACACTTTGCGAAAAGGTTGCAGATGCACAAAATGTGCCCTCTCATCCCTCTTTTCAGGGGAATCTAAAAATGCAATTCTCTGCATTTTGTAAACAAAAACATCTATTTCTTGGACAGGCTACAACAACAAGGTCAAATTTAATTGTCTGTGTCATTAGAGAGAATTCACCTTGAATATTAGTATCCTGGTTAAAGCAAGCTAAACTAGGAACTTAGGACTTTGCACTGGGGCAAAATAAAAACACAAATTTAGTGAGGGACTTGGAGGTTCTGGAATTCCCAACATATTATTGTGCTTTTTTTAATTAGTAGACACAATGAGCAAGGGAAGCAGAGTCATGGATGAGTTGCAGGCTAAGTGCCACTGTGCTAAAGTACATGTTGGAAGAGCTGTATAGAGAATCACACAGCATCTGTCAAAGGAGAAATTGAGTAAATGCTGGGCAAAAGACCCCCTTCTCTTGGTAATGTGCAGGTAGGGCTGGTCAAGTAAGCTTCACCAAAATAGAACTTTGCCCATGTAAGTTAACATGGTATTCAGATGCTTGCAACAACACAATTGAACTATATTAACTTTAAGTTTATCAGGGACCTGATAACCAGTGTGTCAAAAAAAGCTTACCCCAATGCAAACAAGGTCACCAAATTTTTTGGGGGAGGAAGTGTTCTTCCTGATTTGCTTCAGACAGCTGAAAACAACATAATTAGGAAAACAAATTTTTTTATGTACTGCTTGTTCCAATATAGAAGGCCTGTTTGTTTCTCAACATTGAGGAGAAAGTGAGGTCTGCAGATGCTGGAGATCAGAGCTGAAAATGTGTTGCTGGAAAAGCGCAGCAGGTCAGGCAGCATCCAGGGAACAGGAGAATCGACGTTTCGGGCATAAGCCCTTCTTCAGGAATGAGGAAAGTTTGTCCAGCAGGCTAAGATAAAAAGGTAGGGAGGAGGGACTTGGGGGAGGGGCGTCAGAAATGTGATAGGTGGAAAGAGGTCAAGGTGAGGGTGATAGGTCAGACTGGGGTGGGGGCAGAGAGGTCAGGAAGAAGATTGCAGGTTAGGAAGGCGGTGCTGAATTCGATGGATTTGACTGAGACAAGGTGGGGGGGGGGGGGGGGGGGGGAGGGGAAATGAGGAAACTGGTGAAATCCGAGTTCATCCCTGGTGGTTGGAGGGTTCCTAGGCGGAAAGTGAGGCGCTCTTCCTCCAACCATCGTTTTGTTGTGGTCTGGCGATGGAGGAGTCCAAAGACCTGCATATCCTTGGTGGAGTGGGAGGGGGAGTTGAAGTGTTGAGCCACAGGGTGGTTGGGTTGGTTGGTCCGGGTGTCCCAGAGGTGTTCTCTGAAACGCTCCGCAAGTAGCTGGCCTGTCTCCCCAATATAGAGGAGGCCACATCGGGTGCAGAGGATGCAATAGATGGTGTGTGTGGAGGTGCAGGTGAATATGTGGTGGATATGGAAGTTTCCTTTGGGGCCTTGGAGGGAGGTGAGGGGGGAGGTGTGGGCGCAAGTCTTGCACCTCCTGCGGTTGCACCCCCCCCCCCCCCACCAACCTCCACTCCCGGCACCTTCCCCTGCAACCCCAGGAGGTGCAAGACTTGCGCCCACACCTCCCCCCTCACCTCCCTTCAAGGCCCCAAAGGAAACTTCCATATCCGCCACAGATTCACCTGCACCTCCACACACATCATCTATTGCGTCCTCTGCACCCGATGTGGCCTCCTCTATTTTGGGGAGACAGGCCGGCTACTTGCGGAGCATTTCAGAGAACACCTCTGGGACACCCGGACCAACCAACCCAACCACCCTGTGGCTCAACACTTCAACTCCCCCTCCCACTCCACCAAGGACATGCAGGTCTTTGGACTCCTCCATCGCCAGACCACAACAAAACGATGGTTGGAGGAAGAGCGCCTCATTTTCCGCCTAGGAACCCTCCAACCACAAGGGATGAACTCGGATTTCACCAGTTTCCTCATTTCCCCTCCCACCCACCTTGTCTCAGTCAAATCCATCGAATTCAGCACCACCTTCCTAACCTGCAATCTTCTTCCTGACCTCTCTGCCCCCACCCCAGTCTGACCTATCACCCTCACCTTGACCTCTTTCCACCTATCACATTTCCGACACCCCTCCCCCAAGTCCCTCCTCCCTAACTTTTATCTTAGCCTGCTGGACAAACTTTCCTCATTCCTGAAGAAGGGCTTATGCCCAAAACGTCGATTCTCCTGTTCCCTGGATGCTGCCTGACCTGCTGCGCTTTTCCAGCAACACATTTTCAGCTCTGTTTCTCAACATTCCCAAAAGAATACAAATGGTAACTGGAGAAAGTGATTTGTAATGATGTGCAAAGCATGAAATTCCATCCTAGCCAAAAGTACTACCTATTCCTTGCTGCATACTAAATTCAGAAGGCACTGAAAATATATGCTTTGAGAAAACCAGAGAACAATGGACACAAAAATTTCCCCTCCTGGGGTGGGGGGGGAAGAAGAGGAAAGAAAGAATTGGGAGATTTGACCTTGGAGAGAAACCTACCCCCTCCTCACCAACTCAGTAATTAAAGGGGAGACGTTCAATGGGCAACGTCCTCAACCTGCCACCACTCTGCCTTTCAGTGATTGATTATTGTGCACTTAAGGGCTTCAACACATCTGCCTGATAGGTCAATCGCTTTTTTTTTGCCTAACTGGGAAGAATATAAAAAAATTATTCCCAATCGATCCCTCAAGGGAGTAGGTATCAACTATTGGATTTCAGTGTTATGTCTCACAATTAGTATCGCTTCATAATCACTGTATCACCGCATTTGACCTGAGACTATAAAGGTCTCAACCATCTTAACTCTGACCACTTGAAGCATGAAATGCTGATAGAACTATGCCACTCTTTAAACTCAGTTACAATGTTAGCCCAGACACAGATACACCCGTGTATGTAGTAATAAGACATATTTCAGATAGAGGTAGGACATGCTTATTGCATCTTACCTAAATATCTATTGGATTTTTCAGTACCACATTGCTCACATGATAGTTGCCTGTTGTTACAAGGATAATATTACAGACACGCTGTTGAACGACAAACAAAGACTTAAGACCAGGAGCTACTAACCTCTGATTGGCCCACACTTTCTGGAGGCCCTGAACTCCAGTATCAAGGACTGTAATAGGCTAAAACAACTTGAATTGAATTTATTGTCAAGTGTACGAGGCACAGTGAAAAGCTTTGTCTTGCGAGCAATATGGGCAGATTCCATAGTTAAAGTATCATAGATTTGTAAATAATAGGCAAACAGCAAAAACAAAAACACAGGTACAGGCGAACGCTAAGAGTTTGTGAGGCCATTCAGTATTCTAACAACAGTAGGGTAGAAACTGTTGTTTCGAAAATCGGTTGGTGTGTGTATTCAGGCTTCTGGACCTTCTCCCAATGGTAGAGATTGTAGAAAAACATTGCTGAAATGGGATGGATCTTTGAGAACACTGACTGCCTTTCCATGACATTGGGCCTGGTAGATGGATTCTATATAGATGGGAGGTTGGCCTTTGTGATTATTCAGGCCAAGTTCACCACTCTCTGTAACCGTCTCCGATCTTGAATGGTACAGCTGCCATACCAGGTAGTGATACATTCAGACAGAATGCTCTCAGTGGCACACCTATTAAAGTTAGGAAGTCATGCCAAACTTCCTCACGTGACTGAGGAAGAGATATTGGGTCTTTGTAACCAGTGCGTCCACATGAAGAGTCCAAGAAAGCTTGTTGTGGATGACCACTCCCAGGAGCTTGACTCTCTCCACTCGTTCTACCTCTGCGCTGTAAAATGTGTAGGGGGGCATGAGTAACATCCCATCGAAAGTCAATAATGAGTTCCTTGGTTTTGCCGACATTGAGAGCTAGGTTGTTCTCAGTGCACCATTTTTCCAGGTCTTTCTGTCTATTGTCTGTTTCGTTGCATCTGAGATTCAACCGACTACGGTGGTGTCATCTGCGAACTTGTAAATGGCATTAGTCTGGTATTTGACAACACAGTCATGGGTATACAGTGAGTACAGTAGGGGCTGGGTACTCACCCTGGAGGCTCCCATGTTTAGTGTTAGTGTGGGTGAGATATTGTCCCCAGTCTTCACTGATTGTGGCCTGTGGATCAGGAAACGGAGGATCCAGTTGCAGAGAGTGGGGCTTAGTCAGAGAGCCCATGATTCGTAATCAGTCTCGAGGTACTAATAGTGTTGAAGGCTGAACTGTAGTCAGTGAGTAGGATTCTTATGTAGCTGTTCTTGGTGTCAAGATGTTCTAAGGAGGAGTGATGGGCAAGTGATAATGGCTTCTGACGTGGATCCAATAGGCAAACTGGAGTGGATCAATAGTGGGGAGGCTGGGGTTGATTAATGCCATGACCAGCCTTTCAAAGTGCTTCTTGACCAAACTTAGGCCACTGGGCGGTAGTCATTGAGACATGCTGTGTGAGCCCTCTTAGGCACAGGGATGATGTTGGCCCTCTTGAAACAGGCAGGGACAGTGGCCTGCTGCAGGGAGAGGTTGAAGATGTCCGAGAAGACCTCTGCCAGTTGATCTGTGCATGCTGCAAGTACACGGGAGCTGATTGGTACACGGCGTGACGGGTTCTCAGAAGTGGTGATTCCAGCAGTATGTAGGTCAACATCTTAATACACTAACTACCACAATGATTAGGAATGGGAAAATGCCGCCCAATAATGAACACATATGCACAACTAATCATTCAGTAGTTAAGGAGCCCTTCGTCAGATGAAGCAGTCAACTTCATTTGAGATGAATCTGAAAGATTCTACCTTATACTTTATAGCATTGGAACTGACAAAATTTTTAAAATGTCATTTAACCAAAATGAATGAGAGCTCAAATGGGAACTTTGCTCCTTCAGTGGACCTACACGTCATAATAACATCTGTTCACCACAATGCAAATTGAACATCTATTAATGCTTGATGATCAAAAGAAATTATTCCAAAAATAGTAATAACTGCTCATAACTAAATCATAACCCGGAGTGTCATTTGCCACATTTGAATAAGAAAAAAATCTCAAATTGCACATACATACAGCAATGAGTCAATATTGACAGATAGCTCCGACAGCTAAAAATGTGATTAAAAAGGAGAGATAGCTGAAGACCAGCATCTCTATCAAGCTTGGTTTAGGTTTCTTCACTTGATCAGGGTACAATGAGAATGCTTGCACGTACTCAATATTATGAAGCTCAATGTCACATAAGTTACACGTGTATTTGTTATCAGGTTAATGGGTTCCTTTGTTTAACTAGCGTAAAAGGACAAGAACATACATAGAAGTGAGTTTTCTAGAACAACTTGCATTGATATTGCTTGAAACACAGCACCTCAATATAAAAAAAATCCTGGGTAACCATAATACTGCTGTTAATTTTCTCTCAGGAAGGTTAGCTATCTTAGATCTCCTTTTGCACCGTAGCTGGTTTAACTTTTGCATACTGCTGACTACAGCTGGAGTAATTCCATTCAGATCATGAGTTTGTGGCATTGACCTGACTGCCGACTGATGCATTTGGACCAGAAAAAGAATCCATCAATTCCCATACAATTGCAGGTCAGTAACAGGGGTATGTTATTCTGACAATCAGAATGAGCTGTCCAGACCAGAAACCAAAGTGGTCCACCCAGTTAAATACTGTGGCTACAAGAACAGATCACAGCCTGGGAATCCTATGGGAACTAACTCATTTCCTGACACCTTCATCCCTCTGCAACAACTAACCCCCTCCACACCCCACCCCTCCCTCAACATCCTAACCCCAAAACCAGTCTCCCAACTGGAGTCCGATGGGAATACTTTCCAATTACCAGAATGAGCGCAGGTCCAACAAAACTCAAGTCGCTCAATACCATCCAGGACAGAGCAGCCTCCTCAATTGCAACACGTTCACCCCCAGACCCACTACTAACACAAGGCCCTATTCAAGACACACAGCATCTCATCAATATTACACTGGGATTAAGTTACATTGTATCTTGTTTTTATCAGACTATCCAGAGATAGTTCCAAATTCAAACATGTTAATTTACATGACTTAAAACCATAAAGAATTTTCAACATACAGCCAAGCATAGCCAGAAGCAGCATACAGGGTCTTTTTCTAGAATTTTCTGAATCAGGAGCTAGTCATTTAACTCACTAGCTCCACCCACAAACTGAAGCAATCCAGCACCATACAGTGATCTATGATCAGCTGATCTTAATTAAATACCATAATCCTTCAACAGAGCCTTTGTGTGTTGCAGTGGTAGTGTCCCTGCCCTGGACCATGGAGGCCTGCATTCATTTCCCACCTGATCAGAAAAATAGGTTAATTTAAAAAAAATCCTTCAACACCACTTAAGGCCTATGACCTCATCACCTAGAAAGGACATAGAGATGGAAACAAACTGTTTGCAAATTTCATGGTCACTGGGCCAAATTCCCAGAGCTCCCTTTCTAATAGCACTGTGAATGGACCTATACCCAAGGTTTGCAGCATGTTAAAAAGGTGGCTCACCAGGGTCTTCACAAGGGCATTTAGACATGGACAATAAGTGCTGGCCAAGTAAGTAACATTCACATCCCATGAAATATTCAATGCACTACACTTATTTTAAAGTTTGTTTATTTCTTAATTTTAAGAAGTTCTGAATCAGTGACCATCTTGATGAACTTTAGTCATACAGAGATCAACACAGATGCTTTTGGATATAGGCGAAAGTGAGGACTGCAGATGCTGGAGCCCTTTATCAGGAAGGGTTTTTGCTCAAAATGTTAATTTTTTTTTCCTGCTCCTCAGATGCTGCTTGACATGCTGTGCTTTTCTAGCACCACACTCTTAACTGCTTTTGGATATAGTCCATTCATTGTCCATCAACTTCTGGCATTGGCAGTTTGTAACAACACTGCCCACAAGCAATGCTATAATCATTAGTTTTTAAATGAACAGGCAATTAAAGTCCATTACCTTGCTGTTCATATAATTAGTTCCTATCAGTAGGCAAGTCTGTTTGGGTCATTATTGCATTTGAATATGCAGCACCCTTAGGACCAGGCTGGAAATTGAAGGAATTCTTGGAGAACCATTTTACAAACTTGATTTCCTACAACCCAATTAATCTGTGAAGCGATGACCTGTACTACTAAAGCAAATGAAGCATAACAGCTGCATCACTCACAATCACATGTTCACACATTCTCCAAGGATTAGAAAGATTAGTCAACTTTATCAGCATCACAAATCACAATCACAATGTTTCTGTAATTGTACAGCCACTGCTTGACAGGAATGCAAAGAATTAAACTGAGATAGGTCACGTATATTGGAAAAGGAAACAAACATTTTTGCACGTAACAGGTTATAAACTCATAACCCAAGATCTCTCTGAATGGGGCCAACTGTTTCCATAACATTTCAGGTACTCCATGTTGTTCAGTACCAAATTTTGTATTCCATTGTTCAAAATGGTCTGAGAAAGTAATCAAACATTTTCCAAAACTTACAGGAAACTCTCCAGGAACAGAAAACATTTCAAAACACCACCAATGATGATGAGGTTGCATAGACTTGGTGGGGGAGGGGAGTAGGATCTTGAGGGACAGGCTAGGTCTACCCAATAGTCTTTGCAGTATCATTCTCCCTCGTGTTACAAACTACAAGAGGTGCAAAAAAAAATACATTGTTTACTCGAGAAGACTCTTCTCATTAGACTTGAAGGTGGCTAAACAAACAAACTACAAACTTAGAAGCTCCCAATGATAACACACAACAAACAGGAATGAATTTCATCAGCATTTTAAACACAGACAGTGGAGAGAATTATACTGGGCAGGAAAATCAGGTACAAGCCCATCTTCCCTCATTAAAACTCTGGAGCATTCCCTTGTACTTTGAGCCGCCCTGTGACCCAACTGCCCTCATTTGTCACATCAACCAATAGAGCTGCAGTTCACAGTTCCCTTGGCAACACTTAGACGGAGTTTGATGAGGTGCAGGCAACACTGGGATCAGGTGTTGGAGATTTTCAAGATGAAGAATTTTTGCCACAGAAGTGTCTGGGGATTTGGGACAATTTCTGCACCTGGGAAACAACATACTGTATGTTTTATATATATATATATAATCATAGAAATAGATCAAAGAATCCCTACAGTATGGAAATAGGCCCTTTGGCCCAACAAGTCCACACCAACCCTCCGGAGAATAACCCACCCAAATCCCACCCTTACCCTATTACTCTACAATTACCCTTGACTAATGCACCCGACCTAACATTCCTGAACACTATGGGCAATTTAGCATTACTAATTCACCTAGCCTGCACATCTTTGGACTGTGGGAAGAAACCCACGCAGACACGGAGAATTTGCAAACTCCACATAGGCAGTCGTCCGAGGCTGGAATTGAACCCGGGTCCCTGATGCTGTGAGGCAACAGTGCTAACCACTGAGCCACCATGCCACCCCACCATTTTTTAAAACAACATTTTTGGTCAAATAGCAAAACACTTACTTGGACCAAAAGTCCAATAGATGACCTTGAGTCAACCCTGCCTCTCACTTTGTCCCCGACCACTCTCTGACAGTGAGGGTTACCCAGGAGCAACAATAGAGTAATGGATGATCTATGAGACTGAGTTAGTAGCACTCCTGTTGTTTCAGAGTCAGAACATTGTATGTTCAATTTCCACACCTGAGACCCAAGCATAAGAGGATCATCAGAGATGTCATTTTACAGATGGGACATTAAGGCTCCATTTGCTCTTCTGTGGCGCATGCGAAAGATCTCATGGTATTATTTTTGAAGAATAGTATGATGTTATCTCCAGTATCCTGACCACTATTTATCCTACAGTCAACAGCGTGAAAGATATTTGATTCAGCCATGATCACATCTCTGTTTGTGGGAGTTTGTTTCTGTAAACAAATTAGCTGTCACATTTCCTCTGTGAAAACAGGGACCAGTACTCAACAAGCCATTTGGACACAGAACTGGCTCAAAGGTAGAAGACAGAGGGTGGTGGTGGAGGGTTGTTTTTCAGACTGGAGGCCTGTGACCAGTAGAGTGCCACAAGGATCGGTGCTGGGTCCACTACTTTTTTGTCATTTACATAAATGATTTGGATGCGAGCATAAGAGGTACAGTTAGTAAGTTTGCAGATTACACCAAAATTGGAAGTGTAGTGGGCAGTGAAGAGGGCTACCTCAAATTACAATAGGATCTGGACCAGATGGGCCAATGGGCTGAGAAGTGGCAGATGGAGTTTAATTCAGATAAATGCGAAGTGCTGCATTTTGGGAAAGCAAATCTTAGCAGGACTTATACACTTAATGGTAAGGTCTTAGGGAGTGTTGCTGAACAAAGAGACCTTGGAGTGCAGGTTCATAGCTCCTTGAAAGTGGAGCCGCAGGCAGATAGGATAGTGAAGGTGGCGTTTGGTATGCTATTCTTTATTGGTTAGAGTATTGAGTACAGGAGTTGGGAGGTCATGTTGTGGCTGTACAGGACATTGGTTAGGCCACTGTTGGAATATTGCATGCAATTCTGTTCTCCTTCCTATCAGAAAGATGCTGTGAAACTGGAAAGGGTTCAGGAAAGATTTACAAGGATGTTGCCAGGGTTGGAGGATTCTTGAGCTACAGGGAGAGGCTGAACAGGCTGGGCTGTTTTCC
This sequence comes from Chiloscyllium plagiosum, assembly GCF_037043375.1. NCBI lineage: Eukaryota > Metazoa > Chordata > Chondrichthyes > Orectolobiformes > Hemiscylliidae > Chiloscyllium > Chiloscyllium plagiosum. The sequence goes on along the minus strand of NW_028270146.1, from coordinate 89,677,952 downwards.
CTGGAGCGTTGGAGGCTGAGGGGTGACCTTATAGAGGTTTAGAAAATTATGAGGGGCATGGATAGAGTAAATAGACAAAGTCTTTTCCCTGGGGTGGGGGAGTCCAGAACTAGAGGGCATAAGTTTAGGGTGAGAGGGGAAAGATATAAAAGAGACCTAAGGGGCAACTTTTTCATGCAGAGGGTGGTACATGTATGGAATGAGCTGCCAGAGGATGTAGTGGACGCTGGTACAATTGCAACATTTAAGAGGCATTTGGATGGGTATATGAATAGGAAGGGTTTGGAGGGATATGGGCCGGGTGCTGGCAGGTGGGACTAGATTGGGTTGGGATATCTGGTCGGCCTGGACAGATTGGACTGAAGGGTCTGTTTCCATGCTGTACATCTCTATGAATCTAAGTCATTTGCTCAGGCCTTTGGGACATCCCAAGGTCATTAAAGAAGCTATATAGATGCAAGTCACAAACTAGTTCTTTTCTTTCTCTGGGAGTATACTC